>NC_134351.1:47583274-47905898 GCF_964195595.1 Calonectris borealis | reverse complement strand
AGACTCGACTCGGGGAAATTAATTTAATTTATTGCCAATCAAAATCAGAGTAGGATAATGAGAAATAAAACCAAATCTTAAAACACCTTCCCCCCACCCCTCCCTTCTTCCCAGGCTCAACTTCACTCCCAATTTCTCTACCTCCTCCCCCCGAGCGGCACAGAGGGATGGGGAATGGGGGTTGCGGTCAGTTCATCACACGTTGTCTCTGCCGCTCCTTCCCCCTCATGCTCTTCCCCTGCTCCAGTGTGGGGTCCCACCCACGGGAGACAGTCCTCCATGAACTTCTCCAATGTGAGTCCTTCCCACGGGCTGCAGTTCTTCACAAACTGCTCCAGCGTGGGTCCTTTCCACGGGGTGCAGTCCTTCAGGAACAGGCTGCTCCAGTGTGGGTCCCCCGTGGGGTCACAAGTCCTGCCAGCAAACCTGCTCCAGCGAGGGCTTCTCTCTCCACGGGGTCACAGGTCCTGCCAGGAGCCTGCTCCAGCACGGGCTTCCCACGGGGTCACAGCTTCCTTCGGGTGCTTCCACCTGCTCCGGTGTGGGGTCCTCCATGGGCTGCAGGGTGGATATCTGCTCCATCGTTAACCTCCATGGGCTGCAGGGGGACAACCAGCCTCGCTATGGTCTTCTCCACGGGCTTCAGGGGAATCTCTGCTCTGGCGCCTGGAGCACCTCCTCCCCCTCCTTCTTCACTGACCTTGGCATCTGCATAGTTGTTTCTCTCACGTATTCTCACTCCTCTCTGCAGCTGCAATTGCTGTTGCGCAGGTTTTCCCCCCCCCTTCTTAAATATGTTATCACAGAGGCGCTACCACTGTCACCGATTGGCTCAGCCTTGGCCAGCGGCAGGTCCGTCTTGGAGCCGGCTGGCATTGGCTCTATCGGACATAGGGGAAGCTTCTAGCAGCTTCTCACAGAAACCACCCCCCTGTAGCGCCCCCGCTACCAAAACCTTGCCACGCAAACCCAATACATATGCTCTACTTCATTTAATCTGTTTTCAATATATGAAAAGAAACCCCTAATGCTACAAATCTGATGTATCGCATCAGACCCTTGAATCTTAAGACAAGTGCCCAAAATATTAGATATTGGAATATAGTAGTTTCTGGTTTTCTTAAAATCAATTCCCAAATTGTAGAATAAGAATAATATCTCCCCACTTAAGCTGTGCTTTGTCAATAAAATAATAAATATTTTTGATCTTTTAATTAGCAGGTTTTTAAAAGATCATTCCTCCATCCTATTTTATAATAAAAGAAATGGAGTGATTGAGAGTTTAAATGATTTAAGTTTTAAAAGACAGTAAAAGTAAAGCCTAAAAGTGTATTCAACTCTGACCACATTTACAGGACCATATAGTTTCCCAAAACTTCTCAGCATTTCTTCTACAGTTAAAAATGCTTTTTTAGCCAATCTATCATGCAAACAAAGACACAATGTTTTCTTCTTTTTCTTAAGTATAAAGTTTATTCTGCTTATAATTTGGGATGATGTTAAAAATAAAAGCTCTCTTCCTCACATACCTGCAATTTAGTGCCAAATTACTTTAAAACTTTTACATTAAGATTCAGCCAGTCTCTCATAACTTGTGAGTATACATTATTTCACCAATAACATTTAGAAGCAGGTATGGGCCAAACTTGAACTACTGAATATTATATCTAATTCTGTTTCAGCTTGTTAATGTGAGTGTCTCAGTCCACTGATCCCTCCCAGAAGTTTGGTATCCTGCTCTGCGAACCAAGAGCTCAATGCAAGCACTGCAGGTGTCCAGGGTCTACTTGTCGGTAGATCCTCAGAAATACACTTATAAGTAAAAGAAGATTACTTTACAAGGGTGTGGTGGGTTGGCCCCAGCTAACAGCCAAGCACCCACACAGCCACTTGCTCACTTCCCCACCCCCCGCCAGCAGGACAGGGGAGAAAATAGGAAGAACGAGCAAGAAAACTCAGATTTTAAGCATGAGTGTCCTAGTTTCGGCTGGGATAGGGTTAAATTTCTTCCTAGTGCTGTGTTTTGGATTTAGTATGAGGAGAATGTTGATAACACACTGATGTTTTCAGTTGTTGCTAAGTGCCCTCCTAGTCCAAGGACAGCTCCCGTGCCTACTGACTGAGCTAGGTACACAAGATGGGAGGGAACATAATCAGGACAGCCAGCCCAGCTGGCCAATGGGGTATTCCATACCATGTGACATCATGCTCAGTATATGAACGGTAGGCGTGATCCAGGAAGTACCGATCGCTACTTGGTTATCGGTCAGCGCGGGTGGTGAGCAATTGCATTGTGCATCACTCATTTTGTATATTCTATCATTATTTATTATCATTATTCTCCCTTTTCTGTTCTATTAAACTGTCTTTATCTCAACCCATGAGTTTTTCTCACTCTTACCCTTCCGATTCTCTCCCCGTCCCATTGGGGGGCGGGGGGAGTGAGTGAGCGGCTGCATGGTATTTGGCTGCCTGCCAGGTTAAACCACGACAGTCCTTTTTGGCGCCCAACATGGGGCTCGAAGGGTTGAGATAACGATAGATCTGACCAAAGTGTGTTAAGGCAAAATTGTTATAAGCATCCATTATATTGATTGGTCACAATGTTGATGTATTGGCTGTCAAAGTTGTGGGGCTGGCTCTCAATGTTGGGTCATGTAATACCTTGCTTGCAGTATATGTTCCCTTTTGTGCTGTTTATTCGGAACTGGGCCAAGATTATCATTTTGTTGCTGTTTTATGAGGTGATAAAATCCTTGGTACTATGTCTCCTGAATGTGGTTCAGGCCTTGTTTAGGGTTAAACAACTATTCAGGAATACTGTCCAGAGATCAACCCTCAGGAACAAGAAAAGAGGGAGGGCAAGCAGCGGTGCCTCATCACGGTGGGCGGAGCGGCGAGTCTCGGGGGCGGCTACAGACACGGTGGCTACTCAAAACCCCACGACAGGCACTGCGGCTACTCCAACCCCCATGACAACCCCTGTGGCTACTCAAACCCCGGCAACAGTCACCGTAGCTTCTCCAACCCCTGCGACAAGCACTGCAGCCACTCAAGCTCCGGCAACAGGCACTACAGTTACTCCAACCCCCATGACAAGCACTGCAGCTACCCAAACCCCAGCAACAGGCACTACAGCTGAACCAGAGGACCAACCCTTGCTGGTATCCGTTGCCCCTGTACAGAAGAGGAAATCTTGGAAGCGGAGATCAGGTCGTTTAGAAAGGGATGATGAAAGAGCAGGGCCATCACAAGGAGGGGAGGAGGAAGAGGAAGAACTCATAAACGAGATGGAAACCACCCGATCCCTATCCTTGAGTGAGCTGCGAGATATGCGGAAAGATTTCAGCCGTCGTCCTGGCGAGCATATTGTTACCTGGCTGCTCCGATGCTGGGATAATGGGGCCAGTAGCCTGGAAGTAGAGGGGAAGGAAGCCAAACAGCTGGGATTCCTTGCTAGGGAAGGAGGCATTGACAAAGCAATCGGAAAAGGGGCACAGGTCCTCAGCCTCTGGAGGCGACTGCTGTCAGGCGTGAAGGAAAGGTATCCCTTCAAGGAAGATGTTATATATCGCCCAAGCAAATGGACCACTATGGAGAGAGGTATCCAGTACCTGAGAGAATTAGGCGTGCTGGAGGTGGTTTATAGTGACCTGAACGACAACCAAATGCCCAAATATCCAGATGACGTCCAGTGCACGTGACCCATGTGGCGGAAGTTGGTACGGAGCGCACCAGCATCGTACGCCAGTTCGTTGGCAGTACTGTGCTGGAAAGAGGAAGAAGCACCAACGGTGGATGAGGTGGTTAGCAGACTTGGGGATTTTGAAGAAACTATCTCCTCCTCCCTTGTCTCGGCTGTAGAGAAACTGTCCCGAGAGGTCCAGCAACTCAAAGACAATAGGTCCTATTCTCCACCGGTACGGACCAGTATCTCAGCCATTAGGAGTCAGCGTTTTTCTCCTCAAGAGAGAGGATATCGAAAGTACACACCACGGGGCACCCTGTGGTTGTACCTGCACGACCACGGAGAGCACATGAGGCAGTGGGATGGAAAACCTACCTTGAACCTAGAGGCACGGGTACGTGAGTTGCAAGGAAAAACAATCACACAAGGGGGTTCTCTCAGGAAAAATGCTGCTCCAGTTTTCAGGAAAACCCTGCCTCACGACGGTCCAGTTTCCAGTGAACAGTTCCCCAGACAGAGTAGAAGGGCTGATCTTACTTTGGATTGTAATGAAGAAATTCTTGACTCACGTTTGCAAGAAGTGAGAAGCGGATACTATGACCAGAACTAGAGGGGCCCTGCCTCCGGCCAGGTGGAGGAAAGGGACAACCGGGTTTACTGGACTGTGTGGATTCGATGGCCTGGCACATCAGACCCACAGGAGTATAAGGCTCTCGTAGACACTGGTGCACAGTGTACCCTGATGCCATCAAGCTATAAAGGGGCAGAACCCATTTGTATTTCTGGAGTGACAGGGGGATCCCAAGAGTTAACTGTATTGGAGGCCGAAGTGAGCCTAACTGGGAATGAGTGGCAGAAGCACCCCATTGTGACTGGCCCAGAGGCTCCGTGCATCCTTGGCATAAACTACCTCAGGAGAGGGTATGTCAAGGACTCAAAAGGGTACCGGTGGGCTTTTGGTATAGCTGCCCTGGAGACGGAGGAAATTAAACAGCTGTCCACCTTGCCCGGTCTCTCAGAGGACCCTTCTGTTGTGGGATTAAACCACGACAGATTGTCTAAAGTAACAGAAGAAGGGCTTGGTAACATATTTTTATGCTGAAAGTGAGAAATACTTGTCTTTTAAAGTATTTCTACATTTTTTTCAACTGGGCTATTTACATTGTGAAAGCTAATAGGAAAATACACTGTTCTTTTTCCTTTACATGTAGCTTGCCCTCTTGTCAGTGCAAATGCTTCAGGCATCCAGATGATTCCTAGGGTGGCGAAAACATTGAAAAAACACAGGAAATTATAGATACAAGTGTACTCTTCAAAGGCCTTGAAGTTTTATAATTGTGTTGCCTTGTTGTTTACAGTATAAGAAGCAATATAGTTTACAATTTTATTCTGCAGAGACAAACATTTGAAAGCGGGTTAGCTATACTGACATGCAGAAAAGCTCTAAGAGCCAATTCACAGCAATGGGCCATAGCATATATGACTGAAATGAGACATGCTGCCTACATGTGGAATTGCTAATAAGATTTTTTTGACAGTTTTCATGTCTCAGTCCTGCTTTTACAGATAAAAGATAGAAAGAGATTCCATGTCCTTTAAACAATCTTTCCCCCCCTTCCCGCTCAAACAGGAGGGTAAAAATTGTTCCAAGCTATTAAGTAGTTTCTGGCAGTAGTCCTAGCACTTCCCCTTACTCAGATGAAGTATATTTTCTCTAGCTCTAAAGAGTATTTATACACTCTCTTATGTTTAAAGAGCTTCCAGAGTTTTTAAATATATAAAAAAAGTTTTTGCAAGATACAGAAAAACAGACTGCAGTAGCTATATATTGTGCAAGTGTTTAGTATAATAAAGAAATGGTACTTCCTGTAATTTGTTATTTTAAATGTCATTTAGAATTCAACTAGAGATGGGTGTCGTGGTTTAACCTGGCAGGCAGCCAAATACCACGCAGCCGCTCGCTCATTCCCCCCGCTACCCCAGTGGGACGGGGAGAGAATCGGAAGGGCAAGAGTGAAAAAAAACTCGTGGGTTGAGATAAAGACAGTTTAATAGAACAGAAAAGGGAAAATAATAATAATAATAATAATAATGATGATGATAATAGAATATGCAAAATGAGTGATGCACAATGCAATTGCTCACCACCCGCGCTGACTGATAACCAAGTAGCGATCGCTACTTCCTGGATCACGCCTACCATTCATATACTGAGCATGACGTCACCTGGTATGGAATACCCCATTAGCCAGCTGGGCTGGCTCTCCTGATTATGTTCCCTCCCACCTTGTGTACCTAGCTCAGTCAGTAGGCTTGGGAGCTGTCCTTGGACTAGAAGGGTACTTAGCAACAACTGAAAACATCAGTGTGTTATCAACATTCTTCCTGTAGTAAATCCAAAACACAGCACTAGGGAGAAATTTAACCCTATCCCAGCCGAAACCAGGACAATGGGTTTGACCCACATATCCAGGGCCATTTTAATTTTCAACTTTCCAGTCCAGTTTCTAACTTCCTGAGAAATCGTGTGCATTTGGATTTGGATTTTGCCTCAGGTTAATCCCGTGTGAAATCAGTTCTTATTTTAAAACATGTCATTTGTGTCTTGCTGAGACACATCTTCCAGCCTTCATTTTCTTAACAGTAGTCATATTTTGGATCCAGAACAGGTAAAATGCAGATTATAGTAGTGATTCTTTTAGCTATCCTTTAGTTACTTTAAGCATTTAGGACTGAAGTCCAAACATATTCAACTGCTCAAGATGCCTATACTCACGTGCTTATTCTGGGCCTCTTGACTTGCCTTTTGGCTTTAGCATTGTGCCTCCATTGAATGTGTTTTGCCAGGGTACAGTCTTCTGGGCACTGCTTCAGACTGTCAAACAGAAGTGGATTCCCAGCTGGGAAAGACATTTTAGAAAAGGTGACGTGTCTGTATTTGTATCCTGCAATTGCTCTATGGACAGATAATTTAGAAACTTTTTCTTGCTTCTGACCCCATTTACACCTTTGCATTCCACTCATCAGTGCACAACTCAGTCATAGATCTGTAAGCCTGTAGGTGGTTTTAGACAAAGTCTTGGGGAGAAAGCTGCTGTCAAACAACTGGCCTTTTGCATAGAAGGAAGGGGATGTATTCACAAAGGAATCCCTCAGTTCTTTAGTCTCATCTGATCAGATCTCACTTTTTTTTTTTTTAAACAGAAAATGAATTGTGTATGTTTGGAATGTGTCATGGCTAAAATGGTGAGAGACAGAACAGAAACAACTCAAATGCATACATAAATAAATCAAATGTGCCAAAGGAATTATGAAAACCTCCAAGTTTTCTCTTCCTGGGTATGCCATGAAGGTGATGCATTAGGGCAGGGAAATTAATCTGCAAATAAGGATGTTGCCTGATTGCTTCACTCACACCTGTTACCTACTGGTAAACCAGACTTTTCAGTCTAGGCATTTGTTTTAGATTTATACTTTGTGCTAGCTAATTACTTTTTGGGTTTGGAGAAGTTAAGACTGAACACCTCCAGTTTTTCTCAGTAGAAACCACAGACTCTCTAGGCATCTGTCCCAAACTCTTCTCAATACCCACTGAACAGCCTGGAAAATAGGGAGTTTGTATATTGGAAAGGATATTGGATTTTCAGTGTGACCAACACAAGGTGAGAAGAGATGGAGGATGTGTTCCAGCATCAAGTCTTCTTGCTGAGAGCGCTGTCAGAATGGCCCCAGAGCTGCAACCATGAGTTACAGCTCTGTTCTTCAGGTCTCAGATTCAGAGGATAAGGAAAGGTGGTTTCTGTGATTGTATGATGCAGCCAGGAAGAAACAGAGGAACCACTGAGTAAAAAGGAGATTCATGCTAACTAGACAGATTATCTTTTAAGACAAAGGTGGGATACTCCATAAAATACTATGTTATACTCTTGTGATGGAACCTGTGATTTCCTAGGAGCATGTGCAGTATTTTGATTGACATCACCAGATGTGAAACAAGGACACTGTCTTTGGCAATGACTTTAACTTAGAAAAAACTAGGACATCTTAAAGTCAGTACTGTCATTTGCTGCTTTAAACTCCATTGTACCTTTATGTTAGAGTATGCGATATAAAAAGTTAAAACATTGTTCTGGAACCTGCAAGACTAAACAGAAAATTAAGGACAAGATGGTTCCATTAACTGCAGAAAATTTACTTACTTTTTATCAGTTTAAATTAAACCCTCTTCATGAACCGAGTACTTCATACCTAATGCATATTTTCAGAATTAACTCAGCAGGCTAAAAGATGGGAAGTTGTGTTGTTCTGTTGGAGGATACATTGGAGAAGAATAAGTAATATAGAATTTATACACATCAATATTTGCAATGTCTTTGAAGTCTTATTAATATTTGGAAAAGTTTATATGTCAGGTTAATGCCTGCTCTGTAAGCTTGCTAGAGAGATTCTAAGCAAGCTATAAATAATTTCCAGAAAACTGATATTTTTTTCCCCATAGCAAAACATCTAAGAATGTCCAGGACAGGGTATCACGTGATCTTAATTTTATGAATGAAGCTTCACTCAAAATATTTTAATGAAAAGAAAGGCATTTTTGATAGGTGCTCCCCAGTTAATTAAGCTGAAATTAGTTTGTGGGGGCATATTGGTGCTTTCCGTATGTGTAATCTCTTAAAAAAACATTAGCTTTGAAAAGATGAAGTCATGACTAAGTCGACAAGAACTCCATAAACCTTGAAATTATGAGCAGATACAGCTGTGTTAGCATACTTCTCTTGATTGATCCCAGCTCCACCCACAAGTGGAGGAAAAAATACAAATATGTAGAGAAAGATTTAAGGAAAAGAGGTTATAGGGAGCAAGGAAAGTATCTGTAAGCTTGAGGCTGAGAGGTGGAAAGTTTCTAGAAACAAGAGAGTTTAAAGGAATTAGGTATAGGCATATATCTGTACTGGTATACAGGAATAGCAGAAGTGCTGAGATATAGGAGGAGAGGGCAAAAAGAAAGTGCTTGTATTTCATTGCTCTCTCTACCTTACAAACCTGCAGCATGCTGTGGGATGATTCCTTTCTGATGAGGTGTCTATGTCAACAGTATACAGGAAGCTTGAAGTGAAAAAAATAGGTGGCACAGGGAAAAGGAGAAAACAGCGACATCATTTGTCTCTGCCCGATTTCTTTACCCTTCATATAGAATTTTGTAGGCGGGGAAAAAAACCCAAAATGGGAATCTCCTCTGTTCCCATACCCTCTTTCTTGCCCCATGGAAATGTCTCTTTTGACTTCTCTAGCAAGCTAATCGTAGGAGGGAAGAAAAAAAGGTTTTTACATCATTGTCAAGCATATCTAGTGACTGGTTTA
Source organism: Calonectris borealis (assembly GCF_964195595.1). Classification (NCBI taxonomy): domain Eukaryota; kingdom Metazoa; phylum Chordata; class Aves; order Procellariiformes; family Procellariidae; genus Calonectris; species Calonectris borealis. The sequence continues at coordinate 47,896,849 of NC_134351.1, read as the reverse complement.
GAAAGGTATTTTTCTGTGGAGAAAAGCAATTGATACATAATACAGCAGAAAGATGAGGCATTCTTCTCCAGCAAGCATTTTACGTGTGCTGTGAAGCTTGTCAGAGTCAGTATTCCAGAGTGACACTTCTAGTTTCAAAAGCTGGTAACTTCTAAAATTGGAATTTAATATCTGGAATAGAATAGAATAGAATAGAATAGAATAGAATAGAATAGAACAGAATAGAACAGAACAGAATAGTTCAGTTGGAAGGGACCTACAACGATCATCTAGTCCAACTGCCTGACCACTTCAGGGCTGACCAAAAGTTAAAGCATGTTATTAAGGGCATTGTCCAAATGCCTCTTAAACACTGACAGGCATGGGGCATCGACCACCTCTCTAGGAAGCCTGTTCCAGTGTTTGACCACCCTCTCGGCAAAGAAGTGCTTCCTGATGTCAAGTCTGAACCTCCCCTGATGCAGCTTTGAACCGTTCCCATGCGTCCTGTCACTGGATACCAGGCAGAAGAGATCAGCACCTCCCTCTCCACTTCCCCTCCTCAGGAAGCTGTAGAGAGCAATGAGGTCGCCCCTCAGCCTCCTTTTCTCCAAACTAGACAAACCCAGTGTCCTTAGCCGCTCCTCATAGGACATGCCTTCCAGCCCCTTCACCAGCTTTGTTGCTCTCCTCTGGACGCATTTGAGTACCTTAACATTCCTTTAAAATTTTGGGGCCCAGAACTGCACACAATACTCAAGGGGAGGCTGCACCAACGCTAAATAAGCCCTTTATGCTCATACAGAAAGCAAAGCTCTTTCCTTTTAACAACGCTTCATCTTAGTGACAAGTGAATGACTGAAACAGAGTAAAGCAGAGAGGGGTGTTGTATAGGTACCACCGATATACAAGATAAGAAGTGCGAGGTGTCCCGCCACCAGCTTCCGGCAAAAGTCCTACCCCCCTCCCAAAAGACTCAGGGGCCATTTGCCCTGGAAATCATTCCTCTCTTCTGGTCACACGGTCTGTTGTGGTTGGCTGGCAGGACCAACCACCCCTAACAGTTGTATTGGGTTTACATGGCAAGGTTTTGGTAGTGGGGGAAGGCTGCAGGGGTGGCCTCTGTGAGAAGAGACCAGGGGCTGCCCCCATGTCAGACAGAGCCAGTTCCAGCCGGCTCCAAAATGGACCTACTGCTGTCCAAAGCTGAGCAAAGCAGCGACACTGGTAGCGCCTCTGTGATAACATATTTAAGAAAGGGTAAAAAACTCTGCGCAGCAGCTGTGAGAGAGAGAAGTGAGAAAAATGTGAAAGGACCCTGCAGACACCAAGGTCAGGGAAGAAGGAGGGGGAGGAGGTGCTCCAGGCACCAGAGCGGAGATTCCCCTGCAGCCCATGGAGAAGACCATGGTGAGGCAGGTTGTCCTCCTGCAGCCCGTGGAGAGGACCACGCGGGAGCAGATATCCACACTGCCGCCTGTGGAGGACCACATGACAGAGCAGGTGGATATGCCCTGAAGGAAGCTGCAGCCTGTGGAGAGCCCACACAGGAGCAGGTTTTCTGGCAGGAACTGTGGCCCATGGGGAACCCATGCTGGATCAGTCTGTTCCTGAAGGACTGTAGCCCGTGGGAAGGACCAATGCTGGAGTGGGGGAAAAGTGGGAGGAGGAAGGAGCGGCAGAGAAAAACTGTTATGAACTGACTGCAACCCCCCATTCCCCCTTCCCCCATGTGCCACACGGTGGGAGGGATGGGGTAGAAGAGTCGGGAATGAAGGAGTGAAGTAGAGCCTGGGAAGAAGGGGGAGGTAGGGAGAAAGTGTTTTTAGTTTTGTCTTTGTTTCTCACTATCCTACTCTATTTTTATTTGGCAATAAATTAAATTAATTTTCCCAATTTGAGTCTTTTTTGCCCATGACGGTAATTGGTAAGTGATCTCCCTGTCTTTATCTCGACCCGCAAGCTGTTTTATCTTATTTTGTCCCCTTGTCCTGCTTGAGGAGGAGGAGTGAGAGAGCAGCTTGGTGGGCACCTGGCAGCCAGCCAAGATCAAACCCACCACACCAGTTTACCAGAAGTACATCAGACTTGGAAGGCCCCTCTCCTATATACACAGGGGGTTGCATTTTCAGCCACCATTTTATTACAGGGTGCCCCATTTTATGGCAGGGAGACGACATTTTGTTAAACATCATAACCCACATGTTTTCATATTGCAGTGTGATTGGCTGACAGTAATTTCTTGACACTGTCATACCCATGTGTTCTCAGGCTACCCTTTGATTGGCTGCCCACTTCCTTTGGTCCAGGAAGTGCTCAGTTCTAAAGTATATACATTTATATACTCTCTATATATAGAGTATATATAAACAATATATAAATGAGTGCACAAATATGTATAAATATATATTTTATTTATACAGAGATACACTATTTTTATATATACTTCTATATATGTATATATGTGTATACATTTATAGATACACATTTATAAAGATATAGGAATTAAATATAAATATCTGTAAAAGCATAGGTATAAAATGGATAAAACATTATTTAATAAGAGCTAATGGAATGAATAATTAAAGTTTAAATGTGAATAGAAAGTAATTAAACAAAAGTAAAAGGCAGGGTCGGGGGTTTGGAGATTACTGAGCAGTGCTCGCACAGCATCAAGGCTGTCTCTCCAACCCCAACCCTCCCCAAAGGCCAGTAGGCTGGGGACAGGCAAGAGGTTGGGAGGGGACATAGCCAGAACAGTTGACCCAAACTGACCAAAGGGATATTCCATACCATATGACATAATTCTCAGCAATAAAAGCTAAGAGAAAGAAGGAGGAGGGGAGGCATTCGTTATTCAGGCGTTTGTCTTCCGAAGCAACTGCTACACGTACTGAGGCCCTACTTCCCAGGAAGTGGCTGGACATCGCCTGCCAATGGGAAGTAGAGAATAAATCTTTTGTTTTCCTTTGCTTCCGCACACGGCCTTTGCTTTTCTTCATTAAACTGCATTTATCTTGACCTATGAGTTTTTCATCTTATTTTCTCCACCTGTCGGCCAGCCAAGGTTAACCCACCACAAGAGAGGAAATAAAGAACTCAATCCTCATTCTGAATGTCACCACTGTATTTTTAATTGTTTTGTTTAAAAATAAAAAATCATAACCACTGTAAACCAAGACTGATAATTAAGATCAAGAGCTGTGCTGGAAGGAGGTTTTTAGAGGTCCTGCAGCACCTAATTTGCAATTCAGAGATTTTGTTTCTACTTTTATATAATAGGAGTAACAGCAACAAAGAATTATGTACATAAAAAGGAAACTATGCAGTAATCTATGAAGCTGATATCATGATAATAGATAATTTTATTCCAGTACTGACCCTGACCACTGGTCTGCCAGTAAAGTCAAACAAATAACAAACTGAAGCATTAAATCCATCTTGAAAGTAAATGACAGTTCTGGCTTGTACAGAGTTGAGGGGAAAAAAACCCACAGCTCCTCAGTTTGGTATCTTACAAGAAACTGCCTCAAGTGCCGTAGCAGACAATAGATTTTTAAAGCCATTTTCTAGTAACAATGCTGCCCCTTTTCTCCACATGAAAGAAGTGTTGCTTATTCTTCTTATAGCAGGGTGTTTTGTGCTTGCTTTAGTTAGAGACTAGTACTGTTTCCCCCAAACCCAATAAAATGAACAGCAAAGATCTTTCAGTAGACTCCTGTGAAGACCCATCCAATGTTGTGGATCGTTCTCCAGCTGCATGACTTCTGCATTTTGAAAAAAGTCAGTGTTATTTCAAGGAATAATGAGATGCTCAGTATTTTTCTCACCTCCTTCCCAATTTGATGTCGATGTTACTACAGTTTTGTGGGTTGGTGGGTTTTTTAAATTTTAGGTTCCAGACAGGAATGTCCTTGTTCTCAGCTTACACAGAGGAGAATGTTTACAAATATCTCTTTACCTGAGTAGCTGAGTCTATTTCCTCTTTCCAAGGAGAGATTGGTATCTAATTGTAGAGAGTGCCAGGTTCTCAGGAAAACAGGAAGGTAAACGCAAGCAACAAATGTAAAATTTTTTTCAGAGGAATATTTTAGAGTTTAATTTGGCCATCAGTGCGTGATGAAGAGAAGAATGATTTCCGGAAATAGTTTTGTGGCTGTCAACCTTTTCCCTTCTATATTGTCAATCAAATTATGACTGCTGAGGTTAGAGGCATAATTAAAAAAAAAAGAAAAAGAAAAAAGCATTAACATCTTTTTAACCCTGAATGGTTAAATGTGGCACCGTGACTGCTAGCCCAGGAAGCTGCCAATGGCTGTCTAAGCAGGCTTGCAGCTGATTTCATGATATGCAAAAACATCCGCACACTAGACCGTAGCATCCACTGTAAGACCTATAGAGCAGACATGACATGGGGATCATCTCCTTTTCAAAATTTCATTTGTTTAAATAATCGGTTTTGGGAAAGAACCTTGCTTGGAAGTTTTGCAGAATTTCTCTTCTTTTTCTTAATGGGTGTGCTGGTTTTGGCTGGGATAGAGTTAATTTTTTCCATATTGGCTTGTATGGGACTATGTTTTGGATTTGTGCTGAAAACAGTGTTGATAATACAGGGATGTTTTTGTTACGGCTGAGCAGTGCTTACAGAGTCAAGGCCTTTTCTGCTCCTCATACCTCCCCGCCAGCAAGTAGGCTGGGGGTGCACAAGAAGTTGGGAGGGGACACAGCCAGGACAGCTGACCCCAACTGACCAAAGGGATATTCCGTACCATATGACATCATGCTCAGCAATAAAACTAGGGGGAAGGTTGGCGGGGGGGCCACTGCTCGGGGGCTGGCTGGGCATCAGTCGGTCGGTTGTGAGCAATTGTTTTCATTTGCATCACTTGCCTTTCTTGGGTGTTATTTCTCTCTCTTTGTTATTTTCCTTTTCATTACAATTTATTATTATTATTCGACTACCTTAACATTCCTTTAAAATTTTGGGGCCCAGAACTGCACACAATACTCAAGGGGAGGCCGCACCAATGCAAAAGGGCAGAGGGGTGCCAAAAGAATGAGGGGGTGTCCTGGTTTCGGCTGGGATAGAGTTAATTTTCTTCCTAGTAGCTGGTATAGTGCTGTGTTTTGGATTTAGTATGAGAAGAATGTTGATCACACACTGATGTTTTCAGTTGTTGCTAAGTACCCTTTAGTCAAGGACTTTTCAGCTTCCCATGCTCTGCCAGGTGCACAAGAAGCTGGGAGGGAGCATAGCCAGGACAGCTGACCCAACTGGCCAAAGGGGTATTCCCTACCATATGACATCATGCTCAGTAATATAAACTGGGGGGAGTTGGCCGGGGGGCAGCAATCGCTGCTCAGTGACTGGCTGGGCATCGGTCGGTGGGTGGTGAGCAATTGCATTGTGCATCACACATTTTGTATATTCTGTCATCATTATTATTATTATTTTTCCCATCCTTTTCTGTTTTATTAAGCTGTCTTTATCTCAATCTACGAATTTTACTTTTTCTTTTCCCCCCCTGATTCTCTCCATGATCCCACTGGGGTTGGGGGGAGTGAGCGAGCAGCTGTGTGGTGTTTGGCTGCCTGCCGGGTTAAACCACAACAGGGGGCATGGACAAGTTGGTATATGCCTGAGGGCCACATACCCCTCCAAGGAGGGCCACCAAGGGGCCCCCGGTGCAAATCCTGCCACATGCAAAGAAGAGACCAATCCTGTGAGCTGGACCCAGAGGCCCCTGCATCCGGATCCAGCCAAACAGGATGACCATGCAGGATTACTGGGGCAGACTTTTGGCTTTGCATGATCCTGCAAGACACAGGCAACGCTGTCTTTGAAAATGGAAAACCAGAAGAAAATGCCAACTTCAGAAGAACATGTGCATGGGTACAATAGGGAAAAGACTTGAAGGGAATCCCAAAAAAGACCACACAAACCAGAAGATCCCGCCAACGGGTGTGTGCACCGCAAACTGGATTTCAAGGTAAGTGTCACACAGAGAAGACAGGTGGTTCTGGGGACCTCCCTTTGACCATGGTTGTGGGGGATCTTAAAGCTACCTGTAAGACCATTGTGGGGTGCAGGCTGGTGTTCTTCGTGTTTCCTTGTCCTTAGGTCGATGACATTATAGAACGTTTCCAATAGCTCCAGATGACTGACTGAAGAGGGAGAACTCACAAGTGTGCCGTATCTTGTCTTCATTCCTGTCTGGGCCTGCAGCAGCCAAAGAAAGGAGAACAGGCATAGAAGTTGCAACAGCTTTCAAGGAAGAAAAGGAAAAATCCTGGAAAAGTCTGACTGGCAATCAACTCCCCTCAGACCCTGTTGATAAAGTATCTCTGCGAGTTAAATTGCTTGTCCAGTGTCTCATTTCGTACACATATGAAGTAGCACTGTGTCGGTAGACATGTCTACGCTGCCGCTTCTGTTAGAAGAGATTTACTATGCTCCTGGGGAGGTGGGAAGCTTTGGGGATATAAATCCCTTTTTGAAGCTGCTAAAAGGAGAATTTCCAAGCTGAACAGAAGCCAAGTGGCAACCTGGCTTGCAAGCCAGGATGTTTACAGCTTACACAAGGCTGCAAGAAAGCACTTGAAAAGAAACAAGGTGTTTTGCACCAGGAGGTGCTGGTTTGTTGTGATCCCAGTAAGAAAGGCACTCAGACACTGTAAGATATAATTTAAAATGCTATTTATTAGAGCTAACACTATAAGAAGAAAATAACATAGATGATCTTACATCCTTTTAGATGCTGGGAGCCCCAAGCGGTGTAGCATCGAACAGGACTCCAACCCGTGTGCAGCATGCCATGCAGACCTTGTCCATAGCAGAGATTCTCCCCTTTCGGTCTTCCAAGCTATTATATGGTTTTCTTACAAGGAAACAGCTCTATTTATCGTTTCTACAGTTAAACAGAAACAATGTTCACATGAGAACTTCCTGCTGCACTGTTAGATAAAGACAAGGCCAGTCAGGTGGAGTAATCGCCAGTAATAAGTAGGAGCTGCCTGCAGGCTCCTCTGTTAAAATAAGCTGGCTGAGTTTGTCCTGCAGCCAAGGGATCTGCGCAGCAAAACACAGACCTGAAGGCCATGTTGTATGTGCAGCACAGCACAGGCATGGGCCTACTCAGGTTAACTTTTATGTGGATCACTAACTCCTCGATATACAATGGTTTTCCAGTCAGGATCACTACATAAGGTGATCATGGCAGAGGTGGATGCATAACGGCAGGCAGGCTTGGTGGATATGCAAGAGACTTCCAAACAGAACAGTGGTGTGAAGTACATCTTAACAGTGATAGAAATATTATCCAAGCATGCCTGGGCCATTGGTTTAAAAGGCAAAATGGGCTCCAAAATAACTGGGGTTTTAAAAAAATATTTAGCAGTATCTTCAGATACTGCAACATCACGTTCCCAAGTTTGCACTGACAGCAAAGCAAGGTGTCAGTGCAGCTCCTCTCTATTTATTGCCTAACACCAGTTTTCTTTTCTTTCATTATGTAAATGGCAGGTCACTCTGGTGGGAAAAGACCAGTTCTTAGCCTAAAAGCCTCTGGGGTAGAAGCATTTAAATAAACAACCAGGTACCCATAGGGTGCCTTCATAGCATCTTCAAATGCTTCTAAAAAGAACTGGGCCTTGCCCAGATATGTCTGCCTTTGCTGGGGATGCAACCTGGAACTTTTCTCAGGGTTTCTTAAATAGCACCATACATTTTTTGTTGAGAGTGATGGTGCAGCTCTTTTTACCCTGGCAAAAAACATTCTGGACAATGTACAGGATGCTGAGATTCCTGTGATGCACATACTTTCTCAATTTCGTCGCTCTCACAAGCAGAGTTCATCAAATCATCGATCACAACCATATTTACTTTATTAGGAGGAAATAAATGGTTATCACTAAGACTTTCAGGTAAGTCCTCCACAAATTTGATAAAAGGATATTTACGGAGCAGTTCTCAATACAAAGGTTGCCAACAACTGTAACACCACACACTATTCTCAGGCATAACAGACAGCAAGCAGCCAGCATTCTCCAAAAGACTTTTTACAAAATAACTTTTCCCGCAGTTGCTAGGCCCTGCCAGAATAGCAGAAAAGGGGTGCTTCCAGCGCATGCCCATGATCAAAAACTGTATGGGAGGCTAAATTTTAAAATTTAAAAATTTTTAGTCAGTAGTCTTTTGTCGTAGACCACCTTGTGCATCTTTTAGAGGGGCCTGGTTTCTATTGCCTACTTCTGCTTGTTCCTGACGATAGAATGCTGCTCCTTCGTGATCTTTTTAGGGTCATCGCTGTCTGGATTTACACCATAATCCAACACGAGATCCCTTAGTGCCTCAAAATTGATTTTTTTTCTCTGTTGCATTTAGAGGGATGCCTTTAACCTTTAAACAACATTTTCCTCCAGACTGCAAGTAGCCGTAGGATTTGGGGCCTGATGACACAAATTCTGTAATGTGCTCATCTGGTGGCAACCCACTCGGCAACTTGCCTAAATAGTCACCCAGCCGGGGGTTTCAATCCCCTGGATGACTCACGAATATCACAGAATCCGTGTCATAATAAAGGCAACTGTCTGGCAGGGCATCTAAGAGATCCTAAAGCTCTAGGCATGCATATGCCATGGTGAAGCAAGCTACAAAAATATTAGTGTTGCGCTCCAGGGTCATGTGGCCTTTGGCATCCTTCCATGAGACAGTGGCCACATCCTCATCAATAAAAATCACAGGAGGACACATCATAAGCCAAAGAAAAGAGGTTAATATGAAACTCGTCTGGTTCTCTTACAGTGGTGGTGTTGGGTAGATTGGATCTCTGTCCAAATTTTCCCCACAGAGAATTTAAAACCAGTTTCACAATTTGGCGTTTTGTGGGGTTTTTCTTAATATGTTCAGACCGCAAAAAGATGTCTTCTTTCTGCCTGTAATCTTCATCATATTTAGCTTTTTTGTCATCATCTGTGCACCAGGCTGGGCAGCCTGAAGCTTCCTGCTTCTGGTGGAGGTGGAGTTTTATATAATCTCAGAAAAGACTGCTACCCCTCTGTTCAAAATGCTAAACCTCATAGATTTCAGAAACCCTGTAGCCCTTCTCCAGAGCCTCGTTCACTTCCGGGGAACACCAGGTACCCACAAGGGTGCTTTCTTCATCACTGTGGGTGCAGAGGGCCTGGCAGGTTTCAGCACAAGTGCGTCACAAGAGAAACAATAGCTTGCCATTTACCCTCACGGGCAGCACAAGCGAAAAAGACCCCACGAGGTGGGTACACCTTTCCTTTGACCATCCCAAAGTAGGCCAGCAGGGTGTCAAAATTCTCAAAAATAACTTCGGGGTGCCCAAGAGGGTATTGTTTTTTGTTTTGTTGATGAAGGGATAGAGGCTAGTAAAATCATAATCACGTATCTTTTCATCAGGGGCTGCTTTGTAATGCAGACAAATGGCATTTGTCCTGCCACCGAAAAGCACATCTCTGGGGGCCAGTGGTGTGGGCAGTCTCATCCTGGCTAAGAACTCTGCAAGCTCCGCATCTGATTTTGTCATAGCGACCCACTCATGCTCCCATATAGATCTGATGTTAAAACCCGCTCTCTTTAGGTGGTCCATCTTTTGTTGTGTTGTGTAATACAAATATCCAAAGGTGGCCCCCGCCAGAGGATTCCCATCTATTTCATGGTAGCATTCGATACGGCCATGGAAAAAGCATCCATTAAATTCAAAAGCTGTCAGCACCCCGTCAATGACTGCATAGCCATCCAAGAAGTAGGATCCCACTTGATATTCACCACCTTGCAATGCATGATGGAATTGAATATTTTCCTTTTCAGCCAGGTACAGAAGCCATTGAATAGAGGGGGTTGAATATCTCTTTTTTCTCTGATGATAACGATCCAGAGGGAGGAGTGCAATCATGTTAGGTTTAAGGAACATAAACCAGTACCTGGATATGCAAGTAGAGGCCAGTGCAGTATACTGAAAGGGATCTATACAGGAATAAACCTTCACCTTTTCCCTGCCTTCTTTCTCATAGAATATGCAATGGGTCATGACCATAATCTCATTCCTATATGATTGGCAGGCCTCCCTCAAAATTTTTACATCTTGCTGGCAATAGTAACTTAGTTCTTTTTGCAAGTCAAAAATCTTCCCCATGTGCCATGCCAAGAACTGATTTTTCTCTTCAAGAGTCATGCTGTCCACCCCATAATATTCTGGCTGTGGAAGAGAGCCCACATAACTTTGATTTTCAGCAGTGTTGAAAACAGGGGGTGTCCTGGTTTTGGCTGGGATAGAGTTAAATTTCTTCCTAGTGCTGTGTTTTGGATTTAGTATGAGAAGAATGTTGATCACACACTGATGTTTTCAGTTGTTGCTAAGTACCCTGGCTAGCAGGGCTAGTCAAGGACATTCAGCTTCCATGCTCCGGAAGAGGCTGGGAGGGAGCATAGCCGGGACAGTTGGCCCATCTGGCCAACGAGGTATTGCATACCATGTGACGTCATGCTTGGTATATGAATGGTAGGCGTGATCCAGGAAGTAGCGATCACTACTTGGTTATCGGTCAGCGCAGGTGGTGAGGAATTGCATTGTGCATCACTCATTTTGTATATTCTATCATTATCATTATTATTACTATTATTTTCCCTTTTCTGTTCTATTAAACTGTCTTTACCTCAACCCATGAGTTTTTCTCACTCTTACCCTTCCGGTTCTCTCCCCGTCCCACTGTGTGTGTGGGGGAGTGAGTGAGCGGCTGCGTGGTGTTTGGCTGCCTGCCGGGTTAAACCACGACAGTCCTTTTTGGCGCCCAACGTGGGGCTCGAAGGGTTGAGATAACGATAGATCTGACCAAAGCGTGTTAAGGCAAAATTGGTTATAAGCATTCATTATATTGATTGGTCGCAGTGTTGTTTTATTGGCTCTCAAAGTTGTGGGGCTGGATCTCAATGTTGGGTTGTGTAATACCTTGCTTGCAGTATGTGTTCCCTTTTGTGCTGTTTATCACTATTCGGAACTGGGCCAAAGTTATCATTTTGCCGTTGTTTTATGAGGCGATAAAATCATTGGTCGTAAGTCTAATCTGGTACCTGTACTCAGCACTGCCGTCATCTCTGTACCTCGGGAACCACCTCTTAGAAACTATTAGTAATTACACTTTTTTCTCCTCGGAGAATGAATTTAGGGGGGAGACAGGATGGGACATTTTCCCCCACTTGTTCATCTTCCCTTCCATATCTCCAGAAACTCCTTTTTCTTCTATCCTCTTCATGAAGCCATCCACAATATTCCCTGAGAATTTTGAATATCCTTGGGATGTTCAAACAAGCGTGTTCCTATTGCTATGTCTCCTGAATGTGGTTCAGGTCTTGCTTAGGGTTAAACAACTATTCAGGAATACTGTCCAGAGATCAACCCCCGCAACAACCACTGTGGCTACTCAAACCCCGGCAACAGTCACTGTAGCTTCTCCAACCCCTGCGACAGGCACTGCAGCTACTCCAACCCTGGCGACAGGCACTGTGGCTACTCAAACCCTGGTGACAGACACCGCGGGTACTCCAGCCCCCGCAACAGGCACTGCAGCCACTCAAACCCCGGCAACAGTCACTACTGTTATTCCAACCCCCGCGACAGGCACTGCAGCTACCCAAACCCCAGCAACAGGCACTACAGCTGAACCAGAGGACCAACCCTTGCTGGTATCCGTCGCCCCTGTACAGAAGAAGAAATCTTGGAAGCGGAAGTCAGGTCGTTTAGAAAGGGATGATGGAAAAGCAGGGCCATCACGAGGAGGGCAGGAGGAAGAGGAAGAACTCATAAACGAGACGGAAACCACCCGATCCCTATCCCTGAGTGAGTTGCGAGATATGCGGAAAGATTTCAGCTGTCGTCCAGGCGAGCACAGTGTTACCTGGCTGCTCCGATGCTGGGAGAATGGGGCCAGTAGCCTGGAAGTAGAGGGGAAGGAAGTCAAACAGCTGGGATCCCTTGCAAGGGAAGGGGGCATTGACAAAGCAATTGGAAAAGGGACACAGGTCCTCAGCCTCTGGAGGCGACTGCTGTCAGGCATGAAGGAAAGGTATCCCTTCAAGGAAGATGTTATACATTGCCTAGGCAAATGGTCCACTATGGAGAGAGGTATCCAATACCTGAGAGAATTAGCCATGCTGGAGGTGGTTTATAGTGACCTGGACAACGACCAAACGCCCAAAGATCCAGATGACGTCCAGTGCACGCGACCCATGTGGCGGAAGTTGGTACGGAGCGCACCAGCGTCGTATGCCAGTTCGTTGGCAGTACTGTCCTAGGCAGAGGAAGAAGCACCAATGGTGGATGACGTGGTTAGCAGACTTCGGGATTTCGAAGAAACTGTCTCCTCCTCCCTTGTCTCAGCTGTGGAGAAACTGTCCCGGGAGGTCCAGCAACTCAAAGAGGATATGTCCTATTCTCCACCTGTATGGACCAGTATCTCAGCCATTAGGAGTCAGCATTTTTCTGCTCAAGAGAGAGGATATCAAAAGTACACACCACGGGGCACCCTGTGGTTTTACCTGCGTGACCACGGAGAGGACATGAGGCAGTGGGATGGAAAACCTACCTTGACCCTAGAGGCACGGGTCACACAAGGGGCTTCTCCAAGGAAAAATGCTGCTCCAGTTTTCAGGAAAAACCTGTCTCACGACGGTCCAGTTTCCAGTGAACAGTTCCCCAGACAGAGTAGAAGGGCTGAACTTACTTTGGATTGTAACGAAGGAATTCTTGACTCGCGTTTGCAAGAAGTGAGAAACGGATACTATGACCAGAACTAGAGGGGCCCTGCCTCCGGCCAGGTGGAGGAAAGGGACAACCGGGTTTACTGGACTGTGTGGATGACACCTCCCAGTTTTGTATCGTCAGCAAACTTGCTAATGGTGCATTCAACTCCTGCATCCAGATCATTGGTAAAAATATTGAACAGAACTATCTCTAGAATTGAGCCCTGAGGAACACCTCTGGTGACCCATCGCCAGCCAGATGTAACCCCATTCACTACAACCCTTTGAGCCCTGCCATTCAGCCAGTTCTTCACCCAGCGCACCATGTTCCGGCTCATCTCACAGTTGGACAACTTGTCCAGAAGGATGCTGTGAGGGACAGTATCAAAAAGCCTTACTAAAATCCAGAAAAACTACATCCACCGCCTTCCCTTCATCCACTAGGTGGGTGACCTTATCATAGAAGTATATCAAATTAGTTAAACAGGACTTTCCCTTTGTGAACCCATGTTGACGGTGCCTGATGATTGCATTGTCCTTCAAATGCCTTTCAATAACACCCAGTATGATCTTCTCCATAATTTTTCCCGGAACTGAGGTTAGACTAACAGGTCTGTAGTTCCCTGGGTCTTCCCTCATGCCCTTCTTGTAAATTGGAATAACATTGGCTAGCTTTCAGTCAGCGGGCACCTCCGCAGACTCCTAAGACCTTTGGTAGATGATTGAGAGGGGTCCTACCATAACATCCGCTAGCTCCTTCAGTACTCTCGCTAGCTCCTTCAGTGCTCTAAGGGGTACTCTATTAAACAGTACTCTATTAAACTATCATTATCTGTATCCACGAGTCTTCTTGCCTTCCTTCTATTTTTACGCTGTCCCACAGGAGAGGGGAGTGAATGAGCAGTTGTGTGGTTGCTTAGTTGCTGCCTGGGGTCAACCCACCACATCCTGACACACACTCACCCATGTACAGTAGAATATAAGCATCCTTACACATTCATTCACACGGGACTCTCTGCATAGCATGAGGGAATTAGAGCAGTACAGAAAAGGGAATCAAAGCAGCATTGACAGATGCCTGGAGTACAAGTTACAAAAGTAAGTAATAACTCTTTTATTATATGCTTTACTTCTTTGTAAAAGCTGTAGAGAAAAAAAGTTCAGTGTAGCAAGAGAGAACAGGTCCACAGAGTATGACTGCCTGAATGGGACATGATGGATGAGCTTCCTTGCGGATAGGAAATTCCTCTAATCTGTTCTCTGGCTAGTTGGTAGAACAAGGCAAAGTTATTCTCTCCTTCTGCAGGAAATATTCTCTGCGTTTCAATAGCACATGCAGGGTTTGTACAAAGGACAATCCAGATTGTCACCCAGATGTGTCAGCAGTCTGTTTCCAGGACCTGTGCTGGGGTGAGCTCAGCTATGTAGCTCATAACACAACAGTAAGACAAAGAGATTTCTATATTGCTCATGGTTTCTACAGCTATTTTAGGAATGGATGGCTACATTAAGGTTCCAACAGCAAATAATGAGATAGATAGAGAAGTAATTTTCATTGCATCAGTACACAACTAATGACTGATGCTGAAAACATTATAACTAAAATTCTAGCTAATTTTGTGGAGATAAAAAAAATGCATGCAGCAAACACAACTCAGGCATCATCCCAATGATGAAATTACATCCACCAGTGCCAGGATGGGAAGTTTCTCGCTTTGGGATTCACTGAAACATGCACATATAATCTGTGCATGCTAGTTTGGGCTCTAACTAAAATACTAGTGCTTTCCCAGATAACTCAAGATCTATTCCCAAAGTTTCTGCTCTTTTTCCCCTCCTTAAGCACCACAACTTAAAAACTTCAACCCTAAAAGGGGAGGAACACAAGAAAAGCAATGGTTCATTAGTTGAGTGCATCTATGTGAATTCAGCAAGACTGCCTGATGAGTAGGCATACATAATCATGGTTTTTCTGTAAGTCTGTGTCCTGGTTTCGGCTGGGATAGAGTTAAATTTCTTCCTAGTGCTGTGTTTTGGATTTAGTATGAGAAGAATGTTGATAACACACTGATGTTTTCAGTTGTTGCTAAGTACCCTGCTAGTCAAGGACTTTGCAGATTCCCATACTCTGCCAGGTGCACAAGAAGCTGGGAGGGAGCATAGCCAGGTGTCGTGGTTTAACCCGGCAGGCAGCCAAACACCATGCAGCCGCTCGCTCTCTCCCCCCCCGCCAGAGTGGGACAGGGAGAGAATCGGAAGGGTAAGAGTGAGAAAAAATTATGGGCTGAGAAAAAGACAGTTTAATGGAACAGAAAAGGAAGGGAAAAAAAAAATGATAGAATATAAAAAAGTGAGTGATGCACAATGCAATTGCTCACCACCCGCGCTGACCGATAACCAAGTAGCGATCGCTACTTGCTGGACCACGCCTACCATTCATATACTGAGTATGACGTCATATGGTATGGAATACCCCATCAGTCAGCTGGGCCAGTTGTCCCAGCTATGCTCCCTCCCACCCTCTTGTGCGCTTGGCAGAGCATGTAAGCTGAATGTCCTTGAATAGCAGGGCACTTAGCAACAACTGAAAACATCAGTGTGTTATCAACATTCTTCTCATACTAAATCCAAAACACAGCACTAGGAAGAAATTTAACCCTATCCCAGCCGAAACCAGGACAGTATCCACCCCTTACTCTATACCATCTACGTCATGCCCAGGTCTCACATTTTTTCAATACATTCCAATTAATCACCACCACCTTTCTTGGCTTTATATATATATATATATGTACACACACAGAGTTATCATTCCCTTAGTCTATGAGCCATCCCTCTAAAATGTCCATTGAGTTCATTTAGTCCATGACTTTGGGCTCCATCCTTCAGAACAGTCTTTCAGGGCAGGAGAGATGGTGTGTGGTGTTGGACTGTTGCATCCCGAAGCCAGTTCTGATTCCAGTATTGCTGCGCTCGTCCGGTTCTATCATCGTTGCACTTCGCTCGGTTTCATCAGAGTTCATTCTTCACTAATCTGGGTGATTCTTACTGCAATACCATTGATAGCAACCATAGAAGTGACGATATACAATATCATATAACATTTAACATCATACAATTCAGTTCATTGGCTATTTTCACCCAAAATCAAATCCCCTTGAGGTACACACCGGACTTCCCCATCCTTTCGCATTACCCACCAAGTGCACCCAGGCCCTTGACCAAAAGCAATCCCATGAATGGCTTTTCCCTTGCCAGAGGCAGGAGTAACCCAGACTGTCTTCCCCAACATATTTTGCAAGGGTTTTGATTGAGCAGGGCCAGCTCAACTGAAAGATCCCCTGGTGATGACTAACCAGGTGGCTTTTGCTAAATGTGTGTCCCGATGCTTGAATGTCCCACCACCCATTGCTCTCAGTGTAGTCTTTAGCAGCCCGTTGTATCGTTCGATTTTCCCAGAGGCTGGTGCATGGTAGGGGAAGTGATAGACCCACTCAATGCCATGCTCTTTGGCCCAGGTGTCTATGAGGGTGTTTCGGAAATGAGTCCCGTGGTCTGACTCAATTCTTTCTGGGGTGCCATGTCGCCATAGGACTTGCTTTTCAAGGCCCAGGATGGTGTTCCAGGCACGGGATATGTTTCCAGCCACCCGGTGGTTGCTTCCACCATGGTGAGCACACGGCGCTTGCCATGGCGGGTTTCTGGGAGTGCGATATAATCAATCTGCCAGGCCTCCCCATATTTATATTTCAACCATCGTCCCCCATACCAGAGAGGCTTTACTCGCTTGGCTTCCTTGGTGGCAGCGCATGTTTCACATTCATGGATAACCTGTGCAATAGCATCCATGGTCAAGTCCACCCCTTGATCACGAGCCCATCTATACGTTTCATGTCTTCCTTGATGGCCCGAGGTGTCATGGGACCCGTGAGCTATCAATAATTCACCCTTCTGTTGCCAGTCCAGATCCACCTGAGCCACTTCAATCTTAGCAGCCTGGTCCACCTGCTGGTTGTTTTGGTGTTCTTCAGTGGCCTGACTCTTGGGTACGTGAGCATCTACGTGACGTACTTTTATAACCAGGTTCTTTACCCGGGCAGCAATATCTTGGCACAATGCGGCAGCCCAGATGGGTTTACCTCTGCGCTGCCAGTTGTTCTGCTTCCACTGCTGCAACCACCCCCACAGGGCATTTGCCACCATCCATGAGTCAGTATAGAGATAAAGTACTGGCCTTTTTTCTCATTCAGCAATGTCCAAGGCCAGCTGGATGGCTTTCACCTCTGCAAACTGGCTCGATTCACCTTCTCCTTCAGCAGTTTCTGCAACTTGGCGTATAGGACTCCATACAGCAGCTTTCCACCTACGATGCTTTCCCACAAGGCGACAGGACCCATCAGTGAACAGGGCATATTGCTTCTCGTTTTATGGTAGTTTATGATACAGTGGGGCCTCTTCAGCACGCGTCACCTCCTCCTCTGGGGATATTCCAAAATCTTTGCCTTCTGGCCAGTTTGTGATCACTTCCAAGATTCCTGGGCGACTGGGGTTTCCTATTCGGGCCCGTTGTGTGATCAGCGCGACCCACTTACTCCACGTAGCATCGGTTGCATGATGTGTAGAGGGGACCCTCCCTTTGAACATCCAGCCCAGCACTGGCAGTCGGGGTGCCAGGAGGAGCTGTGCTCCAGTACCAACCACTTCCGAAGCAGCTTGAACCCCTTCATATGCTGCCAATATCTCTTTGCCAGTTGGAGTGTAGCGTGCCTCGGATCCTCTGTATCCCCGACTCCAGAACCCTAAGGGTCGACCTCGAGTCTCCCCTGGTGCTTTCTGCCAGAGGCTCCAGGTAGGGCCATTCTCCCCGGCTGTGGTGTAGAGCACATTCTTTACATCTTGTCCTGTCCAGACTGGCCCAAGGGTTACTGCCTGAACTATCTCCTGTTAAATTTGTTCAAAGGCTTGTTGTTGCTCAGGGCCCCATTCGAAATCGTTCTTCTTCTGAGTCACTTGATAGAGAGGGCTTACGATCTGACTGTAATCTGGAATATGCATTCTCCAAAAGCCCACAACGCCTAAGAAAGCTTGTGTTTCCTTTTAGCTAGTTGGTGGCTGTTATTTTGTTGATCACATCGATTGGGACCTTTAGTGGCACGGCGGAACACTGAAAGGAACAGGAAAGCTCATCGGATCAACACGTGGCTCAGGGGCTGGTGCCATAGGCGGAATTTTGGCTACTTTGACCACGGGGAGGTTTACACGGCACCGGGCCTGCTGGTGACGGACGGAGTTCAGCTGTCTCACAGGGGGAAAAGGATTCTCGCGTTTGAGTTGGCCGGGCTCATCGAGAGGGCTTTAAACTAGATTCGAAGGGGGAAGGGGATAAAACCAGGCTCTCTAGAGAAGAGCCTAGGGACCGCACGCCATTGTCGGGGGAGAAATCGATAGCCCAGCTCAAGTGCATCTATACCAATGCACGCAGCATGGGCGGCAAACAGGAGGAGCTGGAAGCCATTGTGCAGCGGGGTAGCTATGACTTAGTTGCCATCACGGAAACATGGTGGGATGAGTCTCATGATTGGAGTGCTGCAATGGATGGCTATAAGCTCTTCAGAAGGGACAGGCGAGGAAGGAGAGGCGGTGGAGTAGCCCTGTATGTTAGGGAATGCTTTGACTGTCTAGAGCTCGATGGTAGTGATGACGAGGTCGAGTGCTTGTTGGTAAGGATGAGGGGGAAGGCCAACAAGGCAGATATCCTGCTGGGAGTCTGTTATAGACCACCTAGCCAGGACGAGGAGGCAGATGAAATATTCTACCAGAGGCTGGCAGAAGT
The DNA here is from genome assembly GCF_964195595.1 of Calonectris borealis. NCBI lineage: Eukaryota > Metazoa > Chordata > Aves > Procellariiformes > Procellariidae > Calonectris > Calonectris borealis. The sequence goes on along the minus strand of NC_134351.1, from coordinate 47,878,271 downwards.
CTCCCAGTTGCTAGCCCTTGTTCTCGTGGTGGACTTCAACTTTCCGGACGTCTGCTGGAAATACCACACGGCAGAGAGGAAACAGTCGAGGAGGTTCCTGGAGTGTGTGGAGGATAACTTCCTGACGCAGCTGGTAAGCGAGCCCACCAGGGGAGATTCCTCGCTTGACCTGCTGTTCACAAACAGAGAAGGGCTGGTGGGAGATGTGGTGGTCGGAGGCCGGCTTGGGCTTAGCGACCATGAAATGGTAGAATTCTTGATACTTGGTGAAGTAAAGAGGGGGGCCAGCAAAACTGCTACCATGGACTTCCGGCGGGCGGACTTTGGCCTGCTCAGGACACTGGTCGAGAGGGTCCCTTGGGAGACAGTCCTGAAGGGCAAAGGGGTCCAGGAAGTCTTAAAGGCGCAGGAGCGGGCTGTCCCCATGTGCCGCAAGAAGAACGGGCGGGGAAGGCGACCGGCCTGGCTGAACGGGGAGCTCTGGCTGGGACTCAGGGAAAAAAGGAGAGTTTATCACTTGTGGAAGAAGGGGCAGGCAACTCAAGAAGAGTACAGGGATCGCGTTAGGTCATGCAGAGAGGAAATTAGAAAGGCAAAAGCCCAGCTAGAACTCAACCTGGCCACTGTCGTGAGAGACAACAAAAAATGCTTTTATAAGTATGTTAATGACAAAAGGAGAGCCAAGGAGAATCTCCATCCTCTATTGGATGCGGGGGGGAACGTTGCCACCAAGGACGAGGAAAAGGCTGAGGTACTCAACGCCTTCTTTGCCTCAGTCTTTAGTAGTCAGAGTGGTTATCCTCAGGGTACTCAGCCCCCTGAGCTGGAAGACAAGGACGACGAGCAGGATAAACCCCCCATAATTGAAGAGGATGAAGTTAATGACCTGCTATGCCACCTGGACGCTCACAAGTCTATGGGGCCGGATGGGATCCACCCGAGGGTACTGAGGGAGCTGGCGGAGGAGCTTGCCGAGCCGCTCTCCATCATTTACCAGCAGTCCTGGTTAACTGGGGAGGTCCCGGACAACTGGAGGCTCGCCAATGTGACGCCCATCTACAAGAAGGGCCGGAAGGAGGATCCGGGGAACTACAGACCGGTCAGCCTGACCTCGGTGCCGGGGAAGATCATGGAGCGGTTGGTTTTGAGGGTGCTCACGAGCCATGTCCGGGACAACCAGGGGATCAGGCCCAGCCAGCACGGGTTCATGGAAGGCAGGTCCTACTTGACCAACCTGATCTCCTTCTATGACCAGGTGACCCGCCTAGTGGATGAGGGAAAGGCAGTGGATGTGGTCTACCTGGACTTCAGTAAAGCCTTTGACACTGTCTCCCACAGCATTCTCCTAGAGAAGCTGGCGGCTCAGGGCCTAGACAGGTGTACTCTTCGCTGGGTAAAAAACTGGCTGGACGGCCGAGCACAGAGAGTTGTGGTCAACGGAGTTAAATCCAGTTGGCGGCCGGTCACGAGCGGTGTTCCCCAGGGCTCAGTTTTGGGGCTGATCTTGTTCAATATCTTTATCAATGATCTGGACGAGGGGATCGAGTGCTCCCTCAGTAAGTTTGCAGATGACACCAAGTTGGGCGGGAGTGTTGATCTGCTGGAGGGTAGGAAGGCTCTGCAGAGGGACCTGGACAGGCTGGATCGATGGGCTGAGGCCAACTGTATGAGGTTCAACAGGGCCAAGTGCCGGGTCCTGCACTTCGGCCACAACAACCCCAGGCAACGCTACAGGCTTGGGGAAGAGTGGCTGGAAAGCTGCCCAGAGGAAAAGGACCTGGGGGTGCTGATTGACAGCCGGCTGAACATGAGCCGGCAGTGTGCTCAGGTGGCCAAGAAGGCCAACGGCATCCTGGCCTGTATCAGAAATAGTGTGGCCAGCAGGAGCAGGGAGGTGATCGTGCCCCTGTACTCGGCACTGGTGAGGCCGCACCTCAAATACTGTGTTCCGTTTTGGGCCCCTCACTACAGGAAGGACATGGAGGTGCTGGAGCGTGTCCAGAGGAGGGCAACGAAGCTGGTGAAGGGCCTGGAGCACAAGTCTTATGAGGAGCGGCTGAGGGAACTGGGGTTGTTTAGCCTGGAGAAGAGGAGGCTGAGGGGAGACCTCATCGCGCTCTACAACTACCTGAAAGGAGGTTGTAGCGAGGTGGGTGTTGGTCTCTTCTGCCAAGTAACTAGCGATAGGACAAGAGGAAATGGCCTCAAGTTGCGCCAAGGGAGGTTTAGATTGAACATTAGGAGAAATTTCTTTACTGAAAGAGTGGTCAGGCCTTGGAACAGGCTGCCCAGGGAAGTGGTGGAGTCACCATCCCTGGAGGTATTTAAAAGACATGTAGATGAGGCCCTTAGGGACATGGTGTAGTGGGCATGGTGGTGTTGGGTTGACGGTTGGACTCGATGATCTTAGAGGTCTTTTCCAATCTGTATGATTCTATGATTCTATGATTCTATGATGTCCATCTTGCATTTTATTCCTAAAAACTGGATCTCCTGTGCAGGTCCCTTGACCTTACTTTGTTGTATGTCAAAACTGGCCTTCAGAAGGTTTTGGATTATTTTCTTCCCTTTCTCAAAAACTTCTTCTGCTGTGCTGCCCCATACGATGATGTCATCAATGTATTGCAGGTGCTCTGGAGCCTCACCCTGTTCCAGTGCGGTGTGGATGAGTCCATGGCAAATGGTAGGGCTGTGTTTCCACCCCTGGGGCAGTCGGTTCCAGGTGTACTGGACGCCCCTCCAAGTGAAAGCAGCTGTGGCCTGCACTCTGCCGCCAAAAAGATTGAGAAGAAGGCGTTAGCGATATCCATTGTGGCGTACCACTTGGCTGCCTTTGACTCCAGTTCGTATTGGAGTTCTAGCACGTCCGGCACGGCAGCACTCAGTGGCGGCGTGACTTCATTCAGGCCACGATAGTCTACTGTTAGTCTCCACTCTCCATTGGACTTTCGAACTGGCCATATGGGACTGTTAAAGGGTGGGCGAGTCTTGCTGATCACTCCTTGGCTCTCCAGTCAACGAATCAGCTTATGGATGGGAATCAGGGAATCTCAGTTACTGCGATATTGCCGCCGGTGCACTGTTGTGGTAGCGATTGGTACCTGCTGTTCTTCAACCCTCAGCAACCCCACAACAGAAGGGTCCTCCGAGAGACCGGGCAAGGTGGACAGCTGTTTAATTTCCTCCATCTCTAAGGCAGCTATACGAAAAGCCCACCGGTACCCTTTTGGGTCCTTGACATACCCTCTCCTGAGGTAGTCTATGCCAAGGATGCACGGAGCCTCTGGGCCAGTCACAATGGGGTGCTTCTGCCACTCATTCCCGGTTAGGCTCACTTCGGCCTCCAATACAGTTAACTCTTGGGATCCCCCTGTCACTCCAGAAATACAGATGGGTTCTGCCCCTTTATACCTTGATGGCATCAGGGTACACTGTGCACCGGTGTCTACGAGAGCCTTATACTCCTGTGGGTCTGATGTGCCAGGCCATCGAATCCACACAGTCCAGTAAACCCGGTTGTCCCTTTCCTCCACCTGGCCGGAGGCAGGGCCCCTCTAGTTCTAGTCATAGTATCCGTTTCTCACTTCTTGAAAACGCGAGTCAAGAATTTCTCCGTTACAATCCAAAGTAAGATCAGCCCTTCTACTCTGTCTGGGGAACTGTTCACTGGAAACTGGACCGTCGTGAGACAGGTTTTTCCTGAAAACTGGAGCAGCATTTTTCCTGGGAGAACCCCCTTGTGTGATTGTTTTTCCTTGCAACTCACGTACCCGTGCCTCTAGGGTCAAGGCAGGTTTTCCATCCCACTGCCTCATGTCCTCTCCGTGGTCACGCAGGTACAACCACAGGGTGCCCCGTGGTGTGTACTTTTGATATCCTCTCTCTTGAGCAGAAAAATGCTGACTCCTAAAGGCTGAGATACTGGTCCGTACAGGTGGAGAATAGGACATATCCTCTTTGAGTTGCTGGACCTCCCGGGACAGTTTCTCCACGGCCGAGACAAGGGAGGAGGAGACAGTTTCTTCATATTCCCGGAGTCTGCGAACCACGTCATCCACCATTGGTGCTTCTTCCTCTGCCCAGGACAGTACTGCCAACGAACTGGCATACGACGCTGGTGCGCTCCATACCAACTTCCGCCACATGGGTCGCGTGCACTGGACGTCATCTGGATCTTTGGGCGTTTGGTCGTTGTCCAGGTCACTATAAACCACCTCCAGCATGCCTAATTCTCTCAGGTATTGGATACCTCTCTCCATAGTGGTCCATTTGCTTGGGCGATATATAACATCTTCCTTGAAGGGATACCTTTCCTTCACGCCTGACAGCAGTCGCCTCCAGAGGCTGAGGACCTGTGTCCCTTTTCCAATTGCTTTGTCAATGCCCCCTTCCCTAGCAAGGGATCCCATCTGTCTGGCTTCCTTCCCCTCTAATTCCAGGCTACTGGCCCCATTCTCCCAGCATCGGAGTAGACAGGTAACACTGTGCTCGCCTGGACGACAGCTGAAATCTTTCCGCATATCTCGCAACTCACTCAGGGATAGGGATCGGGTGGTTTCCATCTCGTTTATGAGTTCTTCCTCTTCCTCCTGCCCTCCTCGTGATGGCCCTGCTTTTCCATCATCCCTTTCTAAACGAACTGACTTCCGCTTCCAAGATTTCTTCTTCTGTACAGGGGCGACGGATACCAGCAAGGGTTGGTCCTCTGGTTCAGCTGCAGTGCCCGTCGTGGGGCTTGGAGTAGCTGCAGTACCCGTAATTTTATCATCAGATCCGGAGACCTTCTCTTCCCCTTGAGGGTTCTGAATAGTGTTGAACATGGCTCGGTAGGCATGGGCCAGTGTTTAACCTGGCAGGCAGCCAAATAACACGCAGCCGCTCGCTCACTCCCCCCCTACACAGTGGGACGGGGAGAGAATCGGAAGGGTAAGAGTGAGAAAAACTCGTGGTTTGAGATAAAGACAGTTTAATAGAACAGAAAAGGGAAAATAATAATAATAATAGTGGTGATGATAGAATATGCAAAATGAGTGATGCACAATGCAATTGCTCACCACCCGCGTTGACTGATAACCAAGTAGCAATCGCTACTTGCTGGAACACGCCTACCATTCAGATACTGAGCATGACGTCACATGGTATGGAGTACCCCGCTGGCCAGCTGGGCCAGCTGTCCTGGCTGTGCTCCCTCCCTATTCTTCTGTGGTTTTGTTTTGTTTTGTTTTGTTTTTTTAAGCTGAATATCCTTGACTATCAGGGTACTTAGCAACTGAAAACCTCAGTGTGTTACTCCAAGAACAGATCCAACAAATCTGAGAGCAGATAAACCAGCATTGTTACCAGCGACTACTAAACTGATATAATGAATGCTTATAACAAATTTGTTTTAACCCGTTCGGGTCACATGTGTCTTTATCTCAACCATTCGAGCCCCATGTTGGGCGCCAAAAAGGACTGTCGTGGTTTAACCCGGCAGGCAATTAAACACCACGCAGCCGCTCGCTCACTCCCTCGAACCCGTAGTGGGACAGGGTGAGAATCGGAAGGTTAAGAGTGAGGCAAACTTGTGGGTTGAGATAAAGACAGTTTAATGGAACAGAAAATGAAGGGAAAATAATAATGATAATGATAATGATAATGATAATAATAATAATAATGATAGAATATAGAAAATGAGTGATGCGCAATGTGATTGCTCACCACCCGCACTGACTGATAACCAGGTAGTGATTGCTACTTCCTGGATCACGCCTACTATTCATATACAGAGCATGACGTCACATGGCATGGAATACCCCGTTGGCCAGCTGGGCTAGCTGTCCCAATTTTGCTCCCTCCCATCCTCTGCTTGGTAGTATAAGAGCTGTCCTTGGCAGGGTACTTAGCAACAACTGAAAACACCAGTGTGTTATCAACATTCTTCTCATACTAAATCCAAAACACAGCACTAGAAAGAAAGTTAACTCTATCCCAGCCGAAACCAGGACAGTATCCACCCCTTATTCTATACCATCTACGTCATGCCCAGGTCTCACATTTTCCAGTACATTCCAATTAATCACCACCACTTTTCCTGTCTTTTGATATATACACACAGATATCATTCCCTTAGTTTATGGGCCATCGCTCTGAAATGTTTGTTGTGTTCATTTAGTCCATGACTTTGGGCTCCATCTGTCATAAAAGTCCTTCAGGGCAGGAGAGATGGTGTGTGCTGTTGGACTGTTACATGCTGAAGCCAGTTCTGGTTCCATCACTGCTGCACTTTCCTCAATTTCATCAATGTTCATTCTTCTGGGTGATTCGTACTGTAATACCATTGATATGGCATACAGCCACTATAGAAGTGATGATAGACAATGTTATACAGCAATAAACATCATACAGTTCAGTTCATTGGCTATTTTCACCCAAAATCAAATCCCCTTGAGGTACACATTGGACTTCCCCATCATTTCACATTACCCACCAAGTGCACCCAGGTCCTCGAGCAAAAGCAATCCCACGAATGCGTTTGCCTTTGCCAGAGGCAGGAGTAACCCAGACTGTCTTCCCCAGCATATTTCTCATATGCACGACAGGGACTTTATCCCCCTCTACAGTATGTAAGAGTTTTGATTGGGCAGGGCCAGCTCGAGTGACAGATCCCCTGGTGTTGACTAACCAGGTGGCTTTTGCTAAATGTGTGTCCCGATGCTTGAATGTCCCACCACCCATTGCTCTCAGCGTAGTCTTTAGCAGCCCGTTGTATCGTTCGATTTTCCCAGAGGCTGGTGCATGGTAGGGGATGTGATAGACCCACTCAATGCCATGCTCTTTGGCCCAGGTGTCTATGAGGGTGTTTCGGAAATGAATCCCGTTGTCTGACTCAATTCTTTCTGGGGTGCCATGCCGCCATAGGACTTGCTTTTCAAGGCCCAGGATGGTGTTCCTGGCGGTGGCATGGGGCACGGGATATGTTTCCAGCCATCCGGTGGTTGCTTCCACCATGGTGAGCACATAGCGCTTGCCTTGGGTGGTTTGTGGGAGTGTGATATAATCAATCTGCCAGGCCTCCCCATATTTATATTTCAGCCATCGTCCTCCATACCAGAGAGGTTTTACTCGCTTGCCTTGCTTGATTGCAGCACATGTTTCACATTCATGGATAACCTGTGCAATAGTGCCCATGGTCAAGTCCACCCCTCGATCACAAGCCCATCTATACGTTTCATGTCTTCCTTGATGGCCCGAGGTGTCATGGGACCCGTGAGCTATCAATAATTCACCCTTATGTTGCCAGTCCAGATCCACCTGAGCCACTTCAATCTTAGCAGCCTGGTCCGCCTGCTGGTTGTTTTGATGTTTTTAAGTGGCCCGACTCTTGGGTACGTGAGCATCTACGTGACGTACTTTTACAGTCAGGTTCTCTACCCGGGCAGCAATATCTTGCCACAATGCGGCAGCCCAGATGGGTTTACCTCTGTGCTGCCAGTTGTTCTGCTTCCGTTGCTGCAACCACCCCCACAGGGCATTTGCCACCATCCATGAGTCAGTATAGAGATAAAGTACTGGCCATTTTTCTCGTTCGGCAATATCCAAGGCCAGCTGGATGGCTTTCACCTCTGCAAACTGGCTCGATTCACCTTCTCCTTCAGCAGTTTCTGCAACTTGGTGTATAGGACTCCATACAGCAGCTTTCCACCTACGATGTTTTCCCACAAGGCGACAGGACCCATCAGTGAACAGGGCATATTGCTTCTCATTTTCTGGTAGTTTATGATACAGTGGGGCCTCTTCAGCACGCGTCACCTCCTCCTCTGGGGATATTCCAAAATCTTTGCCAAAGATTCCAAAATCTGGCTGTGCCTCCTCCCAGCTTCTTGTGCATCTCCAGCCTTCTCAGTCGGTAGAGCATGAGAAGCTGAAAAGTCCTTTATTTAGTGTAAGCACTACTTAGCAACAAGTAAAATGTCAGTGTGTTATCAACATTATTTTCATACTAAATCCAAAACACAGCACTATACCAGCTACTAGGAAGAAAATTAACTCTATTCCAGCTGAAACCGGGACATCAGGTCTGGGAAGAAAAACCCAAAACAACAACTAGCACACTGTCTTGTACTCTTTAAAGATGTGCCAGTTGCAGCTGACAGTCATACCTGTCATCACCTTCACTGCCTTTGAAAGAACATTCTCTTAGAAGGTAAAGGAATATGTATGCCTTTCCCCTTGTGTGCTGGTTTTGGCCTGGGATAGAGTTAATTTCCTTCTTAGTAGCTAGTATGGGGCTATGTTTTGGATTTGTGCTGAAAACAGTGTTGATAACACAGGGATGTTTTAGTTATTGCTGAGTAGCACTTACACAGAGTCAAGGCCTTCTCTGCTTCTCACACCACCCCACCAGCGAGTAGGCTGGGGGTGCACAAGGAAGTTGGGAGGGGACACAGCCAGGACAGCTGACCCCAACTGACCAAAGGGATATTCCATACCATATGACGTCGTGCTCAGCAATAAAAGCTGTGGGAAGAAGAAGGAAGGGGGGACGTTTGGAGTGATGGCGTTTGTCTTCCCAAGGAACTGTTACGCATGATGGAGCCCTGCTTTCCTGGAGATGACTAAACTATTGACTGCCGATGGGAAGTAGTGAATTAATTCCTTATTTTGCTTTGCTTACGCGCGCAGCTTTTTCTTTCCTTATTAAACTGTCTTTATCTCAACCCAGGAGTTTTCTCACTTTTACCCTTCTGATTCTCTCCACCATCCCTCTGGGTGGTGGAGTGAGAGTGCGGCTCTGTGGTGCTTAACTGCTCCCCGGGATTAAACCAGGACACAGAATAAAGTATATTCTTTTCTGTTATGCATGTTAATGCATTGTCCTTCTTCCTCCTAATAGCCCATGGGGTTTGAACTTGCAATCAGCAAAGTACAGGCATTGTGAAGCACAAATCCCTCTGCCCCTTTCCTATTCTAAAATCTTTGTCAAAAAATAACAAATTTTTGTCTGTCTGCCAGCATGTGTTCCTGGATTTTTACATGATGATGTCTTCCCAACATGTTGACAGTGTTTTTTGTCTTTTAAACTCACTTTGCTAAAGCTGACAGTGAGACTGTGACTGATCACGGCCCTCTCAGAGTTTGCAGTGCAGCACTGTACTGACAGTGTTCCCAGGAGGGCAGCTTTCTTGCACAATGGCCCTTTCTTCACTAAACTTATGGACAGTATCTGGTCAATCTCATCTATTTAAAGTCAGCCAAGCAGGGATGGCAGTGCTTGTGGACAGGGCAGCCCGTGGTGAAGACCATGGTGATGCGGGCTGTCCCCCTGCAGCCCATGGAGGTCCACGGTGGAGCAGATATCCACTTGCAGTCCGTGGAGGACCCCACGCTGGAGCAGGTGGATGTGCCCTGAAGGAAGCTGTGACCCCGTGGCGAGCCCGCGTTGGAGCAGGCTCCTGGAAGGACCTGTGACCCCGTGGAGAGAGGAGCCCACGCTGGAGCAGGTTTTCTGGCAGGACTTGTGACCCCGCAGTCCGTTCCTGAAGGACTGCACCCCGTGGAAAGGACCCACATTGGAGAAGTTCGTGGAGGACTGTCTCCCGTGGGTGGGACCCTACGCTGGAGCAGGGGAAGAGCGTGAGGAGGAAGCCTTATGAACTGACCGCAACCCCCATTCCCCATCCCCCTGCGCCACTCAGTGGGAGGAGGTAGAGAAGTCAGGAGTGAAGTTGAGCCTGGGAAGAAGGGAGGGGTGGGGGGAAAGTGGTTTTAGATTTGTTCTTATTTCTCATTATCCTACCCTCTTATTAATTGGCAATAAATTAAATTAATTTCCCCAAGTCAAGTCTGTTTTGCCCATGACAGTAATTGCTGAGTGATCTCCCTGTCCTTATCTCGACCCATGAGCCTTTCATCATATTTTCTCCCCCCTGTCCAGTTGAGGAGGGGGAGTGATAGAGCGGCTTGGTGGGCACCTGGCAGCTAGCCAAGGTCAACCCACCACACGGGGCCATCCAGCCAGTTCCTTATTGATCTAACAGTCCATCCGTCAAACCCATATCTCTCCAATTTAGCAGCCAGAATGTTGTGAGGGACCATATCAAAGGCCTTACAGAAGTCTAGATAGATGACATCCATAGCTCTTCCCTTGTCCACTGATGCAGTCACTCCATCATAGAAGGACACCAGATTAGTCAGGCACGATTTGTCCTTGGTGAAGCCATGTTGGCTGTCTCTAATCACCTCCCTGTCTTCCATATGCCTTGACATAGCTTCCAGGAGGATCTGTTCCATGATCTTACCAGGCACGGAGGTGAGGCTGGCTGGCCTGTAGTTCCCAGGGTCTTCCTTTTTACCCTTTTTAAAAATGGTGGTGATGTTTCCCTTTTTCCAGTCACTGGGGACTTCACCTGACTGCCATGACTTTTCAAATATGATGGAGAGTGGCTTGGCAAGTACATCTGCCAATTCCCTCAGGACCCTGGGATGCATCTTGTCAGGTCCCATGTTCAGGTTCCTTGGGTGGTCTCGAACCTGATCTTGTCCTATGATGGGAGGGACTTCATTCCCCCAGTCCCTGCCTTGAGGTTCAGGGGCTTGAGGGATGTGGGAAGAGAGATTACCATTGAAAACTGAGGGAAAAATATTGTTGAGTACCTCAACCTTCTCCATGTTGGTTGTCACCAGCTCTCCTGTCTTATTTATCAGGGGAGTACATTTTATTTAGTCTTCCTTTTCTGGCCAACGTCCCTGTAGAAGCCCTTATTATTATTCTTTGCATTCTTTGCCAAATTCAGCTCCAGCTGTGCCATTGCTCCAGTTCTTTTCAGTTCTTCCTTCCATCATGTCTGAATATACCTTCAGATACTTATTTATTGTGGGAAATATTTGTGTGAATCTGAGAGCAGAATTCCATCTCTGGTTTTGGATGCAGTGGTGCTGATTCATGGCTCCTTTCATTAGGCCCACTCCTAGTGTTTACATGAGAGTCTTAACAAATCCCTGGCATCGTAGGACCTTGAAAATTGGTTCTTCCATTGATGGAAATTACTGGAGCAATATTGCCTTGAAAGCATGATAGTATGAGAACAGAGCCAGCAACCATACAACATTGGGATGTGGAAGAGAGAAGCAGTTGGCATCAACACAAAGGATTGTTGGAACTTGTAAAACTGCATCATCTTTCTGCATCTTCACATATGCTCAGGTATATTCATAGCTCTTCTCTGTCAGTCTGTATTGGGTCTCATTGGGATGGAGTTAAATTTCTTCATAGCAGCCCATATGGTGCTGTGCTTTCAATTTGTGACCAGCATTGATAACACACCAATGTTCTGGCTATCGCTGAACAGTGCTTGCACAGCATCAAGACCTTCTCTGGTTCTCACTCTGCCTCCCCGGGGAGTAGGCTGGTGGTGGGCAAGAGGCTGGGAGGGGACACAGCTGGGACAGCTGACCCAAATTGACCAAAGAGCTATTCCGTATGATATAATGTCCTGCTCAGCAATAAAACTGGGGGGTAGTCTTTCCAAAGTAGTCATTGCCCAGAGACTGGCTGGGCATTGGTCTGCTGGTAGGAGGTGGTGAGTGATTGCTTTTGCATCACCTGTTGTTTTTTTTTTTTCTTTTTTCTTCACCTATTAACCTGTCTTTATCTTGACTCATGAGTTTTTCTTACTTTTGCTCTTCAAATTCTCTCCCCCATCCCACTGGGGGACAGGGGAGTGAGTGAGTGGGGGCTTAGCTGTGGCAGGAGTCAACACACAATAGTCCTTTTTGACACTCAACATGGGGCTCGAGGGGTTTGAGATAATGACAGATTTGATCAGAGTATGCTAGACTGAATTTATAGCTGTTATATGTTTAGCTGGTATTTGGCAAGTGGTTACTTGCTGTTGCTGGTCATGATGTTGACTTGTTTGTTCTTGATACTGGTTCATTTATTCCCTCACCTGCTCCGTGGCATGCTCCCTTTCTTCCTCTACATCAAACTTCAGGGCTTGTTAATGTCTGCTTTCAACTTTTGCTGTTTGCTGTGTTGCTTAGCACTCTGTTTTGCTTTGCCTGGGAGAGCTATGATAAAAGCACTGGCCTTGAGCCTAATCTGATATTTGGGCCCTGCATTGCTGCCATCCCAGTACTCCAGGAACCATCTTGTGGAAGCAATTAACAATTATACCTTTCTCCTCTTCTCCTCTGAGAGCCACTTTGTGGGGGAATGACACCTTCCCCTTCTCTGGGGTAGATGTTTTCTGCCTTGTTACAATGGCCCTTCAGTTTCTTGAACATCCCAGAATGCTTGTATTGATGTGTGTTGTGAATCTGGGTGTGTACCCAGGTGCCCAGATTGTGCAGGTACCTAGGGTGATTTTCACCTCTGAGACTTCACACTGAAACAGGTGCTACTGGAGGTGGCTCCTGTCAAGCATGAAGGCAAGGTATCCCCTCAAGGAAGATCTTGTAAACTATCGAGGCAAGTGGACCACCACTGAAGGAGGTATAAAGTATCTGAGGGAATCAGCGGTGGTGGAGGTGATCTACAGCAACCTGGACAATAACCAAGCCTCCAAAGATCCAGATGAAGTCCAGTGTATGTGGGCCATGTGGCAGAAATTTGTACGGAGCGCACCGACAGCATACACCAGCACCCTGGTGATAATGGATTGGACAGACATTGAGGCACCTACTGTGGATAGATTAGCCTGCTGACTCTGGCAATTTGAAGAGAATCTCTCTTCCTCCTCGCCCCTACAGGCCAGCATGTCAGTTATCAAGAGTGCCATATGGAGTCAACCTTTTTCTGCTCAAAGGAAAGGGACCCATAGGCGCATGCCACGGGCCACCCTGTGGTTCTACCTGCACAACCATGGGAAGGACATGAGGAAGTGGGATGATGCACTTTCTTCAAACCTAGAAGCCCACATATGTGAATTGCAAGTAAAAACAGCGTCCAAAAAGGGTCCATCCAGGAAGATTATTGTTCCAGTTGCTGTTGAGCAATTCCCCAGACACAATAGAAGGGCTGATCCTACTTCTGATCCTGATGAAGGGACTTCTGGTTTGCAATTACAGGAGTCAGGCAATGACTGATCCGACCAAGAACAGAGGGGCCATGCCTCCGGCCAGGCAGAGGAAAGGGACAAGCGGGTTTATTGGATTGTATGTATTTGATGGCCTGGCACATGGGATCCATGGGAGTACAAGGCTCTGGTAGACATGGGTGCACAGTATACCCTGATGCCGTCAGGGTACAAGGGGGTAGAATGCATCTGGATTTCTGGAGTAACAGGGGGATCACAACAATTGTCTGTATTGGAGGCAAGCCTTTCAAGAGATTAAACAGGAGATAGTTCATGCGGTAGCCCTTAGGACAGTCTGGAGCGTGGTGGTGCGTTTCCCCCCCTTCCCCTGGGCCACTCTACGATCTCAGGAACTCCTGTTAGGCCTTAGCCTTTGTGTAACGAGTTGGGCGGTTGAGTGTCCCTTGACCGTACCAGGCACTCTTGCATGGCTCAGGTGGGGAGCGACACTGATCGTACCAGGAACACCAGCTACCTGATCAAGGTAGGGAACAAGAGCAGGGGATAATTCGTCATCTCTGACAGCCCTGAAGCATTCCCTACTTGGATCATAGCTCAAGTGGAACGATACCATGGTTACTGTGGAACAATACCATAATTACTATCCCAGACCACCCCGTATAGTGGCCAAAATGGAAATTTACTGATGACTAAAGCCAATCATCTTGCAAACCTATAAACAGCGGTCCCAAGCGAGACCCTTTTGAGCTCTCCTGGACCACAGCGGGCTGCATCCAGAATCTTCCTCTGAGTGGGACGCCTCTCAGAGTTCACAAACTCTCAAGTTTGTGAAACTTGAAGGATCACCGAGACTTGGGCTGAAATACTCCTCAGCCGAGACACTCCTCGGGGCTCAACCCTTCACCCGTTGGGAAATGCCAAAACATTTAACGTGAGTATTTCACGAGACTCGAGGGGAATTTTTAACAGGTATACCTTTATAAACTTATCTAGCTTTGGTACCATATTCATATGCATATATATACCTATTGATTGATCTAGATCTTTTTGCGCATTTATCTGTACAACCACTAACAAGTATCATTTGTAGCTCAATTGTTTTAGTATTTATAGAAAAAACTTGACTAACTCCTTTTTGTAGCTGCCAAATTGATTAATGCTTAAGTATTGTTGGACTCTAAGTTGCTGCTAAACACCCTTAACCCTTTAGTCATAAACCGTTGCCCAGGTCTGAGACTAAGGGTAGATCCAGCCGCACCTGGACTCCTCTCTGAGAAGGAGTTTAGAAAGCAAGGGGGTCTACTCTGAACCTCGTGACTCAACGGGAGGGTCTTCTTATCCCTTTTGTATTAGACACAAACCATTGTCCAAGTCTGAGATTAAGATTGGATCCAGCCGGGTCTTCTCTGAACCTCGTGACTCAACGGGAGGGTCCCCCTTACCCTTTTATCCTCAATCTCTGTACAAATCATTCCAACACAATTCTGACACGATTTTCTCTGTGTATACTTAATCCATGTAATGAGTAATAGAGTGAACCTTGCCATCGAATTCTGTGAAGTCACGTTTCTATAAAATTGTGTTAAAATCACCTTTTGCCGATATCTTTGTCAGTGATCTTTAAAGCGGCCCTAAAACTACTCATTCGTGACATGGAGACAGGATAAGATGCGTGAAATGTGCTCTATACCGCAGCGGGGGAGCATGGCCTCACCTGGAGGCACTGGCAGAAAGCATCTGGAGAGACCCAAGGTTGACCTCTAGGGTTTTGGAGGTAGGGGTATAGAGGATCTGAGGCCCACTACACCCCAAATGAAAAGGAGACACTAGCAGAATATGAGGGGGTTCAGAAGTAGTTGGTACAGAAACACAGCTCCTCTTGGCACTGTGATTGCCTGTGCTGGGTTGGATGTTCAAAGGGAGGATCCCCTCTACACATGAGGTAACCAGTGCTACATGAAGTAAGTGGGTAGCACTGATCATGCAACGGGCTCGACTGGGGAACCCCAGCGCCCAGGAATCTTGGAAGTGATCATGGACTGGCCAGAAGGCAAAGATTTCGGAATATCCCCAGAGGAGGAGGTGACGCGTGCTGAAGAGGCCCCACTGTAAAATAAATTACCAGAAAATGAGAAGCAATATGCCCTGTTCACTGATGGGTCCTGTCACCTTGTGGGAAAACATCGGAGGTGGAAAGCTGCTGTATGGAGACCCACATGACAAGTTGCAGAAACTACTGAAGGAATAAGTGAACCGAGCCAGTTTGCAGAAGTGAAAGCCATCCAGCTGGCTTTGGATATTGCTGAACGAGAAAAATGGCCAGTACTTTGTCTTTATACTGACTCATGGATGGTGGCTAATGCCCTGTGGGGGTGGTTGCAGCAGTGGAAGCAGAACAACTGGCAGCGCAGAGGTAAACCCATCTGGGCTGCCGCATTGTGGCAAGATATTGCTGCCCAGGTAGAGAACCTTGTTGTAAAGGTAAATCATGTAGCTGCTCACATGCCCAAGAGCCACAGCAATGAAGAACATCAAAACAACAGGTGGATGAGGCTGCCAGAATTGAAATGGCTCAGGTGGATCTGGACTGGGAATGTAAGGGTAAGCTATTCATTGCTCGGTGGGCCCATGACACGAGGACATCAAGTAAGAGATGCAATATATAGATGGGCTTGTGATCAAGAGGTGTACTTGACCACCCCCATCATCACACAGATAATCCATGAATGCAAAACATGTGCCATAATCAAACAAGCCAAGCGAGTAAAGCCTCTCTGGCACAGAGGATGGTGACTGAGATACCAATATGGGGAGGACTGGCAGATCAATTATATCACACTGCCATGAACACACCAAGGCAAGCGCCATGTGCTCACCATGGTGGAGATGACTACTGGATGGTTGGAAACATAACCTGTGACCCATACCACCACCCAAAACATCATACTGGGCCTTGAAGAACAAGTTTTGTGGCTGTCCTGGTTTCGGCTGGGATAGAGTTAAATTTTTTCCTAGTGCTGTGTTTTGGATTTAGTATGAGAAGACTGTTGATAACACACTGATGTTTTCAGTTTTTGCTAAGTACCCTGCTAGTCAAGGACTTTTCAGCTTCCCATGCTCTGCCAGGTGCACAATAAGCTGGGAGGGAGCATAGCCAGTTTCCTACCAATGACAGGTTGGTGCAAACTCACTGCATGACTCTGGATCCTCTCTTCACCTCTCCCTTTGCTCTGTCATAACTTAAATCAAAAGGTAAACAAACTCTGGCTTTAAACTTCCTGGTATTTGACTTTTTTGGCATCAGTTATAAGTTTCAACTACCTAAAAAATTAAAAAAAAAAAAGAAAAAAAGAAAAAAAAAGTGCCACTGTGATGTGGAGAGTGTCTGGTCAAAGTGCAGCCTCTACATTACCCTCTAGAGAAAGAGGCCAAACTACAAAAATCATAGCACTTTCATTTTAAACCATAGAACTTAAAGAAAAACAAACTGCACAGTGAAAACCAGTTTCCCATGATAGAGGTTTCATTAGAGCAATCCTTTACTCCAAATAACCCACACTTTACTGCAATTGCCTGCTTGAAACATAACTCCCTTCACAAACTACAGGTTTTCTGTTTTGTTATAGCTTTCTGATAAATTTTTTTCACAATAAAGTACTGATTATAATTTGATTCTAGTGATAAAGAGGTACAAGTCTTTTAACTGGAGTAGAGCAAAACTCATATTTCAGAATCAAGTAAAAGACAGTAAGATGCATATATATTACAGAAATGGTTATACAACTGATTTGAGCAGCCATAAAGGTGCCTGGTTAGAAGGGGAAAATTACTGAATAGAAGAAAATGTCTGCAGAAAAATACTGACAGAGAAAGGCCTGCCAGCCTTGGAACTGCTAGCCTGGGAACTAGGCCTGTGAACCATAAGCATCCTTGGAAAGTGCAGCTGGCATCTTTGAAGTACAGCTGGGTACCTAGAAACTGGAGACATCCTGAGATACCATCAATAAGCAGAAAAACAAGGGACTGTAACAACAACTTATTGTCTGAAAAGGTGGAAAACAGCCTGGGAAAATAAAATTTTTCTGAAAGAACAGAAAACATCAACATCTATTGGCTGTTACAGGTGAAAATAACAGTATCTATTGACTGCTCGAAGCAGTATGTCCTACACCCTCTTATGTCTCTATGATATAAAAGGGACTTAATTTTTATTCAAAATGGAGCTTCTCTACCTTCCTGTGCTGCATGTACTTTTCTTTTTCCTAAACAGGTTGAATTCCACATGAACTTTCTATGAGATCTTGGACTCTCACCAAGGACGCCTGGCTGACTCCAGACTCTGTAACGCAGATCATCTTTGAAAAAAGACTTTGTCTGTTATCTTAATGGTCCCCTGTTTTGGCCCCTTCTCCCCCTTTGGGGTCAGTTCAGTTTGTCCTCCCACCTCTGGGATGGTTGGGTCCCCTTCTGGGATCAGTTTGTCCTCCCCTTTGGGATGGTTTGGCCCCTTCTGAAATCACTTGATACCGGTATTATATATCCATATAAGTAATCTATCTTAAATATATCTGCTGTTATATTGTTGATAAGTTGCTTCACTAAACATAAGTTGATAGTAACCTGTAATACTATACACTTGCTTGGTTATTGCTGTTATTGGTTGGTGCTATACAATTGATCGCTGCAATACTACTGATTGATACTATATTATTGATTACTGATAGTAATTTGAACTAACTTGATACATATGTTAGCTTTATTAATCATAGGTATACTTGCTAGCAGTAATTTTTGTGGTATTTGTGGTAATCTGTAATAAAGTAGAGCATTTAGAGGATAAAGCCTCCGTGTCCTTGTGTATTACGGAATCCTATGAACCCATGGTCACGATCTCTACTCACCTGTAGGCTGGGTAACATTTTAGGGCGTGACAACAACTTCCAGAGAAGGATTTCCTTCCTTTTATTCCTCAAATGCGGATTTTCACTTCTTGCATTTTTCATTTCTGGAACAGCTTTCAAGGGGAACAATTTGAAAATATTTCACAACCAACCCTCATCCACTGAAGTAAGAACACATTTAACAACAGAAAGTTGTTGCTAGATTACGGCATGGAAACAAGAAGTCTGCTATGGATAGTGGGGTCACTGTAAGAAGAATACATGGCCTAATCTTCCTAAAGTCCCACTGCCCTGTCCTGGTTTCAGCTGGGAGAGAGTTAAATTTCTTCCTAGTGCTGTGTTTTGGATTTAGTATGAGAAGAATGTTGATAACACACTGATGTTTTCAGTTGTTGCTAAGTACCCTGCTAGTCAAGGACTTTTCAGCTTCCCGTGCTCTGCCAAGTGCACAAGAGGCTGGGAGGGAGCATAGCCAGGAGAGGTGGCCCAGCTGGCCAACGGGGTATTCCATACCATGTGACGTCATGCTCAGTATATGAATGGCAGGCATGTTCCAGGAAGTAGCGATCACTGTTTTTTGGGCATTACTCGGCAGGTGGTGAGCAATTGCATTGTGCATCACTCATTTTGTATATTCTATCATTATCATAGAATCATAGAATCATAGAATCATTAAGGTTGGGAAAGACCTCTAAGGTCATCGAGTCCAACTGTCAACCCAACACCACCATGCCCACTACACCATGTCCCTAAGGGCCTCATCTACACGTCTTTTAAATACTTCCAGGGATGGTGACTCCACCACTTCCCTGGGCAGCCTGTTCCAAGGCCTGACCACTCTTTCAGTAAAGAAATTTCTCCTAATGTCCAATCTAAACCTCCCTTGGCGCAACTTGAGGCCATTTCCTCTCGTCCTATTGCTAGTTACTTGGGAGAAGAGACCAACACCCACCTCGCTACAACCTCCTTTCAGGTAGTTGTAGAGCGCGATGAGGTCTCCCCTCAGCCTCCTCTTCTCCAGGCTAAACAACCCCAGTTCCCTCAGCCGCTCCTCATAAGGCTTGTGCTCCAGGCCCTTCACCAGCTTCGTTGCCCTTCTCTGGACACGCTGCAGCACCTCCATGTCCTTCCTGTAGTGAGGGGCCCAAAATGGAACACAGTATTTGAGGTGCGGCCTCACCAGTGCCAAGTACAGGGGCACCATCACCTCCCTGCTCCTGCTGGCCACACTATTTCTGATACAGGCCAGGATGCCGTTGGCCTTCTTGGCCACCTGGGCACACTGCCGACTCATGTTCAGCCGGCTGTCAATCAGCACCCCCAGGTCCTTTTCCTCTGGGCAGCTTTCCAGCCACTCTTCCCCAAGCCTGTAGCGTTGCGTGGGGTTCTTGTGGCCAAAGTGCAGGACCCGGCACTTGGCCTTGTTGAACCTCATACAGTTGGCCTCAGCCCATCGATCCAGCCTTTCCAGGTCCCTCTGCAGAGCCTTCCTACCCTCCAGCAGATCAACACTCCCGCCCAGCTTGGTGTCATCTGCAAACTTACTGAGGGAGCACTCGATCCCCTCATCCAGATCATTGATAAAGATATTAAACAAGACCGGTCCCAGTACTGAGCCCTGGGGAACACCGCTCGTGACCGGCCGCCAACTGGATTTAACTCCATTCACCACAACTCTCTGGGCTCGGCCGTCCAGCCAGTTTTTTTACCCAGTGAAGAGTACACCTGTCTAGGCCGTGAGCCACCAGCTTCTCTAGGAGAATGCTGTGGGAGACAGTGTCAAAGGCTTTACTGAAGTCCAGGTAGACCACATCCACTGCCTTTCCCTCATCCACTAGGCGGGTCACCTGGTCATAGAAGGAGATCAGGTTGGTCAAGCAGGACCTGCCTTCCATGAACCCGTGCTGGCTGGGCCTGATCCCCTGGTTGTCCCGGACATGGCTCGTGAGCACCCTCAAAACCAACCGCTCCATGATCTTCCCCGGCACCGAGGTCAGGCTGACCGGTCTGTAGTTCCCCGGATCCTCCTTCCGGCCCTTCTTGTAGATGGGCGTCACATTGGCGAGCCTCCAGTCGTCCGGGACCTCCCCAGTTAACCAGGACTGCTGGTAAATGATGGAGAGCGGCTCGGCAAGCTCCTCCGCCAGCTCCCTCAGTACCCTCGGGTGGATCCCATCCGGCCCCATAGACTTGTGAGCGTCCAGGTGGTGTAGCAGGTCATTAACTTCATCCTCTTGAATTATGGGGGGTTTATCCTGCTCGTCGTCCTTGTCTTCCAGCTCAGGGGGCTG
Source organism: Calonectris borealis (assembly GCF_964195595.1). NCBI lineage: Eukaryota > Metazoa > Chordata > Aves > Procellariiformes > Procellariidae > Calonectris > Calonectris borealis. The sequence goes on along the minus strand of NC_134351.1, from coordinate 47,858,060 downwards.
AGTACCCTGAGGATAACCACTCTGACTACTAAAGACTGAGGCAAAGAAGGCGATGAGTACCTCAGCCTTTTCCTCGTCCTTGGTGGCAACGTTCCCCCCCGCATCCAATAGAGGATGGAGATTCTCCTTGGCTCTCCTTTTGTCATTAACATACTTATAAAAGCATTTTTTGTTGTCTCTCACGACAGTGGCCAGGTTGAGTTCTAGCTGGGCTTTTGCCTTTCTAATTTCCTCTCTGCATGACCTAACGCGATCCCTGTACTCTTCCTGAGTTGCCTGCCCCTTCTTCCACAAGTGATAAACTCTCCTTTTTTTCCTGAGTCCCAGCCAGAGCTCCCCGTTCAGCCAGGCCGGTCGCCTTCCCCGCCCGTTCTTCTTGCGGCACATGGGGACAGCCCGCTCCTGCGCCTTTAAGACTTCCTGGACCCCTTTGCCCTTCAGGACTGTCTCCCAAGGGACCCTCTCGACCAGTGTCCTGAGCAGGCCAAAGTCCGCCCTCCGGAAGTCCATGGTAGCGGTTTTGCTGGCCCCCCTCTTTACTTCACCAAGTATCAAGAATTCTACCATTTCATGGTCGCTAAGCCCAAGCCGGCCTCCGACCACCACATCTCCCACCAGTCCTTCTCTGTTTGTGAACAGCAGGTCAAGCGAGGAATCTCCCCTGGTGGGCTCGCTTACCAGCTGCGTCAGGAAGTTATCCTCCACACACTCCAGGAACCTCCTCGACTGTTTCCTCTCTGCCGTGTGGTATTTCCAGCAGACGTCCGGAAAGTTGAAGTCCCCCATGAGAACAAGGGCTAGCGACTGTGAGACTTCTGCCAGCCTCTGGTAGAATATTTCGTCTGCCTCCTCATCCTGGCTAGGTGGTCTATAACACACTCCCAGCAGGATATCTGCCTTGTTGGCCTTCCCCCTCATCCTTACCCACAAGCACTCGACCTCGTCATCACTATCATTGAGCTCTAGACAGTCGAAGCACTCCCTAACATACAGGGCTACCCCACCGCCTCTCCTTCCTCGCCTGTCCCTTCTGAAGAGCTTATAGCCATCCATTGCAGCACTCCAATCGTGAGACTCATCCCACCATGTTTCCGTGATGGCGACTAAGTCATAGCTATCCCGCTGCACAATGGCTTCCAGCTCCTCCTGTTTGCCGCCCATGCTGCGTGCATTGGTATAGATGCACTTGAGCTGGGCTACCGATTTCTCCCCCAGCATTGGCGTGCGGTCCCTAGGCTCTTCTCTAGTGAGCCTGGTTTTATCCCCTTCCCCCTTCGAACCTAGTTTAAAGCCCTCTCGATGAGCCCCGCCAACTCATACGCGAGAATCCTTTTCCCCCTGTGAGACAGCTGAACTCCGTCTGTCGCCAGCAGGCCTGGTGCCGTGTAAACCTCCCCATGATCAAAGAAGCCAAAATTCCGCCTATGGCACCAGCCCTTGAGCCACGTGTTGATCCGATGAGTTTTCCTGTTCCCTTCAGTATTCTTCCCTGCCACTGAAGGGATTGAGGAAAACACTACCTGTGCTCCCGATCCTTCCAACAATCGCCCCAGCGCCCTGAAGTCCCTTTTGATCACTTCGGGACTTCTCTCTGCAACCTCCTCACTGCCAGCCTGTATGACCAACAGTGGGTAGTAATCGGAGGCCTGTACCAGACTAGGGAGTTTCCTAGTAATGTCCTTAACCCGGGCCCCAGGGAGGCAGCAGACTTCCCTGTGGGATGGGTCTGGCCGGCATATTGGGCCCTCCGTCCCCCTCAGAAGGGAATCACCTATGACAATTACCCTCCTTTTTTTCTTAGTGGAGGCAGTCGTAATGCGTGGGGCTGACTGCCTTGCCTTGGGCAACCCCCTGGATGGGCCTCCATCTGCATCCTCATTTGTCTGGCCCTCAAGTTCCAGGGCCCCATATCTGTTGTGTAAGGGCAACTGGGAAGGTTGAGGTGAGGGAGGCCGGGCGGGGATTCACCTGGCGCCCCGAGCAAGGACCTGTGCCCATTCCCCCCCCATCTCCTGGGTCTCCTCCTTCTGCCTGGTGGCAAGAGGGCAGGGGATCCTCTGCTTCTTGCGGAGCCTCCGTCTGCTGCCCTTGCCTCAGGGATGGTAGGGTGGGGCTCCACCAATCTATCTCCCTCTCACACTCCCTGATACTCCTTAACCTCTCCACTTCCTCCTTCAGCTCTGTCGCCAGGCTGAGCAGATCATCCACCTGGTCACAGCGCACACAGGCGTTGTCTCTGCTGCCCTCGGGTACAAGTGACAGGCTCAGGCACTCCCTGCAGCCGGAGACCTGGACAGATGTATTTTTGTGTAGGAGCTCAGTCTGGGTCACCATATTTCTTCTGTTGATGGCTTTCGGCCGAGTGGAAACCATGGCTAGGTCCTCTTCTGGGAGGGCGATGACCACTAGTTGAGCTAGCCTCTAGAGCCTGGAGAGGGGGCCGCGCAAACTGCCGCGCCACGCCCCGGGTTGCCGTGCTCCGGGTCGCTCGCGCTCCCTGGGGGCTGCTCTTGTATCTGAGGGCGTTTGGCCGTCGTCCCTCCTGTCCCCGCCCACGCTGAGTCAGAGCTGCCGCTCGTCAGGAGCTCACTCCTCCGGCTTGGGGGAGTGGGCGGGGCTGGGGCCTTATTATTTTCCCTTCCTTTTCTCTTCTATTAAACTGTCTTTCTGTCAACCCACGAGTTTTCTCACTCTTACCCTTCCGATTCTCTCCCTGTCCCACTGGGGTAGGGGGGAGTGAGCGAGCGGCTGCGTGGTGTTTGGCTGCCTGCCGGGTTAAACCACGACAGTCCTTTTTGGCACCCAACGTGGGGCACGAAGGGTTGAGATAACGACAGATCTGACCCGAATGGGTTAAAACAAATTGTTATAAGCACTCATTATATCAGTTTAGCAGTAGCTGGTCACGATGTTGGTTTAGTTGCTCTCAGAGTTGTCGGATGTGTACTTGAAGTTTTGGTATGCAGCACCTTACTGGCTGTATATACTGCTGTTTGTTGGTATTTATGTGGGGATTGTCATCTCTGGGAGATGGATTAAGGTTATCGCTTTGCTACACTGTGTAACACTGGCTTATGGTATGACAAACTTATTGGTCATGAGATTGTACTCAGCACTGCCGTCATTCCTGTGCTTCAGGAGCTATTTCTATTAGTAATTATTAGTAATTATTAGTAATTAATAGTAATTAGTAAACTATTAGTAATTACACTTTTTACCTCTTCTCCTCGGAGAGCCATTTTACGGGGGAGACAGATTCCTTCACCTTCCCCTTCTCCTCCAGGCTGATTACAATAGCTCTTGAGGATTTTGAATATCCTTGGGATGTTCAAACCAGCATGTTCCTATTGCTATGTCTCCTGAATGCGTTTCAGGCCTTGTTTAAGGTTAAACAACTATTTAAGAATCCCCCCAAGAGATCTGCCCCAAGGCTGGATAGTTATGAGGGGCAGGGTGTGTGAGATATCATGGGCAAGTGCCTAGGACACTGGTCACCTCCACTGTTTTGGAGCTTCACCCCTGAACAAGTGCAGATTCCTGAAAAAGTAGTAAAATATTTGGAAAACGTATGCTGTCACCCTGGCAATTCCAGAGAGACCCAGATTACTGCAACGTACCGGGGCCTGGCCCAAGCCTACTGAGCCCTGTTCAACACTATACAGAACCCTCAAGGGGGAGAGAAGGTCTCCGGATCTGATGACAAAATGACAGGCACTGCGGCCACTCCAATGCCCACAACGAGTGCTGCGGCTACTCCAACCACCGCGACAGGCACTGCAGCTGAACCAGAGGACCAAGCCTTGCTGGTATCCGTCGCCCCTGTACAGAAGAAGAAATCTTGGAAGCGGAAGTCAGGTCGTTTAGAAAGGGATGATGGAAAAGCAGGGCCATCACGAGGAGGGCAGGAGGAAGAACCCATAAACGAGATGGAAACCACCCGATCCCTATGCCTGAGTGAGTTGCGAGATATGCGGAGATTTCAGCAGTCATCCTGGCTGCTCCGATGCTGGGAGAATGGGGCCAGTAGCCTGGAAGTAGAGGGGAAGGAAGCCAAACAGCTGGGATCCCTTGCTAGGGAAGGAGGCATTGACAAAGCAATTGGAAAAGGGACACAGGTCCTCAGCCTCTGGAGGCGACTGCTGTCAGGCGTGAAGGAAAGGTATCCCTTCAAGGAAGATGTTATACATCGCCTAGGCAAATGGACCACTATGGAGAGAGGTATCCAGCACCTGAGAGAATTAGGCATGCTGGAGGTGGTTTATAGTGACCTGGACAACGACCAAACGCCCAAAGATCCAGATGACGTCCAGTGCACGTGACCCATGTGGCGGAAGTTGGTACGGAGCGCACCAGCGTCGTATGCCAGTTCGTTGGCAGTACTGTCCTGGGCAGAGGAAGAAGCACCAATGGTGGATGACAAGGTTGGCAGACTCCGGGAATACGAAGAAACTGTCTCCTCCTCCCTTGTCTCGGCCGTGGAGAAACTGTCCCGGGAGGTCCAGCAACTCAAAGAGGGTATGTCTTATTCTCCACCTGTATGGACCAGTGTCTCAGCCATTAGGAGTCAGCGTTCTTCTGCTCAAAAGAGAGGATATAGAAGGTACACACCCCGGGGCAACCTGTGGTTTTACCTGCGAAACCACGGAGAGGACATGAGGCAGTGGGATGGAAAACCTACCTCGACCCTAGAGGCACGGGTACGTGAGTTGCAAGGAAAGACAATGACACAAGGGGAAAATTGCTGCTCCAGGTTTCAGGAAATACCTGTCTCACGACGGTCCAGTTTCCAGTGAACAGTTCCCCAGACAGAGTAGAAGGGCTGATCTTACTTTGGATTGTAATGAAGAAATTCTTGACTCACGTTTGAAAGAAGTGAGAAACAGATACTGTGACCAGAACTAGAGGGGCCCTGCCTCTGGCCAGGTGGAGGATAGGGACAACCGGGTTTACTGGACTGTGTGGATTCGATGGCCTGGCACATCAGACCCACAGGAGTATAAGGCTGTCGTAGACACCGGTGCACAGTGTACCCTGATGCCATCAAGGTATAAAGGGGCAGAACCCATCTGTATTTCTGGAGTGACAGGGGGATCCCAAGAGTTAACTGTATTGGAGGCCAAAGTGAGCCTAACCGGGAATGAGTGGCAGAAGCACCCCATTGTGACTGGCCCAGAGGCTCCGTGCATCCTTGGCATAGACTACCTCAGGAGAGGGTATTTCAAGGACCCAAAAGGGTACCGGTGGGCTTTTGGTATAGCTGCCCTGGAGACGGAGGAAATTAAACAGCTGTCCACCTTGCCCGGTCTCTCGGAGGACCCTTCTGTTGTGGGGTTGCTGAGGGTTGAAGAACAGCAGGTACCAACCGCTACCACAACGGTGCACCGGCGGCAATATCACGACAACCAAGATTCCCTGATTCCCATCCATAACCTGATTCGTCGACTGGAGTGCCAAGGAGTGATCAGCAAGACTCGCTCACCCTTTAACAGTCCAATGGAGAGTGGAGACTAACAGTAGACTATCGTGACCTGAATGAAGTCACGCCGCCACTGAGTGCCGCCGTGCCGGACATGCTAGAACTCCAATACGAGCTGGAGTCAAAGGCAGCCAAGTGGTACGCCACCATTGATATCGCTAATGCTTTTTTCTCAATCCCTTTGGCGGCAGAGTGCAGGCCACAGTTTGCTTTCACTTGGAGGGGCGTCCAGTACACCTGGAACCGACTGCCCCAGGGGTGGAAACACAGCCCTACCATTTGCCGTGGACTCATCCACACCGCACTGGAACAGGGTGAGGCTCCGGAACACCTGCAATACATTGATGACATTACCCTGTGGGGCAGCACAGCAGAAGAAGTTTTTGACCATTTTCCAGTTTGCGTTGGCTCTATATTTCAATGCAAATATCACTGAATAGGTGGCTGATGAGGCCCCTGTAGACTGTTTACAGTAAAGGTATATTGGGTCTGGCTGGGATGGAGTTAACTTTCCCCATTGCAGCCCTCATAGTGCTGTGCTTTGTATTTGTAGCTAGAAAGGTGTTGATAACACACCAATGTTTTGGCTACTGCTGAGCAGTGCTCCCACTGCATCAAGGCTGTCTTTCCAACATCACCCGCCCCCAAAGGCCAGTAGGCTTGGGGTGGGCAAGAGGCTGGGAGGGGACATAGCCAGGACAGTTGACCCAAACTGACCAAAGGGATATTCCATACCATATGACATCATTCTCAGCAATAAAAGCTAAGAGAAAGGAGGAGGGGGCATGCATTATTCAGGTGTTTGTCTTCCAAAGCAACCACTACATGTACTGAGGCCCTATTTCCCGGGAAGTGGCTGGAGATCGCCTGCTGATAGGAAGTAGAGAATATTCTTATTTTCTACCCCTGTCCTGCTGAGGAGAGGGAGTGATAGAGCGGCTTGATGGGGGCCAGCCAAGGTTAACCCACCACAAGGCTACCACCAAAATCAATAGGCCTCAGATGCTTCTAATTCCATCTGGGAGATGTTTATCTTGCATCTGACTGTTCCCTCTCTGAACAACAGCATCCTATTAATGCTGCAGTCATTGCATCTGTCTGACTTGGGTCAGCAGAAGGTTTCTACTATTTAGGCCTCTATTTGTTTTTTATATTGTCTTTTTGTACTGCACTGGATCAAGTGGTAATGTTGATCTTGACAAGACTGGTTGCCAGCATTAAGCATGCTGAGTTTTACCTACTGACTTGACATCTGCTACTACCGTTCTGCAGACTGCGGCTCATCAGTTCTGCCTGGGGGTTGTCCAAATCTTTTCAGCTCATCACTTACTGAAGCAAGAGGTAGTGATATTGTGTATCATAGTTGACATTATTGTGTATGATGTAAAAGACTGTATTGTGTATGATGTGTAAAGATTGGCCTTGTAAAGTTGTGAATGAGGGGAGAAGAAAGTTGGTAAGGACTCACATTTACACAATCAAGAACAAAATAAGCAAGTACCCCTGAAACTCTCTTGAAAAGTACCTTGCATTTTGGCTGTAATTTTATTTTAGCCATACGTTTGTGCAAATATTAATGTGAAGTTCCAAATAGTCTGTGTATCTGTGGTCCATTAAACTAATGTCCTGGTTCCAGCTGGGATAGAGTTAATTTTCTTTCTAGTGTTGTGTTTTGGGTGTGGTATGAGAAGAATGTTGATGGCGCATTGATGTTTTAGTTGTTGCTAAGTGGTGCTTACTCTAGTCAAGGACTTTTCAGCTTCCCATGCTCTGCTGGTGCACAGGAAGCTGGGAGGGAGCATAGCTGGGACAGCTAGCCCAGCTGGCCAAAGGGGTATTCCATACCATATGATGTCATGCTCAGTATATAAACTAGGAGGTGTGGTCCGGGAAGGGGGATCACGGCTCGGGGGGACTGGCTGGGCATCGGTTGGAGGGTGGTGAGCAATTGTATTGTGCATCATCTGCTTTGTATATTCTATTATTGTTGTTGTTGTTGTTATTATTATTATTTTTACTGTTCTACTTTGGTTTATTTCAATTGTTAAACTGTTCTTATCTCAACCCACGAGTTTTCTCACTTTTGCCCTCCCGATTCTCTCCCCCATCCCACTGGCGTGGGTGGGGTGAGCGAGCGTCTGTGTGGTGTTTAGATGCTGGCTAGGGTTAAACCACGACAACTAATAATAAAGTTTGTATTACTGTGTTTAATAAAGGTAGATGCTGTCACGTACTATGTAAGGCAAAATTATACTTGTTGGTGTCTTTCCCTTGGGCCTCATCATCACATCTGGCGTGCATCCCACAACAGTTGGGCAATGAGTAAGCAGTGCTGAATCCAATGAAAATGTTATTAAAGTATGTATAGCAGAGGGTGTAGTATGGTTACATGGGAAAGCTGCTAGATCATGTAAATAATTAATTAAAATAATATGGGAATTGTTATAATATAACATATTGATAAATTGATTTTTAGAACAAGAAAGGAATGGATGGTCATGAACCAGCAGGCATGAACTTGAGATAAATGAAGTGTCTTTCAAACTGTAAAAATTGTGCCAAGTTCCTCAAAGATCATGTTCTAAGTTATCCTATCCTAATTATAATATGAAAGCCACACCTCCACTGCTGAAATCTCCCCCTACCACATTAATCCCCTTACCCACTGAACATGCATAGTTAATGTTGAGAATGACAAAGCAAAATGGTAATGAGAAAATTATAATAACCAATCTGTTTGTAGAATGGGCGGTAGTTAGCTGATTTTAAGGTATAAATAAGGACTTGTTTTGTATTTTGGTGTGCTAGCTTTGTGGAGTTACCACCTAGCACCCATCTCTGCGCAGACATGAAAGAAACAAATATCTCGGCTCTGTGTGTGAGATTGGCTTATTGCACACCGGGTAACAAACCCTGTTTGAGGGACAACAAGGGCACCCATGTATTCTTATGGTCAGGGACTACTTTTTGATATGCGCAAAAGATGAGAAAGAATTTGCTTTATACACATAATTTAGGGTCAAGAGGGATGTAGGAGAAGTGGGGACTTCCCTTGGGTACTGCCCACCCTCTGCTGCCCTTTCTCCATTCTCCTCACCATCATTCAGGAGAGACTCCTAGTCACTGTGTAATTTGAAGGAGTGCAGGTGGTTACCCTAATGCATTCACAGACTGGCCTCTCTAGTGTAGGGGCCAGATATGTGGAGTGCTAGAGTGCTTTTTTGGCTACATGAAATGAAATTCCATCTGTAGAGACAACAGGAGCAGGACAGGAGAGGGAAAGATGAATGATGGCTACACTGTGGGTCACAAAAAGATGTTAGAGGTCAGTAATGATGGTGGGCACAGAGCTAGCATAAGCCTCTGTGGCCACCTGAACCACCATTCAGGTGACTGAGCAGTAATCATTAGAGAAAAACAACAACAGAAAAAGAGCTGACCATCCCAGGCATTGTCTTACCATGTGCCAATTCAGTTGTGAAGTCTGGCACTCCATGCTGTGTCTTGCTGATAACCACTTGTATCTCCTGTCTTTTGAGCTCCCGGAGCACCCGCTGAGCTTCTGTTCATTCACATTTGTCTCATCCCCTTGGCACTGTTCAGCCCAGGCATTTTGCATGATCCCTTCTTGCTGCCAGGTGAATCCATGCAAGGGGGTTGTGCAGCAGTTAGCCCACCACCCAAACAAGTGTAGACACAGCTCCACTGTGCTGGCCTAACTTTCCTCTTTTTCTGGAAGCTGCAGCCTGCAGGTTGTATTCCTGTCTTTTTTTGTTGTACTATTCCTAATTCTTTTCTCTAACTTTCATAGAACTGTCTCACTTTCTAAGAACTATGAATTTAAAGGGGGAAATAGCAGTAACAATAGTGTCTTCCATTCAAAGCATTCCAAAGGTTTAGCCAAAGGAAAAGACACTTGTCAGCATCACATGGCAAATCTGCACCATAGCAGGGGATAGCAGTCAGGTTGGCCGACTAGTTTCTGAATTCTGACTTCAGCAGGACAGAGCATGTGCATGTGTGTGTAGATCGATACATGGTTTTTTTTAAATGTATGAATAGATAGATCATGCTCTTTAAGTCTCTTTCATTGAGACATTAAAGTGGGGCTTGGGTTTCTAATTCACTTGAATGCTTTTAAAATTCCTATCACAATAGATAAGAATTATACAACTCAAATTGGTTTCTTCCCTCCTTTTTATGGTCATTTTGTTTTTGCCAAGGTAAGAAATGTTGAATGCGATGAGAAGAGCTGTTTTCTGAATATTTCCAGAGTCAGTTCACAGAGGCTGCTACTTTTTCTGGTTGTGCATTTTCCCTTATGCAGTAGTTCAAATTCATCAGGCTTAAATTTTTAGTTCACTCACTCTTCCTTACTAGACTTATAGGCTTTTTGAAGGAGGGTAGCTTATAGAAATAAGCTGTTTGTTGAAACAGAAGAATTTGTTTCATTAATACAGTCATGGATTTTTATGGCTATTAAATTTTCTGGTCTTTTTTCATGTATAACACAGACCATTGAATTTTGTTTAGTAATTCTTACATTGAGCCTAATAATTTGTGGATCAAAGTGTAGCTTTTGTGTATGAACACATCATATCATGATTTAAGGAAGGTTTGTAATAAATATGAATATAAAAATATCTGTCCATTATTGATCTGGCTTACTGTCCCATGGGAAAATTTTGACATGGTTATATACTTTGATTTTACTCAGAATTACACTGGGTTTAGCTGAATGTACAGTGAAGCCAAAGCAGCTAGATGTGAAGTTTTCTAATATGGAAGAATGTCTCTCCCAATAGCTATTTATAGATGTGTCTATGCAGCCATTGCTGTTGAATTTGTTCCCAAGATCAAATCTGGTCTTACACTTTTATAGAGGTTACCAGGAAGTGAGAACTTCCTTTTAGGATTTTCCATGTAATGTGTATAGCCTTGCTGGAACTTACAAGCTCCAGACACAATAGCTTGGTTACTTAGGGTATTATGGCAATAGCCATGTGATCATTTCTTTAGTCAAGCAGCTATTCTATATGCATTTCCACCCAGACTGTTATTCACTAAGCACTAAAAAGATCAGACAACAAAAAACAAAGCTCATCATGGTGGCTTCTTGTTGGCTCAGATAATCATGGATTCTAGAAACCACGGAGAGCTCTTGTCTGAAGGAAAATAAGACTTTTCTCATTGATTTGGAAACTACATTGGGATGGTCATTACCTTCTTAGCTTCAGAAACTCCTCTGTGCCAGCAACATCATTTTTACCTAATCAAATGCCACTGTGGCATGCGTATATGTATGTGTGTGTGTGCATGTATACATACTTATATATATGTGTGTGTGTATGAGGCGTTGAGTAATAATAATAATAGCAATAGCAATTACATTGCACTAGTATCCAGACATCCTATTCAGAGCTGATTCCCCTTTGGGCTGCAATGTACAAATAGAAAAACTTATTCCCTATCCAAAGAAGTTCCCATCTAAGAAGGCAAAACTCCAATTTCCAAATAAGTTAAGGGATCATATGGTATATTTATACTTAATCACAATATGACAAACACAGAAGTAGCCAAAACAAGTCTTCTTTCATAAGTATTTGAAGCCATCAACTTCAAGAAGAAAAATCAGAGCACTGAGGTATCTTGCATCAAGTTATATTTGCATTGATATTAGGAATGCAAGAAGCAGATGAGTTGGTTTTCTGAAACTTGGAAGAAATCTTAGCTATTCCATCAACTCAACGGCTAAAAGTCATTGCGTTAGACATAGGTTTTAAAACATGCTCTTACACATTTGCAGGGCTGTATTCCAGGCATCTACTACTAAAAGAACCTCACCAAAACCCATTCTTCTTTTCACCACTAGCATCCTTTACAGGAAGAATAAGCACATTTTGAACAGGAAGTACTGAGGTTTTAAGAGCCAGTTCTCTCTCAGCCAGTATAGCTTAATGCAAGACAGATTGGACTACAGTGTTTTACATTGACTGAAGATCTCTCTCTTAACATTTGCAAAGCTGAAACTTGGAGATGAACCTATGCTCACTCAGCATCACCATCTAGCTATTTGTGCTTCATTCGACACTGCATTTAGAAGCACTTCTGATTAGGAAATAGTTTTAGCACAGTTGGAAGTAAGGACACTTCATCACTTCCAGGAGTCCAACCAGAGTCAAGGATTTGCTGAAAAGGAAGTTTGTACTAAAAATAAGTATGACCTTCTCGAATCAGTGCCTTTCTGAAATTCCACTGAAATGGTGCAGATCTTTCCACTGTTGTAAGAACAGCAAAACTAATATTATATTTGAATAATTATCTCCTAGTAAAAAGCTGCCTTTGGATGCAACTTGAGTTGCACAGGCACAGGCATTGATACAGATGTGTAGTCAGCTTGAAATGTTGACAGATCAAAATAGACATGTTTTGCATTTATTTTGTATTAATTTCAACAACTATGTTAGAACTAGAGCAACAGAGAATTAAACTTTTTTTCTCTCTTCTCCCCCTTTTCTTCCCCAGAAACTACCTGTAAGAATGGCAGAGAATTCCATATACTTAAAAATCTTTGAACTATTAATCTTTGTTAGGAGGCAATATGAGAGTTCATTTGTTGGTTAATCCTTTTCAGGTAAAAGAATAAAGATCCAGTCTAATAATATGTGCATAAAATGTCAGAGTAAGCATGTTGGAAGCTATTAATTCTCCTGTAGGCTACCTCCTGTATATGTATTTATGTGGAATGGTACAGATGTCTGAATGATAACAGATGGAACTTAGCAACCACCAAAACAGGGCTGAACTATAATCCCTTTGAGTGTAGACATGTAAAGAAGGAAGTGTCTGCAGAACAGACTTATGGAGAAAGCTCTCAAGCCTGTCCTGGGAAATCAGCATGTTTGGATGCCCCTCTGAACGGCCTCTACACTAATGCACGCAGCATGGGGAACAAACAGGAGGAGTTAGAAGTTTGTGTACAGTTACAGGGCTATGATCTCATTGGGATCATGGAGACATGGTGGGATAGCTCACACAACTGGAGTACAGCGGTGGATGGATACAGGCTTTTTAGGAAGGACAGGTTGGGAAGGCGAGGAGAAGGACTTGCCCTTTATGTGAGAGAGCAGATGGAATGCATGGAGCGCTGCCTTGGGACAGGTCAGGAGCCAGTTGAGAGTTTATGGGTCAAGATTAGTGGGCAGACCAACATAGGCGCTGTTGTAGTGGGTATCTGCTCTAGAACTCCTGATGAGGTAGGAGGCCTCAGGTAGTGTCCTGGTTTCAGCTGGGATGGAGTTGATTTTCTTCCTATTAACTGGTATAGTGCTGTGTTTTGGATGTAGTGTGAGAATAATGTTGATGACACGCTGATGTTTTGGTTGTTGCTAGGTATTGTTTACGCTAGTCAAGGACTTTTCATCTTCCCATGCCCTGCCAGATGTGCAGGGGGCTGGGAGGGAGCGCGGCCAGGGCGGCTGGCCCAGCTGGCCAATGGGCTATTCCATACCATATGACGTCATGCTCAGTATATAAAGCTGGGGGAAGAAGAAGGAAGGGGAGGTGTGGAAGGATTTTTATTAAATAACGGACATCCTATGAACATTCCAAGCACTGAGGATTTGTTAACAACAGTATAAGGCAAAGGGTTGCTAAAGAGCAATTGTAGTTTTAGAGTCTCTGAAGCGATAGCAGAATAGGGAAGCAGGCTGAGGAATGTAACTATCAGTAGATTAGGTAACGGAATGCAGGCGGGGAAAGCGTTCGCGTGGACACCTGCTTTCGACCAATCTGTGTATATTAAATTCGTGTGCTTGCTGACTGTAAACCAATAGAGGATTCGTAGGTGCGCGTGTTAGTGTGGCTGGCTTATAAAAGTAGCGCAGTATTTTGAAATAAACGGGAATGACCATACCCATATTGGGACTCATCATTACTCCGGGATCGCCTCCCACTCCGACCCCTGGTCACTCCGACATCTGGTAGCAGAGGATGCGGAAACGTGCTGGGCTCGTAACCCAGAGGTCGATGTTTACAAGCTACAATTCTTCGAGACTGCGGTAAGCGCAGCGAGAGAAGGGGAGTGGGAAACAAGCAACTGGGAGAAGTACTATTCTATTGCTCAAACAAATAGAATAGATAACGGTGCAGAGTGGCCAACTGCCTCCCAGAGGGTGAGCTGCTATCATGGAGAGTGAGGCAGCTGCTACGTTGCTCACAGGCATACTCTCTAAGAGAGGGATCGAGACAACGGTGAAACAGCTTATCAAGCTAATTAAGTTAGGACAATGTTTGGGACATTTTAAAGACACTCACTCGTTGTTTTCTGTGCCTGAATGGCGGGAGCTGGGGAAACTAATGTGGCAGAAGATTATTGAAGGTGATGAAAAATTGGAGAAGGAGATTAAGTCTGTGACAGACTTGTGGGGAGACGTACTAGAAACTTTAAAAGCTATGAAAGCTGAACGGGAGGTGGCGTGTGCGGCTGCTCAGATGCTGGCTCCAGACCCCATACCGGAAAAGTCTAAGAGCATGGAATCCAAGGCGGGACCTTTCGCGCGATTTTTTGGGCTGTCTGCTGTGAAGGGTATGACGGGGTCTACCTGTAAGACTGTTGCCGAATTGCGCGGTAGAGTTGAGCAGGACTTTAAAACGCCCGATAGCCTATGTTCGCCATCTTCCCCGACAATATCGTCTCTGCCGAAGAAGACGGAAGTTGCCGGGGCTGCAGTAAAGCAGCAGTGTGAGTCGAAAGCGGAAGAGCAACCGCCGAGCATGAAGGGGGAGGAGCGGCCAGCTCCACCCACCCCCTCAATTCAATGCGGGGAAGGGTGCCGCCCTCCTCCCACTGCCCCTCCTCTCCATCCGCCCTTGCCACTCTCCAGTGATTCCTCCGGTGCTGCCACACCGCCATCTAGCGGAAAAGAGAAAAATTCAACAGACAGTATTAATCAGCTGTTACAAGAGGTTGTGCAACAACTAAAGGACTTGACTACACAGACTCAGCAAAAAGGAGAACCTTGGTCAACCGCCGGTTCGAGAGACAACTTGCCACCCTGTTTCTCCGGACCTACCGCAGCTACCCGTCCCGGCCGATGGAGTGGAGTTGTTCGGGATGCTATTTTGGACGGACAGTGGGGGGTTGCATCCAACATTGGCCCCATGGCTTTTCCAGTGGTACAGCAAAACGGTCAAGGAAAATGGGAACCATATGATTGGAAGATTCTACAACAAGCCAAAAATACTATATCGCAGTATGGTGTAAAATCGGAAGCTTCACGACAGATCGTTATTTGGATTTTTTCTGCTGATTTGATGTGTCCCCATGATTGACAAAGTCTAATGAGGCTTCTGTTGACACCTACACAGTTTTTGTTATGGGGATCGTCATGGTCTCAGAGGGCAGTGAATGCTGCTGCCCAACATCAACAGCAAGGGGATCCATTATATGGGGTCACAGCGGAAATGCTCATTGGTGGGGGACGTTATGCGGATATAAATGTCCAACTGACTTTTCCTGTCAATATGTTACAGCTATCTTCTAAGCTTGCTTTAGATGCGTTTCTTTGCTTACCGGGATCGGCAGCCCCTTCTTTCAGCTCGGTGACGCAAGGTGCAACTGAGAAGTATAGCAACTTTATTGATAGGCTTTGGGACACAGTAATGAACCACCCAGATTTGGGAGAGAACAATAAACAACAAATGTTTAGAATTTTGGCCTTTGATAACGCCAATAACACTACCAAGGCCATTCTAGCCAGTCTGCCCAAAGGGGCAGGAGTGGAAGAAATGCTTTCTCGGGTGGAAAGAGCAGGGGTTCAAAAACAAAATGAGTCGATGGCAGCAGTGGTGCAAAGTGCTGTCAAAGAAGTAGTGCAACCATTGGCAGCTGTTGTTAGGCAGAAACACTCTCCAGGAATAGTCCAGCCCTTTAAAGGCACCTGCTTTCGTTGTGGGGAACAGGGGCATAACAAGCGAAATTGTCATGCTACTGTATCGTGTGATAAGTGTCAAACAAATACCCATGCTACTAAGGCCTGTTCGGGAAACTTCAAATTGAGCGCGGGGAGAGGCCGCGTGCAGACACAAATGCCCCCTCAAAACGACAGCAGCAATCAGGGTTTTTACTAAAACACTCAACTGCCACCAAAGGAAGTTTGGGGGTCGACCTGGAAACAACAATAGATTTCACTTTAACCAATACAGAAGTGTGCAGAATCCCTAGCAATGCCGTAGGGCCTTTAGTAGCTGATAGTAGTAGGATAGGTGGAATCCTTTTAGGTCGGTCTTCTGCAGGAATAAAAGGATTGATTGTAATTCCTGGAGTCATTGATGCAGACTATACCGGTCAAATTCATATTATGGCCTATACAATAAGTCCTCCTCTCTTTGTCCCGAAAGGTAGTCGGATAGCCCAGATATTAGCTTTTAAAAATCCTTTAAGTCAATCAAACCAAGATTGGGAAGAACGTGGGTGTAAAGGATTTGGTTCTACTGGACCTGCTGTATGTTTCACTACAAAATTAGACCACTGCCGACTCGAAACTGTGACTTTGAGTCAGGAGAACCTTTCAATAAGAATAAATGCAATGTTGGACACTGGGGCTGATATAACTATTATAAATCAAGCAAATTGGCCGTTGCAGTGGGAATTAGAAACCCCAAAAGCATTAATCGCAGGAGTGGGAGGAAACTCGGCTTCATATATAAGTAGTAAACCGTTTCAAGTGAGTTTCCCAGACGGCCAGAGAGCAACACTGAAGGTCCATGTTTTGTCACTCCCTGGAAATTTGGAGGCATTAATTGGACGTGATGTTCTCAGTCAGATCGGGGCAATGCTGACTACAAAGCATTTTTAGTCATGGGCACTGGGGAGCAATCGCCCAACCCACCGTTAACATGGATCTCCAATGACCCTGTTTGGGTTGACCAGTGGCCCATGACTGAAGAGCGATTGCACATTATAAACAAACTTACTATAGCCTGGACCGCAAGAAGAATCCTTGAACTGCCACTTTCTTTGCTTATCTGTAACACCGAAGAATCACCTTTTGCCGTTATATGTCAATGGCAAAACAAGAAGGGGGAGATGAAAGGACAACAGGGAATGAACTCCGTGACTGCCATTGACAACAAGAATAATGATAACTTGCCAAATTCCTCCTTTTTTCAAATTTTGGAATGGGTTTTCTTACGGGTACAACCACGTTTCAGTATACAAACTCGTCCTGAAGCCGTAGGGGAATTAATCCGAAAAGGGAGAACGCGAATTATAGAGCTGACAGGACAGGAACCAGCAGACATCAGTATCCCTGTGAACGCTGTAGATTTAGAATGGTGGATACGCCACGTGCTGGCCATTCAAGAATCTCTGTTAGGATTTAGCGGAAAGGTGCACTCTCAGCAACCTCAA
Organism: Calonectris borealis; assembly: GCF_964195595.1. NCBI lineage: Eukaryota > Metazoa > Chordata > Aves > Procellariiformes > Procellariidae > Calonectris > Calonectris borealis. The sequence continues at coordinate 47,841,171 of NC_134351.1, read as the reverse complement.
GGGAAATTGTGGCAGATTCTAAAATGAAATCAGTGGCTAGAAAAACCTAAAGTGGTTGATAGCCCGATACTCGAGGGGTTGACGGTATTACACAGATGCGGGAAAACGTTCTAGACAAGCTGCATGCGTATGGTGGGAAACAGATCAATGGTGCAAAAAGATTTTGCAAGGGCAAGCTGGAGATACCTTACAGACTTTAGAATTAATGGCGGTGGTATGGGCGTTAGGGAATTGGCATGATCATCCTTTGAATGTGGTGACTGATTCTCTATATGTAGCTGGGCTTATACCAAGAATTCAAGACGCACTGATTAGGGACACAAATAATCCTCAGCTAGGGAAACTGTTTATTCAATTAAGATCAACCATCTCCCAGCGAGCGGCTCCGTGTTGTGTTATTCATATCCGTAGCCATCAATGGGAGTTGGGTTTAGGACAAAGCAATCAGATAGCGGACAATCTTGTCAGTCCAGCGTGTCATGTACCACCTGTAGATAAATTTTTACAAGCTAGGCAGGGTCATGAAATATTTCATCAAAACTCAAAGGGTTTAAGAAGGCAATATGGGTTATCAGAAAACGAAGCTCGCTCTATCATACAGGCCTGTCCCAAGTGTGGAAATCATGGACCTGGAATAGGGCTGGGCGTTAATCCAAAAGGTCTCAAGGCTTTAGAGCTCTGGCAGACTGATGTAACTCATATCGCTGAATTTGGGCAGCTCAAATATGTGCATGTCACCATAGATACCTTTTCTAAAGTAATATGGGCCACGGCTTTATCGGGTGAGAAAGCTCATCGTGTGTAAGCACCTCCTTGCTTGCTTCGCGGTGTTGGGTGTGCCAGAACAACTGAAAACAGACAATGGCCCTGCTTACACCAGTCAGAAGTTGAGAACCTTTCTGATGAGATGGGGGGTCAAGCATATTACTGGCATCCCACACTCACCGACGGGGCAGAGCCTTGTAGAACGCACGCATCAGGTATTGAAGGACTATCTAACAAAGCAAAAGGAGGGAGAAAAGGACCCGCAAATGAGACTGCATAAAGTCCTATTTACCCTAAATTATTTGTGTCTGATGGGAGACAGAGAAGAGCCATCGATTATAATCCATCACCAAAACCTTAAGTTTAACTCTCATACAACGCTCCCAAAGTTAAAAGTAATGTATCGAGACCCAATCACTGGCATGTGGCTGGGCCCAGTTTCGGTAATATTTAATGGGAGGGGATACATGTGTGTTTCCACAGATAAGGGACCAATATGGGTGCCTAGCCGAGCGGTGAAGCCTGCACTCTCACAAGAAGAGGAAGACGTATCAAAGGAATTGTAACGACCGAGACTGTACGTTGTTATGAACTCTCCTTATGAAATAGAAAAAAGCAAAATCAGATGCGAAGACTGTCACCGATGTAAACCCTGGGTGTTATGTGAATGTTATCAATGTGGGAAAAAATGGTGGGTTCGGCTTAATCATGCTAATCGATGGTGTGATCACTGTTATCAAAAGAAATTGATTTGACTAAAATATTGTTGATTACTGGGCATGAGATAACTAACACACTTTCATATCAGATCAGCTGTAACCAGTGGACTAGATTAACTGCTGAAAGAGCTTGCTTGCCTATTATTTTAGGTGTTGAGTGTAAACGACATAACCTGGTGCCAGAGATCTGAAAAGTACCCTTTAACCAATGGGTTGCAACAAAAGAAAAATGTCAAAAGCGGTTCGCATGGAAAGTAAAGCAAAACAACTACGAAACCTGGTGATTGAAACATTAGTAATAGTGATGGTACTTCCCGTGACCATGTCCATACATCACATAGAGCCTAGGGAAAATATGTGGGTTACCTGGGCAAACAAAACAGGTCAATCTGCATTTTGTTTGTCTCTTGCTACGGCAACTGAGCCTTTCAGAACCTGTTTGGTGTGCCTGGTTTCTGGGTAGAAGAGTTTATGTGTTGCATGAACCTATCCGATCATGGTGAGTCTACACATAAACAATTACAATGGTTAAAAAACCATGCAAGCATGATACAACAAAATCATGGCATTTTAGATGAATGGCTCATGAATATTTTTAGAGGGTTGCCGCAATGGCTGATAGCTCTGATAAAAGAAGGCTTGCGTATATTGATTATCATCTTAATATTGTGTGTATGCTTTTGTATTGCTTTTAGTTGCATAAAAAAGGCTGTATCGAAAGTAATAAATCAGGCTTGGATTGTTCAAAAACAAAAAGGGGAATTTGTGGAAGGATTTTTATTAAATAACGGACATCCTATGAACATTCCAAGCACTGAGGATTTGTTAACAACAGTATAAGGCAAAGGGTTGCTAAAGAGCAATTGTAGTTTTAGAGTCTCTGAAGCGATAGCAGAATAGGGAAGCAGGCTGAGGAATGTAACTATCAGTAGATTAGGTAACGGAATGCAGGCGCAGGAAGTGTTTGCGTGGACACCTGCTTTCGACCAATCTGTGTATATTAAATTCGTGTGCTTGCTGACTGTAAACCAATAGAGGATTTGTAGGTGCGCGTGTTAGTGTGGCTGGCTTATAAAAGTAGCGCAGTATTTTGAAATAAACGAGAATGACCATACCCATATTGGGACTCATCATTACTCCGGGATCGCCTCCCACTCCAACCCCTGGTCACTCCGACAGGGGGGCGTTTGGAGTGATGGCGTTTGTCTTCCCAAGTAACCGTTACGCGTGATGGAGCCCTGCTTTCCTGGAGATGGCTGAACACCTGCCTGCCGATGGGAAGTAGGGAATGAATTCCTTGTTTTGTTTTGCTTGTGTGCGTGGCTTTTGCTTTCCCTATTAAACTGTCTTTATCTCAACCCACGAGTTTTCTCACTTTTACCCTTCTGATTCTCTCCCCCATCCCACCTGGCGGGGGGGTGAGCGAGCGGCTGCGTGGTGCTCAGTGGCCGGCTGGGGTTAAACCACGACAGTCCTTTTTGGCGCCCAATGTGAGGCTTGAAGGGTTCGAGATAGTGACAGGTTTGACTGGAATGTGCTAGACTGAATTTATAGCTGTTATTGCTGTTTAGCTATTAATTGGCAGGCTCCTGTGCTTGCCATGGGGCTTGCTTGCCTTATTGTATACTAGAGTCTAGTGCTCGTTAGTGGCTGCTTTTTGCTTTGGCTGCTTGCTGTACTGCTGTACTGCTGATCATCTTACTGTGCTGTGCATGGGAACATTTTGATAAGAGCAATGGGGATGCGCCTGGGCTGGCAGATGGCCAGGGCATCGCTGCTGTTTCTGTGCTGCTGTGCTGGACAGGCTGGAACTCCGGTGTGAACTCGAGCCGAAGGGACTGTGACCTGTGGCTGAGTCCACGCGGGAGCAGGACACCCCGAGGCATCTGTGGCCGTGGATAAGCCCATGCCCAAGCAGGTACATCTCGAAGCATCTGTGGCCGTGGTTATGTCCGTGCCGCAGCAGGTATACCTCTGAAGGGATTGTGGCCTAAGGATAAGTCCACGCTGGAGAAGGTACACCTCGAAGCATCTGTGGCCATGGATAAGTCCATGCTGCAGCAGGTACACCTTGAAGCGTCAGTGGCTGTGCATGAGGCCATGCTGGAGCACCTCAAAGCATGTGGCCATGGATAAGCCCACGACAGAGCAGGTACACCCCTGGAGGGATTGCAGCCGTGGGTAAGGCCATGTTGGAGCAGGTTTACTTCTGAAGGGACTGTGGCCGTGGGTAAGGCCACGCTGGAACCGGTGCACCTCAAAGCGACTGTGGCTGTGGATAAGTCTATGCTGCAGCAGGTATACCCCTGGAGAGACTGTGGCTCATAGGTAAGGCTCCACTTGGAGCAGGTACAACCCTAAAGGACTGCAGTCTGTGGATAAGTCCAAGCTGGAGCAGGGCAAGGGGAGGAGTTCATTGCAATGTTAAACCCTATGGTCTGGCCCAAAGGGACCAGGGGTGGAGATTGTAATGGATATACCTTTAAATTGCTGTAACCCATGGTTTGAGTTGCATGTTATAGGAATTACTATAGCAGGAACCACCTGAACCAATGGAGGACAAGCTTTACAAGAAGCAGCGCAAGCGCAGCAGTGACCCAACCTGAGCCGGCTTTGGTGCCCAGTAACTCCATGCAACACACCACCTCTGCTGACCTGAGTGACCTCCATAACAGATGGAGCCCAAAGTCATGGACTAAATGAACGCAGTGGACATTTTGTGGACATTTATGGATATTTTATGGACATTTTACAGGGGTGGTCCATAGACTAAGGGAATGATATCTGTGTATTATATCAAAGGATGGGAAGGGGGATGGTGGGTAATGAGAATGTATTGGATAGTGTGGGACCTGAGCATGATGTAAATGGTATGGAATAAGGGGTGGATACTGTCCTGGTTTCGGCTGGGATGGAGTTGATTTTCTTCCTATTAACTGGTATAGTGCTGTGTTTTGGATGTAGTGTGAGAATAATGTTGATGACACGCTGATGTTTTGGTTGTTGCTAGGTAATGTTTACGCTAGTCAAGGACTTTTCATCTTCCCATGCCCTGCCAGATGTGCAGGGGGCTGGGAGGGAGCGTGGCCAGGACGGCTGGCCCAGCTGGCCAATGGGCTATTCCATACCATATGATGTCATGCTCAGCATAGAAGGCTGGGGGAAGAAGAAGGAGGGGGGGCGTTCGGAGTGATGGCGTTTGTCTTCCCAAGTAACCGTTACGCGTGATGGAGCCCTGCTTTCCTGGAGATGGCTGAACACCTGCCTGCCGATGGGAAGTAGGGAATGAATTCCTTGTTTTGCTTTGCTTGCGTGTGCGGCTTTTGCTTTCCCTATTAAACTGTCTTTATCTCAACCCACGAGTTTTCTCACTTTTACCCTTCTGATTCTCTCCCCCATCCCACCCGGGGGGTGTGAGCGAGCGGCTGCATGGTGCTCAGTGGCCGGCTGGGGTTAAACCACGACAGGTAGATGAGGCCTTCTTCAAAGAACTGGAAGAAACCTCACGTTCACAGGCCCTGGTCCTCATGGGGGACTTTAACCACCCTGATACTGCTGGAAGGACAATACAGCAGAGCTCAAGCAATCCAGGAGATTTCTAGAGTGCCTTGATGGCAACTTCCTGGCACAGGTGATCAAAGAGCAAACAAAGAAAGGTGCTCTGCTGGACCTGATACTTATGAACAAGGAAGAATTGATCAGGGATGTAAAAGTCGGAGGCAGCCTTGACTGCAGTGACCATGAGATGGTGGAGTTCAGGATCTTAAGAGGAGGGAGCAGGGACCACAGCCCTGGATTTCAGGAGAGCAGACTTTGTCCTCTTCAGCGATCTGCTTGGAAGCATCCCATGGGATCCAGCCCTGGAGAGATGAGGGGTCCAGGAGAGCTGGTTGATATTCAAGGGTTACCTCCTCCAAGTTCAAGAAAGGTCCATCCCAACAAAATCAAGCAAAGGCACTCCTAACTGAACTGAGACATAAAAAGGAAGTGTACAAGAGGTGGAAGCAAGGGCAGGTGACCCAGGAGAAGTATAGAGTTGCTGTTGAATCATGCAGAAATGGGGTTAGGAAAGCCAAGGTCAAGCTGGAGTTGAATCTGGCAAGGGATGTGAAGGGCAACAAGAAAGGATTCTACAAGTACATAAACAGCAAAAGGAAGACTAGGGAAAACGTGGGTCCACTGTTGAATGGGGCAGGGGCCCTGATGACAAAGGACACGGTAAAGGCCAAGGTACTTAATGCCTTTGTTGCCTTAGTCTTTACTGGTAAGATCAGCCTTCAGGAATCCCAGGCCCCTGAGACTACAGGGAAAGTCTGAAGCAAGGAAGACTTGGTGGAAGAGGACCAGGTTAGGGAGCACTTAAACAAGCTGGACATTCATAAGTCCATGGGGCCTGACGAGTTGCACCCACAAGTGCTGAGGAAGCTGACTGATGTCACTGCGAGGCCACTCCCAGTTATCTTTGAAAGGTCAAGGTGATTGGAAGAGGTTCCTGAAGACTGGAAGAGAGCAAATGTAACTCCTATCTTCAAGAAGGGCAAGGAGTAAGATCTGGGGAACTACAGGCCAGTCAGCCTCACCTCGATCCCTGGGAAGGTGATGGAGGATATTGTCCTGGAAACCATTTCCAGGCACGTGAAGGACAAGAAGGTGATCAGGAGTAGTCAGCATGGATTTACAAAGGGAAATCGTGCTTGACCATCCTGGTAGCCTTCTACAATGAGGTGTCTAGATTGGTGGCTGAGGGGAGAGCAGTGGATATTGTTTACCTTGACTGCAGGAAGACTTTTGACACTGTCTCCCATAACATCCTCATACACAAGCTGACAAAGTTTGCGTTGTATAAGTGGACAGTGAGGTGGATTGAAAATTGGCTGAATGGCCAGGCCCAGAGGGTTGTGATCAGCAGCACAAAGTCCAATTGGAGGCAAGTCACTAGTGGTGTACCCCAGGGGTTGATATTGGGGCCAATACTGTTTAACATCTTCATTAATGACCTGGATGCTGGGACAGAGTGCACCCTCAGCAAGTTCACAGATGATACAAAACTGTGGGGAGGGGCTGATATACCAGATGATTGTGCTGCCATCCAGAGGGACCTCGACAGGATGGAGAAATGGGCAGAGAGGAATCTCATGCAGTTCAACAAATGCCAATCCTGCACCTGGAGAGGAATAACCCCATGCACCAGTACATGCTGGAGGCCGACTGGAGGGTCACTGGGGTTCTGGTGGACACCAAGTTGACCATGAGCTGGCAATCCACCCTCACGGCAAAGAAAGTCAACAGCATCCTGGGCTGCATTAGGAAGAGTGTTGCCAGCAGGTCACCAGCTAGGAGGTGATCCTCCCCCTCTACTCAGCACTGGTGAGGCCCCATCTGGAGTACTGTATCCAGTTCTGGACTCTGCAGTACAAAAAAGATATGGACTTACTGGAGAGAGTCCAGCAAAGGGCCACGAAGATGATCAAGGGACTGGAGCATCTTCCATATGAGGAAAGGCTGAGAGAGCTGGGACTGTTCAGCCTGGAGAAGAGAAGGCTCAGGGGGGATTTTATGGTAAAGCCCAATGACATGTTCTGCATGCTCCATCAAGCTCTCTTAGTGTTTCTTCACTTGATTCACAACTTGGCATGGTGTGAATCAGTCCTGTAGTATAACTCTTAATCTCTTTTTAACCTGACTAATGCAGAGTGTTTTTTTATTTATGGTGTGTGTCATCATCTAATTATGTAAACCTACCCAAGGAAATAACAAACTAAATATTTCCTGAAAAACTCTTTTCAGCTATTGATCAGTGCAGGAGACAAAGTTTCTTTATTGTATATAGGCAGCTAAGACAGAAAATTCTCAGTAACTCACAGATACTTAAGTCTGTACTCAACCAAGATTTGGCACCACTGGGGCATGGACTAAAGGGGAATTGACTGGTAGGGCAGTTTCTGCTTAGAAACACAACATACCTCTTCAATTACAGTGAGAGGCTTGAAGAGAAGGAAAGCTCCCTTTGTTTTTCATTGACTCTTTTAGTTTTCTGCATGCATTGGTTAAAACTGAATTGACAGGAAGCGCTTACGCCCTTGTTTGTCTTCCACAGGGTGAAGTGAAGTCTCCCAGCTGAACTACTATGAGGTCAGAAGCCTTGTTGCAATATTTCATACTGCTACACTTTGCTGGGGCTGGTTTCCCAGAAGATTCTGAGCCGATCAGTATTTTGCATGGCATCTGTAAGTATAAGAGGCCAGAGGACTTAATTTGCTTGATACTGATCAGTGGACTTCAAATCAACAATATTTTATTACAGTTGCAATGAATAAAGTTGTTTTTCCTGATCTCTCCCAGATCAGCCAGTTTATATTCTCAAATATTAGTATAAGAGCAAGACTTTCACATACATTGACTTATGATTACTGGGTGGTGAGCTGCTTGTTCCTCCAAAATCATAGCCTTTCTTCTCAGACAGACACTTTGGTAGCATAATCAAGCCCAATTTCTTGCTTTATCCAGCAGCAAATGAGGGAAGCTTTTTTTTTTCCATGATCAGAGTTCTCACCTGACTTGTGAAAAAAAAGTTCCAGATAACCAGCCAAGCACCTCAGAGTATCAAGCATAGCACACTAATGAAACTGAGCTGTGAAAACGTAATTTATTGATCTAATACAAATAACCAAACATGCTTCTTTAAGCTCTGATGGATTTCACTTTAGCATTTGATTTTTGAATTTGATTTTGAAGTGAATCTCCTGATTGTCCTTGCTTACTGTGCTTTGGGGTGGTCTTGGAGCCCATAATCTTGTCCTTTTGTATAACACTAAACTGAAAGACAGACTTCAGGAGCACATTTAATGTGCTCTAACTGCTAATAGGCATCCAGTCTATGGGACCAGGCTAGAACTGCTTTGATGTAAAGCTCACTGAAACATGTCTAGTGTGACCATTGGGTCTTCAGCACCAACTTTTTCACCCTCCAAGAAAGGTGATGTTAATCACCCTTGCTAATATAGCCAGTCTTAATTCTTTTGGAGAAATGGGAACATGGGATAACTTCTTCCTCTCCATCATGGAATGCTGAAATGTGCGTGAATGTACAGGGTCCTGCTTGTGTTAGATCACAGAGTTACAGACAAAATAGTATTGAAGAGAGAAAAGCTTGAAAGTTAAAACTTGGCACTTTGCATGCAAATCTTGGTCAGAAGGATTAAGCTTCTGAACATAAATCCTGGCTGAAATTTGTTAATTTGTTTCTCCAAGAATACTCATCATCTGATTTACAGGGAAATTACTGCTTCTATCCACTTTTATCACCAGGCTTTCTGACACATGGCACTCTCAAGCATGTTGCCCAAGCCATGCTATGAATCGATAGTTTAACCAAGTTTAGCAGGGAGAATGCTTTTAGAGGACAATAGCTGAAAACAGTAGTAGCTGAGTTTCTGAAGAAATAGACTCTTTCAAAGTAGCTCCATGTTTATGGGAAAACATTGATGGGAATAGGCTCAGGCATGGCTAGATGCTAGTCAACTCCGTATAATGCTCACATGCAGCAGTTCTGCATTGATGATGCTGCTCATCAGAGGTTTATGCTCCTCCTGTTTTCTAATTGTCTTTTTGTTTACTTAACTTGCTCCCTAGTCTGTACATCTAGATGTCATGATCATGTACACATATGAAATTTAACAGCAAGGTGGCTCCAAGTAAAAAATGTTCACTGTTATTATAGGCTGTACACACAAATCATCTAGGGAGCACCAGTGCACCCTGTGTATGCTGAAGTCTCACAAAAAAAAAACATGGGAAAAGAGTGAATAAATGCTCTTGCTGACTGGTAGAGTGGGGGAAAAAAGCTGACTCATTGATTACTTGAACTCAATAAAGGGCTTCCAGTCAGCATTGTCTGGTTGCCAGAAGAGCTGCAGTATCAGGCTGGTTGCCAAAATAATGTGCAGTGACTTTCATTTTATACAGTTCAAGTAATGTTTACCCACAGTTTCTCAGGAATCTGCACAGCTGCTCTACAATGGTAGCCAGTCTTAATCCTTTTGGATTTAGTTGCTGATACCAGAAGAATTGCTGAGTGCCATTTTTACATGGTGAATGGGGCTACATCTGGCTGGCGATGGGTCACCAGCGGTGTTCCTCAGGGCTCAATTCTAGAGACAGTTTTGTTCAATATTTTTATCAATGATCTGGATGCAGGAGTTGAATGCACCATTAGCAAGTTTGCCGACGATACCAAACTGGGAGGTGCTGTTGACTCTCTCGAGGGACAAAAGGCCTTGCACAGAGGTCTGGATAGATTGGAGCATTGGGCAATCATCAGTGGCATGAAATTTCACAAGAATAAATGCCAAGGAGAAAATACCTTGATTTTCCACACAGGGATTTGGCAAAATTCCGATCCCAGCTCCTCCTGAAAAGCTCAGCACGCCAGTGTTTCCTTCAGGTACTACAGTGTACCTGACAGCAAGATGTCACCTGTACAGTGACAGTAAGATGTTCTCAGCAGTAAAATAACAGCTACACAATACAAGCAGCAACTGAATGGTTAAACCGCTTTTTATACTGGCACGGTGTGATAAAAACCTGGTGTTCTTTTGTGCTTCACAATGGATTTGTGCTGAAAACAGTGTTGATAAAACAGGGATGTTTTCGTTACTGCTGAGCAGTGCTTACACAGAGTCAAGGCCTTTTCTGCTTCTCACACCACCCCACCAGTGAGTAGGCTGGGGGTGCACAAGAAGCTGGGAGGGGACACAGCTGGGACAGCTGACCCCAACTGACCAAAGGGATATTCCATACCATATGACATCATGCTCAGCAATAAAACTAGGGGGGAGGTTGGCGGGGGGGCTGGGCATCGGTCGGTTGGTGGTGAGCAATTGTTTTTATTTGCATCACTTGTCTTTCTTGGGTTTTATTTCTCTCTCTTTGTTACTTTCCTTTTCATTACAATTTATTATTAGTATTATTGTTGTTGTTATTATTACTATTTAATTTTATTTCAATTATTAAACTGTTCTTATCTCAACACACGAGTTTTCTCACTTTTACCCTTTCAATTCTTTTCCCCCCATCCTGCTTGCGGGGCAGTGAGCAAGCAGCTGTGTGGTGCTTAGTTGCCAGCTGGGGTTGAACCACAGCAATGGGAAGTAAGATAGTTTATATATGGAATTTCTTTACTGGGAGAAGCAAGCGATGCTGTCAGTAATATTCCCTGGTAAGACCTGTGATCTTTTTTGAATGGATTATAGATTATCTTGTGATAGCTAGCTCTCCTCATAGAAAATTAATTGCCTAACTACTACATTTGACTTTGTATTCATTTTCCTTTGTTTACAGGGACCATATTTATACTGTTGATATGGACACATCACATAGAGAAGAAATTTATTTTAGCAAAGTAAGTAGCTTTTATCATCATCCAGAAACCGAGGACACTAGAACAAGCTTCAAATAAATAGGAAGATGACATTGTTTCAAACAACTTGCCAGTGCTGCTGTAAAAACTGTAATAATGAAGTATGATGGCATCGCTAATCCTATTTGGGGAAAGCTAGAATAGCAATTATGTCCTCTGTGAATTTCTGATAAGTGACTTAGCTGAACCAAGAAGCAATCCATACTGAGAGAGGAAACAGTCGAGGAGGTTCCTGGAGTGTGTGGAAGATAACTTCCTGACGCAGCTGGTAAGCGAGCCCACCAGGGGAGATGCCTCGCTTGACCTGCTGTTCACGAACAGAGAAGGGCTGGTGGGAGATGTGGTGGTCGGAGGCCGGCTTGGGCTTAGCGACCATGAAATGGTAGAATTTTCGATACTTGGTGAAGTAAAGAGGGGGGCCAGCAAAACCGCTACCATGGACTTCCGGCGGGCGGACTTTGGCCTGCTCAGGATACTGGTCGAGAGGGTCCCTTGGGAGACAGTCCTGAAGGGCAAAGGGGTCCAGGAAGGCTGGACGTTCTTCAAGAAGGAAATCTTAAAGGCGCAGGAGCGGGCTGTCCCCATGTGTCGAAAGAAGAACGGGCGGGGAAGGCGACCGGCCTGGCTGAACGGGGAGCTCTGGCTGGGACTCAGGGAAAAAAGGAGAGTTTATCACTTGTGGAGGAAGGGTCAGGCAACTCAGGAAGAGTACAGGGATCGCGTTAGGTCGTGCAGAGAGGAAATTAGAAAGGCAAAAGCCTGGCTAGAACTCAACCTGGCCACTGTCGTGAGAGACAACAAAAAATGCTTTTATAAGTATGTTAATGACAAAAGGAGAGCCAAGGAGAATCTCCATCCTCTATTGGATGCGGGGGGGAACGTTGCCACCAAGGACGAGGAAAAGGCTGAGGTACTCAACGCCTACTTTGCCTCAGTCTTTAGTAGTCAGAGTGGTTATCCTCAGGGTACTCAGCCCCCTGAGCTGGAAGACAGGGACGACAAGCAGGATAAACCCCCCATAATTCAAGAGGATGAAGTTAATGACCTGCTATGCCACCTGGACGTTCACAAGTCTATGGGGCCGGATGGGATCCACCCGAGGGTACTGAGGGAGCTGGCGGAAGAGCTTGCCGAGCCGCTCTCCATCATTTACCAGCAGTCCTGGTTAACTGGGGAGGTCCCGGACGACTGGAGGCTTGCCAATGTGACACCCATCTACAAGAAGGGCCGGAGGGAGGATCCGGGGAACTACAGACCGGTCAGCCTGACCTCGGTGCCGGGGAAGATCATGGAGCGGTTCATTTTGAGGGCGCTCACGAGCCATGTCCGGGACAACCAGGGGATCAGGCCCAGCCAGCATGGGTTCATGGAAGGCAGGTCCTGCTTGACCAACCTGATCTCCTTCTATGACCAGGTGACCCGCCTAGTGGATGAGGGAAAGGCAGTGGATGTGGTCTACTTGGACTTCAGTAAGGCCTTTGACACTGTCTCCCACAGCATTCTCCTAGAGAAGCTGGCGGCTCACGGCCTAGACAGGTGCACTCTTCGCTGGGTAAAAAACTGGCTGGACGGCCGAGCCCAGAGAGTTGTGGTGAACGGAGTTAAATCCAGTTGGCGGCCGGTCACGAGCGGTGTTCCCCAGGGCTCAGTACTGGGGCCGGTCCTGTTCAATATCTTCATCAATGTTCTGGACGAGGGGATCGAGTGCTCCCTCAGTAAGTTTGCAGACGACACCAAGTTGGGCGGGAGTGTTGATCTGCTGGAGGATAGGAAGGCTCTGCAGAGGGACCTGGACAGGCTGGATCGATGGGCCGAGGCCAACTGTATGAGATTCAACAAGGCCAAGTGCCGGGTCCTGCACTTCGGCCACAACAACCCCAGGCAACGCTACAGGCTTGGGGAAGAGTGGCTGGAAAGCTGCCCAGAGGAAAAGGACCTGGGGGTGCTGGTTGACAGCCGGCTGAACATGAGCCGGCAGTGTGCTCAGGTGGCCAAGAAGGCCAACGGCATCCTGGCCTGTATCAGAAATAGTGTGGCCAGCAGGAGCAGGGAGGTGATCGTGCCCCTGTACTCGGCACTGGTGAGGCCGCACCTCGAATACTGTGTTCAGTTTTGGGCCCCTCACTACAAGAAGGACATGGAGGTGCTGGAGCGCGTCCAGAGGAGGGCAATGAAGCTGGTGAAGGGCCTGGAGCACAAGTCTTATGAGGAGCGGCTGAGGGAACTGGGGTTGTTTAGTCTGGAGAAGAGGAGGCTGAGGGGAGACCTCATCACGCTCTACAACTACCTGAAGGGAGGTTGTAGCGAGGTGGCTGTTGGTCTCTTCTCCCAAGTAACTAGCGATAGGACAAGAGGAAATGGCCTCAAGTTGCGCCAAGGGAGGTTTAGATTGAACATTAGGAAAAATTTCTTTACTGAAAGAGTGGTCAGGCCTTGGAACAGGCTGCCCAGGGAAGTGGTGGAGTCACCATCCCTGGAGGTATTTAAAAGACGTGTAGATGAGGCCCTTAGGGACATGGTGTAGTGGGCATGGTGGTGTTGGGTTGACGGTTGGACACGATGATCTTAGAGGTCTTTTCCAACCTGTATGATTCTATGATTCTATGATTCTATGAAATGCAGTGAGGTTCCTGGTGGAACATCCATCAAACATCTATCATTTATATTCTGCAGCTTTCTATAACTGCTATAGCAAGTGCTATTTGCATATTTTCATGTGCACAAATTTTATTCACTTATGCAAGTACTCACAAAATAAAATCTTATTATGGCATCACTTTCTAGATATATACACATTATTTCCATGAGAAGTTACATTCAACTAAGAAGAGCTTTGCATTGCTATATTGTATATTGACATAAACATACTAGAAATAGTCTTCCTTCAGCTCCTTCACATTGTGTTCACATTGTGTAATAACATGTGGGTGGACCACAGCTTGGTCCAGTGGAAGATCCTATGAATTTGGACATTGAATGGATTCCACCGTAGGAGGGGAAAGTGTTTCATTATAGCTATGAATGTATGAATGATGCTGAAGATGAGCTTATGCCTTGTTACTCTTCAGAAAAGTGAGGTCACAGGCTTGTAATGGAAATAAAATCAGTGTCATTACATTCATGATAAATCTTCCAGCTAAGGGCCCTTAGTGAATGCATATTGCCTCAGTTTACTGATGGGATATACCGTCAGGACAAAAATCCTGTTTATAGTGTCTAAGGTATTCCTATCTTAGGCTACATGTTTTTAAATCAAGTTTTATTATAATTAATCAGCCTATGACATTTGACCACTTCTGAAACTTACCGCAAAAAAAATCCAGACTGGGATTCACCTGCAAGTGTCCCAGAGGAACAATGTTAGCAGATAAAATCAGCAGTATTTTGATAGGTAGAGGGTTCTCTGAACCTTTTAGCTGACTTGAAGTGATAAGAATTACCTGAATTTGATTTCTTGGCTCATCTATAATGTCCTCTTCCAGAATACATATTCTGTTCAGATTCCGGTTAGGGTTTGTAATCTATAAATGTTCATTATGATTTGCAAAATAATAGCAAATTAAAAGGAGAATGTAATACTTTAAGAAAAGTATATATATTTTTAAAAGTTGACCTATTGCTAAATTCAGTTGTTGTAGGATTTAAAAAATGGGATAGGTTTCTAGTCTAATGAATAGATAGCAACACAAAATTAAGTGAATTTTCCGCATTGCTGATCTTTCATTGTTATGGTGAATTAATCATGGAGAAAGGGTGCAGAAAGCTTTCAATAAATATATATTCAGCAGCTAGTCTACCCTAGGGGACTTTTACTTCTGAAATCAAATGCAACAGCCTCTGGGCTCTAATTGATTTATTTCTTGATCCTTGCAGAAACTGACATGGAAATCTAGACAAGCTCATGTAGACACATGCAAAATGAAGGGAAAACATAAGGTAGGCAATTTTCATTTCTTCTGCATATGCCACTTTAGTTGCTTGACTATTATCTCAGGCTGCTGTTTGTGCTGTGGAATGGATTGTGGCATTCATTTCTTTGCTAGTAATTGCTTTTTCAATCAAATTATTGAAGGCTTTAATATGCAAAAATAGTTTGCTTTTAATCTGATAAAACATTATGACAGAAGCCACAGCAACATCCTGAAATACTTAGAGCACTGGGGATTTTGGGCCTAATGTTAGGTGTACTGCTTTTGCTTAACATTTCCTCGAAAGCTAAATGCTGCTGTCCATCTTCCCATAGGAATTTACGGAGACATTTGTATAAAGCATAAAAAAGCATGAGTATTTACAGACATAGAAGGACTGTTTCTCACACCAATTTTCCTCTAGTGTAAACTATTACTAACTGTCGTGGTTTAACCCCAGCCGGCAACTAAGCACCACACAGCCGCTTGCTCACTCCCCCCCGGTGGAATGGGGGAGAGAATCAGAAGAGTAAAAGTGAGAAAACTCGTGGGTTGAGATAAAGACAGTTTAATAGGGAAAGCAAAAGCCGCGCACGCAAGCAAAGCAAAACAAGGAATTCATTCACTACTTCCCATCGGCAGGCAGGTGTTCAGCCATCTCCAGGAAAGCAGGGCTCCATGATGCGTAACAGTTCCTTGGGAAGACAAACGCCATCACTCCGAACGTCCCCCCTTCCTTCTTCTTCCCCCAGCTTTATATGCTGAGCATGACGTCATATGGTATGGAATATCCCTTTGGTCAGTTTGGGTCAGCTGTCCTGACTATGCTCCCTCCCAGCTTCTTGTGCACCTGGCAGAGCATGGGAAGCTGAAAAGTCCTTGACTAGAGTAAACACTACTTAGCAATAACTAAAACATCAGTGTGTTACCAACATTCTTCTCATACTAAATCCAAAACACAGCACTAGGAAGAAATTTAACTCTATCCCAGCCGAAACCAGGACACTAACACAAATATAATTAGATGCAGACTCTATATACGTGCTGTTACGTGTAGGGCTTTTACATGTGACTAAGAGTCACGTGTACACTCAGAGAGAGTGCAAAAATGAAAATGATTTGGGGAAATTAGTTCAAACGGTGCCTACACATTTGGGATCTCTTAAGGTCAAGGGTAGCACGTGCACGGGCTAAATCCAAATTCCCAGTGAGATACACACACAGATCCCGATATTCATAAATTCAGAGTCTTATTTGACAGAAACTAAAATACAGGAGCATGAATGTACAAGCATACATATTTTGTTACAGGGTTCCTTAAAAGTAGTTGTCACGAATGAGTTGTTTTAAGGCCGCGTAAAGAATCACTGGCAAAGGTATTGGCAAAGGGTGATTTTAATAGAAATTTATAGAAACGTGACTTCACAGAATTCGATGGCAAGGTTCACTCTATTACTCATTACATGGATTAAGTATACACAGGGAAAAATCGTATCAGAATTGCGTTGCAGTGATTTGTACAGAGACTGAGGATAAAAGGGTAAGGGGGACCCTCCCGTTGAGTCACGAGGTTCAGAGAAGACCCGGCTGGATCCAATCTTAGTCTCAGACTTGGACAATGGTTTGTGTCTAATACAAAAGGGATAAGAAGACCCTCCCGTTGAGTCACGAGGTTCAGAGTAGACCCCCTTGCTTTCTAAACTCCTTCTCAGAGAGGAGTCCAGGTGTGGCTGGATCTACCCTTAGTCTCAGACCTGGGCAACGGTTTATGACTAAAGGGTTAAGGGTGTTTAGCAGCAACTTAGAGTCCAACAATACTTAAGCATTAATCAATTTGGCAGCTACAAAAAGGAGTTAGTCAAGTTTTTTCTATAAATACTAAAACAATTGAGCTACAAATGATACTTGTTAGTGGTTGTACAGATAAATGCGCAAAAAGATCTAGATCAATCAATAGGTATATATATGCATATGAATATGAATATGGTACCAAAGCTAAATGAGTTTATAAAGGCCTAAAGCTAGATAAATTTATAAAGGTATACCTGTTAAAAATTCCCCTCGAGTCTCATGAAATACTCACATTAAATGTTTTGGCATTTCTCAATGGGCGAAGGGTTGAGCCCCGAGGAGTGTTCCAGCCCGAATCTTGGTGATCCTCCAAGTATCACAAATTCGAGTTTGCGGACTCTGAGAGGCGTCCCACTCAGAGGGAGATTCTGGATGCAGCCTGCTGCGGTCCAGGAGAGCTCAAAAGGGTCTCGCTGTTTATAGGTTTGCAAGATGATTGGCTTTAGTCATCAGTAAATTTCCATTTTGGCTACTATCCGAGGTGGTCCAAGGTAGTAATTATGGTATTGTTTCACGGTAACAATGGTATCGTTCCACTTGAGCTATGATCCAGGTAGGGAATGCTTCAGGGCTGTCAGAGATGACAAATTATCTCTTGTTCTTGTTCCCTACCTTGATCACGTAGCTAGTGTCCCTGGTACGATCAGTGGTGTTCCCCACCTTAGCCATGCAAGAGTGCCTGGTACGGTCAAGGGACGCTCAACCGCCCAACTCGTACACAATGGCTAAAGCTTAACAGAAGTTCCTGAGATCATATCGTAGCCCAGGGGAAGGGGGGGAAATGCACCATCACAGTAGTTTCTGGTAAAACCGGATTTCTAAGATGAACTAAGAATCATATCTTTAGTCAGTCCTTTGTTAATTTAGCAACTCTCAATTTCATCAAATAGGGACTATATCCCCAGGAACTCTTCTGACAAAGGGGTCCCCCAGAATCTGGAAGATTATCCAATTACAATGTAAAGAAACTTACAACAAGGATGGATGACTAAAGATAGAAGTCTCTGAGAGCCTCAGGAAAAGAGAAAGAAAGAGTGTGTGAGAGGGAAAGAGCTTCACTTTCTCATATGAGTAAAGTGAGGAGAATTATATCTGTCCTTAAGTTTTGTGTTGAGTGGGGTCAAGGTCCCTGGTATCAGGTTTGCACCTGCTTGCTTTCCTTCCTTTCTTTTCTTTTCTCTTTCTCTCTACTTTTGCTGTGTGCAGACCCCATACTTATACAAAAAAGTTACATGGATTTTTACGGAGTCTTTAGATTTACATGTGTTAACTTAAAAGCTCCGTTTGGGTCAGTAGGCAGAGAATAAAAGATTGCTGTTAATCCTGGGCTGAGTCAGGGGAGTGGTAGATTGCTGCTTCTCTGGGGAACAAGAGAGAGGTTCCAAAGAGCCATTCCCTTGGAAATCCCACCCAGAGCAGGATCATCAAGAGCTAACAGCTCTTCCTAGTTCTCTCTAGGTACTCGGAGTTGTCCACAGAAGGAGACTGCATTATCATGCCTGGAAGGAGAATTGCATGAATGTGCAATCCCATCCCATGTCCATGATAGGTATTGTGATCCCTGAGCTGTCAGGGGAGAGTGTCCAATTGATTCAGAAGCATTTGAGATTCACTGCTGATCAAGCCCATCTATTCTTCTTTATTGCTAATAGATCATGCTGACTCACCCTTAGACATGTCTGGGCAAACCCTACTGTTTAACCCTTGCAGCTTCAGATCTGACCTTCTGCTTCAGCCAACATAACTGTGAGCCAGTAGATTACCTGGGCACAAGCTGGGAGCTTTGCATTACACTGCTTCCCCTTCTAGTTACAGATGCTTTATGTCGATGCATTACATTACATTAACTTAATTGGTGATATTACTCTCTGTCGTGGTTTAACCCCAGCAGGCAGCTAAGCCCCACACAGCTGCTCGCTCACTCCCCTCAAGTGGGATGGGGGAGAGAACCAGAAGAGTAAAAGTAAGAAAGCTCGTGGGTTGAGATAAAGACAGTTTAATAGGGAAAGCAAAAGCTGCGTGCATAAACAAAGCAAAATAAGGACTTCATTCACTACTTCCCATTGGCAAATGTTTAGCCATTTCCAGGAAAGCAGAGCTTCATCATGTGTAACAGTTACTTGGGAAGACAAACTCCATAACTCCAAACATCCCTCCTTCCTCCTTCTTTCCCCAGATTTAATTGCTGAGCATGACATCATTTGGTATGGAATATCCCTTTGGTCATTTGGAGTCAGCTGTCACAGCTGTGTCCTCTCCCTACTTCTTGTGTACCCCCAGCCTACTCACTGGTGGGGCAGTGTGAGAAGCAGAAAAGGCCTTGACTCTGTGTAAGTGGTATTCAGCAATAGCTAAAACATCAGTGTGTTATCAACACTCTCTTCATCACAAATCCAAAACAGCACCATGCAAGCTACTATGAAGAAATTTAACTTTATCCCAGCCAAAACCAGTACACTCTCTTACAGCAACATAAATGAGAAGAAAATCCAGTCTTTGCTCTTGAGGAAAGCAACAGTGTTCAGACAGAATCCATCTATGTGAACAATAGCAAAATCTGAGCTATAGTGTGAATATCATATCCTCAGTTCTTTGCAACCATTTTTTAAACCAATACAATGGGGATTAATTGCATCTTGTTCACTTTCAGTTAAAATATAGTTGAAATAAAGCCTAGAATATCACAGTGGCTACCAGCAATTTTTATTTTAGACCTGACAATGAAAGATCATAGCTTAAAAATTAAGCCAGACACACAGAATGCAGTAGCTGAATGTCCTGGTTTCGGCTGGGATAGAGTTAATTTTCTTCCTAGTAGCTGGTATAGTGCTGTGGTTTGGATTTAGTACGAGAAGAATGTTGGTAACACACTGATGTTTTAGTTGTTGCTAAGTAGTGTTTACCCTAGTCAGGGACTTTTCAGCTTCCCATGCTCTGCCAGGTGCACAAGAAGCTGGGAGGGAGCATAGCCAGGACAGCTAACTCAAACTGGCCAAAAGGGTATTCCATACCATATGTCATCATGCTCAGTATATAAGCTGGGGGGAGTTGGCTGGGGAGCAGTGACCACTGCTCGGGAACTGGCTGGGTATCGGTCGGTGGGTTGTATTGTGCAATTGTATTGTGCATCACTCATTTTGTATATTCTATCATCATCATTATTATTATTATTTTCCCGTCCTTTTCTGTTCTATTAAACTGTCTTTATCTCAATCCACGAATTTTACTTTTCTTTTCTCAATTCTCTCCCCCATCCCACTGGGGTGGGGGGGAGTGAGCGAGCGGCTGTGTGGTGTTTAGTAGCCATCTGGGGCTAAACCATGACACCGAAATATTTTTTATTATTTTTCTTCAGTATGAGTGTCATAGTTTTACTAAGGTTCTCCTAAAAAGAAATTAGGATACATTGTTTATCTGTGGAACAAATGCGTTCAACCCTTCTTGCAGAAACTACAATTTATGTGATCGATCTGTCAGATTTCATTCATGCCCTTTCTTTCTGCTGTTTTTATTGTGACTATGCTGGCAACAGCATGATGTGTGTCATTCAACAGTGCTTAATTCAACTCTGTAGCATTCATCCTCATTTTTTCAATGCTGCAGAACTCAGTGTTGATTGAATTTCTGAGGGTTGCTTAGACTGATTGCCTACTTCTTTGCAACTCCTGTACATAAGAGTTTATTGCCACTTTGCATTGCTCTCCATAATTGCAAAAATCTTTAGATCCTGACATGGGCATGGAGTTGCTCCTCAGAAAGTCCCTAAGCTTGTCTCTGACACCCACATTAAGACATAGGCTGATGCCGAGTGTTATCACTGGGGTAATGCGTTTTAAATCTCTCCATTGTATTGTTCTCAATCCCAAAGCGAGTTCTGAAGACACTTAAGGATTTAGCACAGTAGAACCCAGAAAGATTACTGTTTGGGACCCAGGAGATAGGGAACCTATGAAGATCCTATGGCACTGCACACTGTAAAAGTGATTGAAAGCAGATCTCCACAAGGAAAGGCACAGCAGGAGGGACAAATGAATATATTCCTCACTAGTTGGGGATCTACAAAGCCAAAACATTATCTAGAGCAGTGTAGAAAATTACACTGGTCCATGGATACTCACCATTAATTCACTGACCCTGATTTCTTCCTTAGACCTAGCGTGTCCACTGCATCTGCATATTAACAGAGCCCATTTATTCAAATATTTTCCATTTTCTCAGGCTTGCACCCATATAATCTCATATAACCCCCATCAATGGATGTCTTTGGAGTAGCTTTGAAATTAATTCAGTTAGGCATTTGATATGCAGACTCTGCTTTTCCAGATACTGCTGTGTTCCAAAGGTCATTTCTTATCCTTCTTCAGGTAGAAGAAAATTCAGCTTCGCTAATGCTATTGCTAGTAAAGTCATGGCACAATTCCCATTGACTTCAGTAGTGTCAGAGTTATAAGAAACAGCATAAAGACATTAACATCCAGGAAAACAACTTCATTAGTGGTATTCCCTGTGACTGCTGCTCTTCCTTTTTCTGACATGCTGGTTTACCTCGTTTACCCACTGTAATGGCTGGTAGCCTATGAAACGCATTAGAGAAGTTCAACATAGTCTGTTTTTTCAGTCTGTAAAGGAAGAATAGAATTTATTCAAGTACAAGTTTGCATCATGATGATCATTTGGTGTAGGTTCCTGGTGTTCTGTTAACAGCCATCTCTTCTCTTCTTCCTTTCCTCCCATTCCACTGCTAGCATGCAGCGAGGTTTCCTGTTTCCAGTGCTGTATTTAGTATTTCAGCACTGTCATTGCTTAGCACTCAATGCAATTAATGCTGCTAGCAAATCCCAACCAGTCCCCTTGCTAGAAAGCTGTCTTTTAATAAAAATACAGATTTCCTTGGCAACCTAATGTGAGGGATATAAATGGTCCTCCTTACCCTTACGGTAAATGTGCCATTCCTCATGGTATATATATATAGCTTGTGCCTCACCTCTTTGTGCTGGAGCCTGGGTAGTAATACCTCTGGGAGTCTGCAGAAGGTCACTCAGACACCTGCCCTGACTTTTCCTCACTTTATTTCTGGCATTAGAAATAGGGCACTAAACACATGTTAAACAGAAGATATGTCTGTCCCTCAGCACTGTAAAGTGAAAGTGCAGATTAGCCTGGAATGTTGGGCTCGGTACAGGGAAAGTTGCTCAGGACTGTAACTCATTTCCTCTCACCATCATTGGAAATGCTTTTCCATTCTAGAGTAAACATAGCTAATTTCCTTAAGTGGGTCTTGACAGAAGGGATGCATGAAAGAAAGCAAATGATGATAAATCATCCACTGAATGACTTAGGTGCTGTAACATATGAGCTAAATGTTGATTGGAGTAGTTGATGGTGCCAGATGGGTTATTTTTCATGCTCTGTGATCCTGTACTGTATGTGATTTATACAGTATGAGCTACTCAAGTTGCTTGAATATGCTAGAAAGATTCTTTTCCCCAAAATACTGTAATATAAGAATCTTAAACAGATAAGAGCTGTACCTTTCCCCTGTAGCTCACTAAACCCTCTTGAACTTAGTGTAAAGTTGATCTGTATGCTTGTGCAATTATCAGTACCTAGGGTGAATTCATTTCCCAGGAGTTACACTTAAGCCTGAGATTTTACAATTTCTGCACAGATTAATTCTTGCCTGATGGTAAGAGGATTTCTCCATGACATAGACTCAACTGATACAGTAACATTTGGAAAGCATCCTTCTCAGTATGCAAATCAAGGAAGAGAGCACCACTGTTGCGACTAGAGCAGAAGGATCTCCGGACTTTAGGGAGAAAAATGCAAACACAGATAATTGTCCTAGTGTTGTTTCTTCTGACTTCTATGGCTTGCAGTCTTTTGCTGTGTATAAGAGCGCTTCTGTTGGATCACTGTCGAGGATAAATTTTGATCCTTGCCAGAACCACAGACCTGCTACAGAACCACATAGCCTGCTGCAGTTCAACATGAAGTTTGTGTACAGATAAAATATCAGCTGAATACTTTTGTAAAATGTATTGGGGTAAGAGTGAGTAACTCTGAAAGGATGCTTGACTTATTGGACACAGTTTTTCAGATTGATTTTATTTAATGCTGTGATTTTTGTTAGGTTTTTAATTCATAGTCAGGAACATAGTTACAAAAAGGATCATTCTCCCTGCCCAGAAATGAACAAACACTATCATAAGTCACATCCTGGTTAATAAGTTCTGTTTATTTTTCTGAAGAGCTCCGTTTCCTTTTTCAGATGGATACACTGGAGTTGCTAGGAGATTAATTCAGTGACATGGCCAGGTGCCCTTATGATGCAAAGCATGCCAATGTTCCACTGTTTGCAGGTAAAGGATGACTGAGATAATCTTTTTGCTTTCTGTCCTGTAGCCCAGGCTTACCATAGCACTGTATCTCTTGAATCCAGAATACAAAAATCTAAAAGGTGGCAAAGGGAGTGAATAATGACTAAAATAAGACATTGGATTATCCTTGGATAAGGAATTGGCTGGATGGCTGCGTCCAAAGAATTACAGTCAACGGCTCAATGTCTAAGTGGAAACCAGTAACGAGTGGTATCCCTCAAGGGTCCGTACTGGGACCAATACTATTTAATATCTTTATTAATGACATAGACAGTGGGATTAAGTGCACCCTCAGCAAGTTTGCAGATGACACCAAGCTGAGTGGTGCAGTTGATAAACTAGAGGGAAGGGATGCCATCCAGAGGGCCTTGACAGGCTTGAGGAGTGGGCCCATGTGAACTTCATGAGGTTCAACAAGGCCAAGTGCAAGGTCCTTCATCTGGGTCGGGGCAACCCCCAGTATCAATACAGGCTGGCTGCTGAATTGATTGAGAGCAGCCCTGCCAAGAAGGACTTGGGGGTACTGGTGGATGAAAAATTGGACATGAGCTGGCAGTGTGGGCTTGCAGCCCAGAAAGCCAATCGTATCCTGGGCTGCATCAAAAGAAGTGTGGCCAGCAGGTCGAGGGAGGTGATTCTCCCCCTCTACTCCGCTCTTGTGAGACCCCACCTAGAATACTGTGTCCAGCTCTGGGGTCCCCGGTACAAGAAAGACATGGACCTGTTGGAGTGGGTCCAGAGGAAAGCCACAAAAATGATCAGAGAGCTGGAACACCTCACCTATGAGGAAAGGCTGAGAGAGTTGGGGTTGTTTAGCCTGGAGAAGAGAAGGCTCTGGGGAGACCTTATTGCGGCCTTTCAATATAGAAAGGGGGCTTATAAGAAAGACAGAGAGAGACTTTTTACCAGGGCCTGTAGTGACAGGACAGGGGGCAACATTTTTAAACTGAGAGAGGGTAGATTTAGATTAGATATAAGGAAGAAATTTTTTTACGATGAGGGTGGTGAGACACTGGGACAGGTTGCCCAGAGAAGTTGTGGATGCCCCATCCCTGGAAGTGTTCAAGGTCTGGTTGGATGGGGCTTTGAGCAACCTGATCTAGTGGAAGGTATCCCTGCCCATGGCAGGGGGGTTGGAACTAGATGATCTTTAAGGTCCCTTTCTGACCCAAATCATTCTATGATTCTATGATTATTCATTCTCCAGGGCTAAATTTGGCTCTGAGCAGTTGGGGGTACAATTCCCAGAGATAAGCTGAGTTTATCTCTGAATTCCCTTAGTTCTATGACTTTAAGACAGTTCCTTCACGCTATCCTCACACAGTTGTTTGCATTTAATTAGAAACAGTTGAATTTCCTGTTAACTTGTAAGCAAATGAAGTGCCCTATCCACAAGCACTGCCATCCCTGCTTGGCTGACTTTAAATAGATGAGACTGACCAGATACTGACCATCCTACAACATCCTTCTGAAATTATAATTTTAAAAACTGGTGACTTTTGATTAGTTTTCCATCCCATTTACGTAATTGTATTTTTTTACTTCAGTGTTCCTAAGGAGATTCTGAAGATTTTGTTTGTCCCATCTCATTTGACTGATGAGAGAAAGTAATTATATTATTTCTATCACTTCTCCCCTTTTGTTCCTTCTTTCCTTCTTCCCCAGAGGGAAAGCTATATTCTGCCACAGTGACTGACTTTCTTGCAATAGATGCCATCATATACCGAAGCCTTGGAGACCCCCCAGCTCTGCGGACAGTTAAACAAGACTCAAAATGGTTGAAAGGTAGGTAAACAAACAAAGTGGCATCTCTGATGAGAATCTTATTTTCCTGACAGACCCCTCTGCCTTTTCATTTCAGCAAAGCTTCCTGGCAAAAAAGAAGGAAATAAATTACATATTTTACTCTCACTGATTTATTTCTCTCTTTTCCTCTTCTGACTTGACAGAAACTGTGAGCATATTAGAGCAGAGTTTAGTGTACTTAGCGGGCTGTGCTTAAAACAATTCCTTTGCTAGGACTGTGTTAGATAACAGTTAAGGCTTTATAAAATATGGCGAATTTGTCCTGTGATGTTAAGATTAATCAATAAGAATAAAATTATGGGAATATTGCACAAAGCCTTTATTTTATAGTTCTTAGGTACTGTACAGCTGCCATTGAATTAGGCAATTCACGTGCTCTAAATACCCTCATTCTTAAGAACAGTGCTGTTTACTTTCACATAGGTTTTATGAATAATTAACATTTGGAGCAATTCTAAACAGTGAGAAAAGTCGTAGTTTGAAGGCTTTTTCTGCTTGCAGAAATGTTTTGTGAGGTGTCAACTTTAGCTGTCCTACTTTGCTTGTTGCTACAGACATATATGGGCAGATAAAATTATATGGTTTGTTATTCCCTCCACACACAGCCTTCAGGCCATTTCACAATAGTTTTCTGACTAAGCAGTCAGAACACCTGACCAAGGTCACGAAGATGGAGGGCAGGAATAAAAGCCCAGCAAGATTTGCATAATTTTAATTGCTGAAAATACAAGACTCAGAGCAGGCAGCATGGGTTACAGGGATTGTGAATATAAAATGTGCTTTTTTGGGGGGGAGATAGGAAGCTAAGCAGTCTGCATGGAAATGAGTTTTTATATGGGTTGAGAACAGATCTCCTGAAGGATTTATGGCTACTACATGTCACAGCCTTATCTTTTATAGCACACTGTTCCAAAGCTGAATTTTTCTGTTTCATATTTGTCACAGATTATGGAAACATGGAGTTAAATTAAGCACCTTGCTGTGTCATTTCAAATGTCATAAAGGCAGAATTCCATTAAAGTCTTTCAGGTCAAACAAACATTTAATTTTCTCCATTATTTTTGCTCTACTTCTTCCAGGTAGTTTTTCCAAGGGTGGCTCAAGTTTGCAAAAATGACATAGGAGAATCTCAGAGTGTGCTGGAAAAACAGTGGACTTCCTTGCTCAAGGCTCGTTTGAACTGCTCAGTTCCTGGCAATTCACACTTCTACTTTAACATACTGCAGGCAGTTGCAGATGTTATCCATTTCAGTGGCCAGGATGTTGTTTTAGCAACCTTCTCCACTCTGCATAATAGGTAATAGGCACAGTAACCTTTTACCTTCTGTTTCCTTTATGTTTTGCCTTTCACTGTAGTTTCTTTTTACTTTATAAAACTACAAGAAGTGATTGCTCATACAATGTAATCATTATGTATCATGCACTTATGGATCCTTGATGTATCATTTTAAGATACCCTGGTATTGCTTACTGCATTTTATAACTGATAATTTAGAACAGCCTTCAACCATTTACTATCTGGACATGTTCCTTGGACATATTTTTCTTTGTGTGGGAATAATTTAGACAGGACACCAAGCAGCTTTGCAGTGTGTAACTTGCAGAATGTTATTCCAAAGAGAAAATATGATTTTCCTTTCTCACAGAGAAAGGACTGGGTCTGTCCCATTTATGTCTGGACCCCCAAGAAGCACTTTAATACTCCTTCTCTCTCTTTCATGTATCCCTACTGACTCTTGTATTTTCTCCCGAAGGAGCCAAGATCCTAAGGTTTCCTGCTGGTTCTAGAGAACAGGGCTCAAGAACACGAAGAGGGAAGCACTGGAACTGAAGAGTTTCACAGTCTGAGTTCCTGCTTTGTTTATTTATTGTCTGTGGTAGGTTGACCCTGGCTAGACGCCAGGTGTCCACGAAGCCACTCTATCACTCCCCCTCCTCAACTGCACAGGGGGAGAAAAATACAAGGAAAAGCTCATGGGTCGAGACAAGGACAGGGAGATCACCCAGCAATTACCATCATGGGCAAAACAGACTCGACTCGGGGAAATTAATTTAATTTATTCCCAATCAAAATCAGAGTAGGATAATGAGAAATAAGAATAAATCTAAAAACACCTTCCCCCCACCCCTCCCTTCTTCCCAGGCTCAACTTCACTCCTGACTTCTCTACCTCCTTCCCCAGAGTGGCTCAGGGGGATGGGGAATAGGGGTTGTGGTCAGTTCATAACGCTTCGTCTCTGCCGCTCATTCCTCCTCACACTCTTCCCCTGCTCCAGCGTGGAGTCCCATCCACAGGAGACAGTCCTTCACAAACTTGTCCAATGTGGGTCCTTCCCATGGGCTGCAGTTCTTCATGAACTGCTCCAGCATGGGTCCTTTCCACGGGGTGCAGTCCTTCAGGAACAGACTGCTCCAGCGTGGGTCCCCCGTGGGACCACAGGTCCTGCCAGAAAACCTGCTCCAGCGCAGGCTCTCCACGGGGTGGCAGCCTCCTTTGGGCACATCCACCTGCTCCAGTGTGGGGTCCTCCACGGGCTGCAGGTGGATATCTACTCCATCGTGGTCCTCCATAGGCTGTAGGGGGACAACCTGCCTCTCCATGGTCTTCACCACAGGCTGCAGGGGAATCTCTGCTCCGGCTCCTGGAGCACCTCCTCCCCCTCCCTCTTCACTGACCTTGGTGTCTGCGTAGTTGTTTCACATATTCTCACTCCTCTCTAGCAGCTGCTGTTGCACAGCAGTTTTCCCCCCCACCCTTCTTAAATATGTTATCACAGAGGCACTACCACCGTTGCTGATTGGCTCAGCTTTGGCCAGCGGCGGGTCCGTCTTGTAGCTGGCTGGAACTGGCTCTATTGGACACAGGGGAAGCTTCTGGCATCTTCTCACAGAAGCCACCCCTGCAGCCCCCCCTGCTACCAAAACCTTGCCACATAAACCCAGTACAAGAGGCAATAGAATCCATATTAAATTACTGAAGCAGTTTGTCCGTTGAAAACAAAACCAGTCCTTCTAATTTACTGTTCATTACTAAGAGGAAATAGAAAGCACAATAAGAGCTTAAAGTAGTGTCCTAGTTTTGGCTGGGATAGGGTTAAATTTCTTCCTAGTGCTGTGTTTTGGATTTAGTATGAGGAGAATGTTGATAACACACTGATGTTTTCAGTTGTTGCTAAGTGCCCTCCTAGTCCAAGGACAGCTCCCATGCCTACTGACTGAGCTAGGTACACAAGATGGGAGGGAACATAATCAGGAGAGCCAGCCCAGCTGGCTAATGGGGTATTCCATACCATGTGACGTCATGCTCAGTATATGAAGGGTAGGCGTGATCCAGGAAGTAGCGATCGCTACTTGGTTATCGGTCAGCGCGGGTGGTGAGCAATTGCATTGTGCATCACTCATTTTGTATATTTTATCATTATTTATTATTATTAATTTCCCTTTTCTATTCTATTAAACTGTCTGTATCTCAACCCACGAGTTTTTCTCACTCTTACCCTTCCGGTTCTCTCCCCGTCCCACTGGGGGGGCGGGGGGAGTGAGCGAGCGGCTGCATGGTATTTGGCTGCCTGCCAGATTAAACCACGACAGTCCTTTTTGGCGCCCAACGTGGGGCTCGAAGGGTTGAGATAACGATAGATCTGACCAAAGCGTGTTAAGGCAAAATTGTTACAAGTATTCATTATATTGATTGGTCACAATGTTGATCATAGAATCATAGAATCATAGAATCATACAGGTTGGAAAAGACCTCTAAGATCATCGTGTCCAACCGTCAACCCAACACCACCATGCCCACTACACCATGTCCCTAAGGGCCTCATCTACACGTCTTTTAAATACGTCCAGGGATGGTGACTCCACCACTTCCCTGGGCAGCCTGTTCCAAGGCCTAACCACTCTTTCAGTAAAGAAATTTTTCCTAATGTCCAATCTAAACCTCCCTTGGCGCAACTTGAGGCCATTTCCTCTTGTCCTATTGCTAGTTACTTGGGAGAAGAGACCAACACCCACCTCGCTACAACCTCCTTTCAGGTAGTTGTAGAGCGCGATGAGGTCTCCCCTCAGCCTCCTCTTCTCCAGGCTAAACAACCCCAGTTCCCTCAGCCGCTCCTCATAAGACTTGTGCTCCAGGCCCTTCACCAGCTTCGTTGCCCTCCTCTGGACGCGCTCCAGCACCTCCATGTCTTTCTTGTAGTGAGGGGCCCAAAACTGAACACAGTATTCGAGGTGCGATTCGAGGTGTGATGTACTGGCTGTCAAAGTTGTGGGGCTGGCTCTCAATGTTGGGTCATGTAATACCTTGCTTGCAGTATGTGTTCCCTTTTGTGCTGTTTATCATTAGTCGGAACTGGGCCAAGATTATCATTTTGCTGCTGTTTTATGAGGTGATAAAATCATTGGTCGCAAGTCTAATCTGGTATCTGCACTCAGCACTGCCGACATTTCAGTACCTCGGGAACCACCTCTTAGAAATTATCAGTAATTGCACTTTTTTCTCCTCGGAGAATGAATTTAAGGGGGAGACAGGATGGGACACTTTCTCCCACTTGTTCATCTTCCCTTCCATATCATCAGAAACTCCTTTTTCTTCTATCCTCTTCACAAAGATGTCCACAATATTTCCTGAGAATTTTGAATATCCTTGGGATGTTCAAACAAGCATGTTCATATTGCTATGTCTCCTGAATGTGGTTCAGGCCTTGTTTAGGGTTAAACAATTATTCAGGAATACTGTCCAGAGATCAACCCTCAGGAACAAGAAAAGAGGGAGGGCAAACGGCGGTGCCTCGTCGGGGCGGGCGGAGCGGCGAGTCCTGGGGGCGGCGGGCAGCGGGAGATCAACCCCGGCAACAGACACGGTGGCTACTCAAAACCCCACGACAGGCGCTGCGGCTACTTCAACCCCCACGACAACCCCTGTGGCTACTCAAACCCTGGCAACACTCACCGTAGCTTCTCCAACCCCTGCAACAGGCACTGCAGCCACTCAAACTCCAGCAACAGTCACTACAGTTACTCCAACCCCCAAGACAAGTACTGCAGCTACCCAAACCCCAGCAACAGGTACTACAGCTGAACCAGAGGACCAACCCTTGCTGGTGTCCGTTGCCCCTGTATAGAAGAGGAAGAACTCATAAACGAGACGGAAACCACCCGATCCCTATCCCTGAGTGAGCTGCGAGATATGCGGAAAGATTTCAGCCGTCGTCCAGGCGAGCATATTGTTACCTGGCTGCTCCGATGCTGGGATAATGGGGCCAGTAGCCTGGAAGTAGAGGGGAAGGAAGCCAAACAGCTGGGATCCCTTGCTAGGGAAGGAGGCATTGACAAAGCAATCGGAAAAGGGGCACAGGTCCTCAGCCTCTGGAGGCGACTGCTGTCAGGCGTGAAGGAAAGGTATCCCTTCAAGGAAGATGTTATATATCGCCCAGGCAAATGGACCACCATGGAGAGAGGTATCCAGTACCTGAGAGAACTAGGTGTGCTGGAGGTGGTTTATAGTGACCTGGACGATGTCCGAACACCCAAAGATCCAGATGAAGTCCAGTGCACGCGACCCATGTGGCGGAAGTTGGTACGGAGCGCACCAGCGTCGTATGCCAGTTCGTTGGCAGTACTGTGCTGGAAAGAGGAAGAAGTACCAACAGTGGATGTCGTGGTTAGCAATCTCCGGGAATACGAAGAAAGTGTCTCCTCCTCCCTTGTCTCAGCTGTGGAGAAACTGTCCCGGAATGTGGCAAATAAGGACATGGACTCCGTCTGAGAGGGCACGAAGACAAAGACGATAAAAACCCTTTATTATACAGCACAAGCGCCTTTTTATACCTCACATTATGCCACGTATGCACTTCAAAGAATTCCCTAGTACATCCCCTAAGCAAAGGTCATCTCGACACTCTTACGCTAATTTCCTTATCTTTGCCACGCCCTCAGAACCATGAACTGCCACCTCTTATCTCCCTTTTTCCCACGGCTTCTTTCACTTTCCGTCTTCCCATGGCTTCTTGTTTACCAATGCTATGATACTGCTTGTACTCTCAGACATTGATTCCTCCACACTGGAAGGTCCAGCAACTTGAAGACGATAGGTCCTATTCTCCACCTGTATGGACCAGTATCTCAGCCATTAAGAGTCAGCGTTCTTCTGCTCAAGAGAGAGGATATCGAAAGTACACACCACGGGGCACCCTTGGTTTTATCTGCGTGACCACGGAGAGGACATGAGGCAGTGGGATGGAAAACCTACCTTGACCCTAGAGGCACGGGTACGTGAGTTGCAAGGAAAAACAATCACACAAGGGGGTTCTCCCAGGAAAAATGCTGCTCCAGTTTTCAGGAAAAACCTGTCTCACGACGGTCCAGTTTCCAGTGAACAGTTCCCCAGACAGAGTAGAAGGGCTGATCTTACTTTGGATTGTAATGAAGGAATTCTTGACTCACGTTTGCAAGAAGTGAGAAGCGGATACTATGACCAGAACTAGAGGGGCCCTGCCTCCGGCCAGGTGGAGGAAAGGGACAACCGGGTTTACTGGACTGTGTGGATTCGATGGCCTGGCACATCAGACCCACAGGAGTATAAGGCTCTCGTAGACACCGGTGCACAGTGCACCCTGATGCCATCAAGCTATAAAGGGGCAGAACCCATCTGTATTATAAAGGGGCAGAACCCATCTGTATTTCTGGAGTGACAGGGGGATCCCAAGAGTTAACTGTATTGGAGGCCGAAGTGAGCCTAACCGGGAAGGAGTGGCAGAAGCACCCCATTGTGACTGGCCCAGAGGCTCCGTGCATCCTTGGCATAGACTACCTCAGGAGAGGGTATTTCAAGGACCCAAAAGGGTACCGGTGGGCTTTTGGTGTAGCTGCCCTGGAGACGGAGGAAATTAAACAGCTGTCCACCTTGCCCGGTCTCTCGGAGGATCCTTCTGTTGTGGGGTTGTTGAAGGTCCAAGAACAACAGGTACCAATCGCTACCACAACAGTGCACTGGCGACAAGATCGCACCAACCGAGACTCCCTGATTCCCATCCATAAGCTGATTCGTCGACTGGAGAGCCAAGGAGTGATCAGCAAGACTCGCTCACCCTTTAAGAATCCCATATGGCCAGTGCAAAAGTCCAATGGAGAGTGGAGACTAACAGTAGACTACCATGGCTTGAACGAAGTCACGCCGCCACTGAGTGCTGCTGTGCCGGACATGCTAGAGATTCAATACGAACTGGAGTCAAAGGCAGCCAAGTGGTACGCCACAATAGATATCGCTAACGCGTTCTTCTCAATCCCTTTGGCAGCAGAGTGCAGGCCACAGTTTGCTTTCACTTGGAGGGGCGTCCAGTACACCTGGAACCGACTGCCCCAGGGGTGGAAACACAGCCCTACCATTTGCCATGGACTGATCCACACCTCACTGGAACAGGGTGAGGCTGCAGAACACCTGCAATACATTGATGACCTCATTGTATGGGGCAGCACAGCAGAAGAAGTTTTTGAGAAAGGGGAGAGAATAATTCAAATCCTTCTGAAGGCCGGTTTTGCCATAAAACAAAGTAAGGTCAAGGGACCTGCACAGGAGATCCAGTTGTTAGGGATAAAATGGCAAGATGGACGTCGTCAGATCCCAATGGATGTGATCAACAAAATAACAGCCATGTCCCCACCAACTAGCAAAAGGGAAACACAAGCTTTCTTAGGCGTTGTGGGCTTTTGGAGAATGCATATTCCAGATTACAGTCAGATCGTAAGCCCTCTCTATCAAGTGACTCAGAAGAAGAACGATTTCGAATGGGGCCCTGAGCAACGACAAGCCTTTGAACAAATTTAACAGGAGATAGTTCAGGCAGTAACCCTTGGGCCAGTCTGGACAGGACAAGATGTAAAGAATGTGCTCTACACCGCAGCCGGGGAGAATGGCCCTACCTGGAGCCTCTGGCAGAAAGCACCGGGGGAGACTCGAGGTCAACCCTTAGGGTTCTGGAGTCGGGGATACAGAGGATCCGAGGCCTGCTACACTCCAACTGAGAAGGAGATATTGGCAGCATATGAAGGGGTTCGAGCTGCTTCAGAAGTGGTTGGTACTGAAGCACAGCTCCTCCTGGCACCCCGACTGCCGGTGCTGGGCTGGATGTTCAAAGGGAGGGTCCCCTCTACACATCATGCAACCGATACTACGTGGAGTAAGTGGGTCGCGCTGATCACACAACGGGCCCGAATAGGAAACCCCAGTCGCCCAGGAATCTTGGAGGTGATCACGAACTGGCCAGAAGGCAAAGATTTTGGAATATCCCCAGAGGAGGAGGTGACGCGTGCTGAAGAGGCCCCACTGTATAACAAACTACCAGAAAATGAGAACCAATATGCCCTGTTCACTGATGGGTCCTGTTGCCTTGTGGGAAAGCATCGGAGGTGGAAAGCTGCTGTATGGAGTCCTATACGACAAGTTGCAGAAACCGCTGAAGGAGAAGGGGAATCGAGCCAGTTTGCAGAGGTGAGAGCCATCCAGCTGGCCTTGGACATTGCTGAACGAGAAAAATGGCCAGGACTTTATCTCTATACTGACTCATGGATGGTGGCAAATGCCCTGTGGGGGTGGTTGAAGCAACGGAAGCAGAACAACTGGCAGCGCAGAGGGAAACCCATCTGGGCCGCCGCGTTGTGGCAAGATATTGCTGCCCGGGTAGAGAACCTGGTTGTAAAAGTACGTCACGTAGATGCTCACGTAACCAAGAGTCAGGCCACTGAAGAACACCAAAACAACCAGCAGGTGGACCAGGCTGCTAAGATTGAAGTGGCTCAGGTGGATCTGGACTGGCAACAGAAGGGTGAATTATTTATAGCTTGGTGGGTCCATGACACCTCAGGCCACCAAGGAAGAGATGCAACATATAGATGGGCTCGTGATCGAGGGGTGGACTTGACCATGGACACTATTGCACAGGTTATCCATGAATGTGAAACATGCGCTGCAATCAAGCAAGCCAAGCGAGTAAAGCCTCTCTGGTATGGAGGACGATGGTTGAAATATAAATATGGGGAGGCCTGGCAGATTGATTATATCACACTCCCACAAAGCCGCCAGGGCAAGCGCTATGTGCTCACCATGGTGGAAGCAACCACCGGATGGTTAGAAACATATCCCGTGCCCCATGCCACCGCCCGGAACACCATCCTGGGCTTTGAAAAGCAAGTCCTATGGCGACATGGCACCCCAGAAAGAATTGAGTCAGACAACGGGACTCATTTCCGAAACACCCTCATAGACACCTGGGCCAAAGAGCATGGCATTGAGTGGGTCTATCGCATCCCCTACCATGCACCAGCCTCTGGGAAAATCGAACGACATGATGGACTGCTAAAGACTGCAATGAGATCAATGGGTGGTGGGACATTCAAGCATTGCGATACACATTTAGAAAAAGCCACCTGGTTAGTCAACACTAGGGGGTCTGTCAATCGAGCTGGCCCTGCCCAATCAAAACCCTTACGTACTGTAGATGGAGATAAAGTCCCTGTCGTGCACATAAGAAATATGCTGGGGAAGACAGTCTGGGTTACTCCTGCCTCTGGCAAGGGAAAACCCATCCGTGGGATTGCTTTTGCTCAGGGACCTGGGTGCACTTGGTGGGTGATGCGAAAGGATGGGGAGGTCCGGTGTGTACCTCAAGGGGATTTGATTTTGGGTGAAAATAGCCAATGAACTGAATTTTATGATGTCAGTTGTTATATGATATTGTATATCATTATTTCTATGGTTGCTATCAATGGTATAGCAGTGAAATTCACCCAGATGATTAACAAAGAATGAACTAACTCCGATGGAACCAAGCAAAATGCAACGATGATTGAACTGG
Organism: Calonectris borealis; assembly: GCF_964195595.1. Lineage (NCBI taxonomy): Eukaryota > Metazoa > Chordata > Aves > Procellariiformes > Procellariidae > Calonectris > Calonectris borealis. The sequence goes on along the minus strand of NC_134351.1, from coordinate 47,806,473 downwards.
ACGAGTGCAGCCGTACCGAAATGAGAACTGGCTTCAGGATGCAACAGCCCAACACCACACACCATCTCTCCGGCCCTGAAAGACTGTTATGACAGATGGAGCCCAAAGTTGTGGACTAAATGAACTCAATGGACATTTTAAAGGGATAGTCCATAGACTAAGGGAATGATATCTGTGTGTGCATATATATATGTATATATAAAAAGAAAGATAGTGGTGATTAGTTGAAATTTATCGAAAAATGTGAGACCTAAGCGTAACGTAAATGGTATAGAAGAAGCGGTGAATACTGTCCTGGTTTCGGCTGGGATAGGGTTAAATTTCTTCCTAGTGCTGTGTTTTGGATTTAGTATGAGGAGAATGTTGATAACACACTGATGTTTTCAGTTGTTGCTAAGTGCCCTCCTAGTCCAAGGACAGCTCCCGTGCCTACTGACTGAGCTAGGTACACAAGATGGGAGGGAACATAATCAGGACAGCCAGCCCAGCTGGCTAATGGGGTATTCCATACCATGTGACGTCATGCTCAGTATATGAAGGGTAGGCGTGATCCAGGAAGTAGCGATCGCTACTTGGTTATCGGTCAGCGTGGGTGGTGAGCAATTGCATTGTGCATCACTCATTTTGTATATTCTATCATTATTATTATTATTATTTTCCCTCTTCTGTTCTATTAAACTGTCTTTATCTCAACCCATGAGTTTTTCTCACTCTTACCCTTCCGATTCTCTCCCCGTCCCACTGGGGGGGCGGAGGGAGTGAGCAAGCGGCTGCGTGGTATTTGGCTGCCTGCCAGATTAAACCACGACAAGTAGATTCAAAGAAGTGCTGGATCTCCCCTTGCTTAACAGTAGAATTTGATTATTTTATAACAAAAGTGTCTGACAACTTTTTCAAATACAGTTGCTAAAGCCTCCTTACAGAGAACAGATCCACTTCATAGCTTTCTTTTCTTCGCCACATATGACACAGCTCACAATTGCCCACTTTAAGGTATGACTATACTTCCTCAAGATAGTAGTACAAGTGTAGTGCAAACATCACATAACCTCAGTAGCCCCACAGCCAGCTCAGCTTAACCCTACTTCTATACAGGTCTTCAGTATATCAGATGGATGAGTTATTATCCCTATGCTTGTATCATGTTCTTAATTTGCTATTTTAATTTAGATTGTTTTGTTAAAGATCCACTGTGGATACTATAGTTATATCTACATATGCTTTCTTAGAAGAGTAATAAGATTTACATTACAAGAGTAATGACCAGTAAGACTGGTCATTTGGTAGAATAATTTTAAGAACCTACAGTTGGGTTCAGTGCAATTCCTTTTGTGATCTGGGCCTTAGGCTTTGCAACCTTGTTCAGTAGAGTACCTAAATAACTTCTAAAATGCAGGTTGTGTTCCCCCAGCACAGTAACCCAATGTCTTAGCTTCCTTTTCATGTCAAAGTATCAATGGACCTTGTCTACTATATGGACAAGTTAACTTAGGATCATAATTGCTCCTGATAATGTCATTTTTTTAAATAGTTAACACTTTTTTCACTGTAATCTTCAGTTTTTCAATAAGATATGAATCTGTTTGGTTGTCTTGGCAATGAGGCACACAGTGGATTTTTTAAAAAGGGGAAAAAAAGACAAAGCATCGTCAGAAGCCAAGGAATCATTAAGCAATGACAAATAACTCAAATGCAATTTTTGAAGCTGTTGTTATTCATACCATTATATTTCTTTCTGTTACTTAGGCTGTCATTTGAACAGGATATAGAACATGGTAATACAGATGGCCTAGGTGACTGCCAAAGTAAGGAAAGCTTTTACCCTCTATTTACTATGTTCACAGAATCTTTCTGAAGGCCTCAAATCACCATTACCTGTTGGCGGTTCTGTTGTAGCAACATAAGCCACAACAGGGATAGCAACTGTGGCTAAAGAAGCAGGTTCAGAAGAGGAACGTTTGTTTAAATGTATTTAAAGAAAGTAGCCCAATTGGTGTGATATATACAAACACTGGACTTCATAGCAGTTATGTGGTGAGAAAACCCCAGCTCTAGAGTATAATGGTTATAGCAATAACATAATGAATTGAGTGTTAATTGTCTCTATCAGCCATAGTGGCTGGTTTGTTTATGCAGATGTGCGGAAGGGGCTTGGTTTCTTGGTGTAGACAGTGACTTGGACTGCATTCCCATGCAGGACTGGGAGACAGTGAGAATCTCTCTTTGGCTTTAGAACCAGGATCGAGAAGTGGGAGCTGTTTAGTTTGTGAATCTTAATGGATTTTACACACAAGCTGGACAAGCTAGCAGTGTTAAGGGTGAGACACTACTGATTCTGCCTAATTTTAATGATAAACCTTAAGTACTCACAGAGTGAGCAGGAAGTTTAAACAGGGTCTTTACACATTTACATTTTTCACTGAGGTATTTAAAAGTTCCCAGGTTGCACTACATGCAAAGAAACCTTGCATGCCAATTTCTGAGCTTTCCGGAATACCAACAACTGTTGGTACGAGAAAGCTCTCATTCCAAATGTCTTTGCCAAGATTGGTTTCATTCTGAGCCCTGAATATTATTTATAAACCCTATGAAACCAAGAATCACATTCTTTTTGGTGTAATTTGCACTGATGCCTGTAGATGCAATAAAACTGTTGAAGCTGAGGAGGTAATGTACAGTGAATCATTACTTTTGGAATATAGAGCAAAATAACAGAGGACTAGAGCGTGCCCTGGGATACAGTGCAGGTCAGTTGCTATGGAGAAAGCCAGAGCCTTCTCATGCCTTGTGCACCCTTGTTCAAGGATCATTTATTATTGTGATCACTGTGCTTGAGGGAGTACAAAGATTTCAGCCTCTGCATGCCCCCATCTCAGCTACATCTCCCACTGTCTCTGCCCTAAGATAGGGTCACTTAGGCAGACTCTACGTTTTTTGAAGGAGGTGTAAACACAGTCCCCCCTGTGCTCCCTATAAAATGGGATAGCACCAAAATCAGGTCAGTACCCAGTTGGTACAACTTTGCCCTTTTTATATATCAGCTTAGTTCTGCTCTCCTTGGACAAATAAGTTAGACAGGAATGAAGTGTACCTGATATCAGTTATATATAAAAGAAGGGTAGGAAATGATTCAGAAACAGCAAGTTGTGATCATGGAAAGAGATCCACTCTTGTGCAGAGAACAACAAAGCCGATACTCTGCTTAAATCCCTCTTAAGCCCTGAATGATGCCTTGAACCTTGGCATTGCACAGGGGTAGATTTCACTCCCTGATAACCTGGCTGATCTTATTACTTCATGTGATCTTCTATCATGTGAGTTTTGTCCTCATTGATTCGTTGCTGTCTATATCAGTTGTGCCTTGCATTAAATTAGGACTTGATCTTACAAAGAAAGCCATTGCAAGGAAAAAACTGGTCTTCTCACTTGGTATCCCTTGCACAGAGCTGCTCATGAACACTTTAAGGTCAGACATTGTTTTCAGGTATGTCTGAATGATTTTTGCCTGGGTCCTTAGCATACTAATCACATACATATAAATATCAGCTTGTCCTGGTTTCGGCTGGGATAGAGTTAAATTTCTTCCTAGTGCTGTGTTTTGGATTTAGTATGAGAAGAATGTTGATAACACACTGATGTTTTCAGTTGTTGCTAAGTACCCTGCTAGTCAAGGACATTCAGCTTCCATGCTCTGGAAGAAGCTGGGAGGGAGCACAGCCAGGACAGCCGGCCCAGCTGGCCAATGGGGTATTCCATACCATGTGACGTCATGCTCGTATATGAAGGGTAGGCGTGATCCAGGAAGTACCGATCGCTACTTGGTTATCGGTCAGCGCGGGTGGTGAGCAATTGCATTGTGCATCACTCATTTTGTATATTCTATCATTATCATTATTATTTTCCCTTTTTCTGTTCTATTAAACTGTCTTTATCTCAACCCATGAGTTTGTCTCACTCTTACCCTTTTGATTCTCTCCCTGTCCTGCTGTGAGGGGGGGGAGTGAGCGAGCAGCTGCGTGGTATTTGGCTGCCTGCCAGGTTAAACCATGACACAGCTGAAGCATAAAAAGTTGCTAGCAGCAAACTATCAAAAAGAAAAAACAAGAGAGAAATAATTATTTTCCCCCTATTATTTGTTTTTCAGATTCTTTCGTAGCCCTGAATGATAAGGAAGCTCTTAGTTTCATTATTTACTGTCAGCAAATAATTTTGGAGGAATAATTTTTTACTACACTTTTAAATATTTTTACTTTTTTGTTTTATTTAATGTTTCTTCCTAGTTTAGTTTTTTCATAGACATTTCACCTGATCATGAAATGTCTTATGACACAGTGCACAGTCAGTTTATGGATGTTTTAAAAAATTCTCCCCAGATCTTTGTGTTATCTAGTAGTTCCTGTCCTCAAATAGCCATTACCCTTTTTTGGTCTTGTTTTTGAGGGCCTGCTTCACTAATCACAAATAGGATTAAACCATATCCCATGATTTCAATCCCTCTTTTCTTAGTCCTCCCTCAAAAATTGTCTCCATAATTAAAGTCATATATGGCCTATTTTAATGGCACTTCAGCAAATGTAATAAAGAGCATGCTTTATCTGAACACTCAGACAGAAGAACACTTAGGTACAGTGATGCATCTTATCTATTGACTGGGAAAAAGAAGATAGCACGTCACATCCCACTCATAATTTTTCTAGGCTGGTAACATGACTGCTGCAGCAGCCAGTCACAGATACCTTAGGGAAAAGAATAGAACTGTCCCTGGATTATAGAAAGATCTTTCATAAGGAAAATTACCTTGTTACCCATGTCAGTTGAGGTTGGGTTATGCCTTGAATCCTGAAGATTTCTGTCACTTCTAGAATGAGTCAATTATGTTGTCCATGTGTGCTGGTTTTGGCTGGGATAGAGTTAATTTTCTTCATAGTAGCTAGTATGGGGCTATGTTTTGGATTTGTGCTGAAAACAGTGTTGATAACACAGGGATGTTTTAGTTATTGCTGAGCAGTGTTTACACAGAGTCAAGGCCTTTTCTGCTTCTCACACCACCCCACCAGTGAGTAGGCTGGGGGTGCACAAGAAGTTGGGAGGGGACAAGGCTGGGATAGCTGACCCCAACTGACCAAAGGGGTATTCCATACCATATGACATCATGCTCAGCAATAAAAAGCTGCGGGAAGAAGGAGGAAGGGGGGGATGTTTGGAGTGATGGTGTTTTGTCTTCCCAAGTAACCGTTACGCGTGATGGAGCCCTGCTTTCCTGGAGATGGCTGAACACCTGCCTGCCGATGGAAGTAGTGTATGAATTCCTTGTTTTGCTTTGCTTGCGTGCGTGGCTTTTTCTTTCCTTATTAAACTGTCTTTATCTCAACCCAGGAGTTTTCTCACTTTTACCCTTCCGATTCTCTCCCCCATCCCACTGTGGGGGGAGTGAGCGAGCGGCTGTGTGGTGCTTAGTTGCTGGCTGGGGTTAAACCACAACACCGTGCTTGTGGTATCTTAATGCCGTGATGGTGCCTGGTCTGTGAAAACAAGGAGATTCACACAGCAAATTAAATGACCAGAGCTGAAGAGCTATTTCTGGTACCCTAAAGTAGAAGTTTCTCACCAGGCAACTGTTAATCTCTACTCATAGTATTTTGCACCACTTTGTTCAGTATATTCGAAAGTGGATTACACTTCCAAATATACTGAACAAGTGGATTACTTGCCCTGAAGTGGTCAAGCATTTGGACTAGATGATTGTTGTAGGTCTCTTCCAACTGAAATATTCTATTCTATTCTATTCTATTCTATTCTATTCTATTCTATTCTAAAGTGGGCACTTGGAGTGCAGAATAAGTGTCTACATGGGGAATTATTGCAGAATTAATAATCACTTTAAATTCAAACCTAGACTTATATTGCAATAGCGTCTCTTTATAAACAGCCTGAACAAAGACAAGTACTCACAAGTAAGATGATGTGTGGCATTGCTCCCAGTGAAGTAAGTGGCAAATTTGCATGTGGGATGGGAGCTTACTTGTGAGGCTGCTTTCACTCTGTACAAGACTAAAAGTCCAACAAAGCTGGGGCAAAATTACCATATATTTGGCTGAATGTAGCTAGAGGTAGGTTAGTGTGCAGTTGTGATGATGCACATTAGATTGATCCTGTGGTGGTGCATTCATACCCCCCCTTTCTTCCCTGGGCCACTTGTTGATCTGGGCCGCTTGTTGATCTCAGAAATTTCCATGAAACCTCGGCCTTGGTGTATTGAAGTCTGGCAGTTGAGCGCTCCTTGACTGTATCAGAAACTCTGCATAGCTGAGGCTGGGAACATACTCCTACTGCCTGGCCCGGGTGTCCAGCAGAACAACACCGAAACCTTGGGAATTTTTAGTAATTACCACTTGGGACTGTGGCCAGGATGGAAATTTACGGATGACTAAAGCCAACCATCTTGCGAACCTATAAACGGTGGTCCTGAGTGAGGCCCTTTGAGCTCTCCTGGACCGCAGCAGCTGCACCCAGCATCTCCCTCTGAGTGGGACGCCTCTCAGAGCTTGCGATCTTTCGGGCCTGCGATATTCGGAGGACCGCTGGGTCCTGGGTGAGTCCCTTTCGAAGCTCAACCCTTTCACCCGTTGAGAGGGAATGCCTAGACATTCGACATGAATATTTCTTCACTGAAATCAAGGGGAATTTTTAACAGGTACCTTCTGTATATTTTTATATATATTTTTATATATATATATGTTTCTCTCTGTGTGTGAACTGATAGTAAGCATAATCTGTAATTAAGTTGTGATTGTAGTAGACTTACTAACTCACTTTGCAAATATTGAATTAGTTAATGATTAGGCGTTACTAAAGTTTGTTAATGATTAGTTGATAACTAAGTGTTGCTAAATTGTGAATGAAACCTAGACTGTCCCTGAAATATGAACCCTTAGATGATTTTCCTTTATATATTTCACCCGTGTAATAAGTAATAGAGTGAACCTTGCCATCGAATTCTATTAGGTCGCACCTTTATAAATCTCTATTAAAATCACTTTCTGCTAATTTCTTTGACGGTGATTCTTTAAGCGGCCTCTAAACCACTCATTCGTGACAAATCCCTTCATCTTGTGCCTGCAAAATATGTAAGTACAAAACAGAACCAACGACAGCTCAGTAAAGCAGAATATAAATAACTGCAGGCACAGTAATACTGCTCAGCACTAAAAAAAATAAAATAAAATTCCTCATGTTGTTTATTACCAGGAAATGGAAAATGTACAGGTGAAGCTTGTCTGCAAGTATGATAAATAAAAGCAATGAATATATACAAAATCAAAACCAAGTTGAGACTTCATAATGTATGGAAGGCTGATGGTTTAATCTGTATATAGAGCTTGTACTTTCCTTCAGTTGAAAAGTGTTATATTTCCAATGCACAGAGCAGTAATTAAAGAACAATAATAATAAAATCCATACTGTTGAGTCTGAAGAAAAAGAAAATGGCCTTGGGCATAGTGCTGATTAGCCAGAAATGTCTTAGGATTCCTGCTTCTAAGTGCATCCGTAGGCTACACAGTTATAGCTATGGGGCTGTGGTTCTGGATCCCATCAGCTACCATAGTAGTAGAGACATTAGCAAAAGCCAATCTTTTCATCTGACCAAGGAAGCAGGAAAATGGCTCCGATGAGAGACAAAGTAAAAAAAGCTGCAGTCCCAAAGAGTACAGGTAAAAAAAGGAGTCCATTGTAGTGCCTGTCCATGTCAAACCCTATATGAGGACTGGCTGGGATGGAGTTAATTTTCTTCATAGCAGCCTGTATGGCGCTATGTTTTGGATTTGTAGCTAAAACAGTGTTGACAACACACCAGTGTTTTGGCTATTGCTCAGGAGTACTTGAACAGAGTTAAGGCCTTCTCTGTTTCTTGTGCTGCGCCCCGCCCCCCGCCAGCAAGTAGGCTGGGGGTGGGCAAGAAGTTGGGAGGGAACACAACCAGTACAGCTGACCCAAACTGACAAAAGAGACATTCCATACCATATAAGGTCATGCTCAACAATAAAAACTGAGGCGAGGTGGGGTTTCAGGAGGTAGCCATTGCTTGGAGACTGACTGGGCATCAGTCTGCTGGTGAGAGGTGGTGAGTGATTGCCTTTGCATCGCTTGTTTTGTTTTTTCTTCCTCTTTCCTTCACTTATTAAACTGTCTTTATCTTGACCCATGAAGTGTTTTTGCCTTTGCTCTTCCAATTCTTTCCCCCCATCCTGCTGATAGAGGGGAGGAGTGAGCAAGCAGCTGTGTGGTGCTTAGCTGCTGGCTGGGGTCAACCCACCACAAGCCCAAACACAGATTCTATTTACTGAATTCAGTTCTTAAAATAGGATCCTACTATCAGATGCAATGGAGAAATGCTGACCCAACGTTAGCTTTGTTTCCCATTCATGCCTTGTCTTTCACAGATGATTTCACTGACGTTCCTCAGGTAGATCCTGATATGTGGTCACTAGGTAAGACAGCTCTTCCTTTTATGAGTGTTGTGGTTTAACCCGGCAGGCAGCTAAACACCACACAGCCACTTGCTCACTCCCCCCACCCCCCACAGTGGGATGGGGGGGAGAATCGGGAGGAAAATAAAAGTAAAATTCGTGGATTGAGATAAAGACAGTTTAATAGAACAGAAAAAGAAATAATAATAATGATAGAATATACAAAGTGAGTGATGCACAATGCAATTGCTCACCACCCGCGCTAACCAATAACCAAGTAGCGATTGCTACTTCCTGGAACATGCCTACCATTCATATACTGAGCATGTCACATGGTATGGAATACCCTGTTGGCCAGCTGGGCCAGCTGTCCTGGCTATGCTCCCTCCCAGCTTCTTCCAGAGCATGGAAGCTGAATGTCCTTGACTAGCAGGGTACTTAGCAACAACTGAAAACATCAGTGTGTTATCAACATTCTTCTCATACTAAATCCAAAACACAGCACTAGGAAGAAATGTAACTCTATCCCAGCCAAAACCAGGACAACGAGTTTAGTTGAAATACCAGTTCTGATATTATTGCATAACTGGCAGTCAGTCTTTCTTTTCAACTACCATGCACTCAGGCAAAATACAAAAGGAAAATGTGCTATCATCCCTATCCATCTTCCACATGAGGAGTGTAAAAAATTCCAACACTAGACAGTAATCCAGTCTCAGTAAACATGCTCATGTTTGCTAATTGGTATGATTGCTCTGAGTAATTCTTTCATGAGAAAACTGAAATTTTATAAATGGTGCACTTTAGTGTCATTGAATACAATTAAATGTATACATAAATGGTATTTCATAATAGCTCAAACCTCAGAACATTGTGATATACCAGAATGCCAATCAAGTGAATTCTCAGGGTGCTTTTGGATCTCATGGGTTAAATATATCCAAAAGCATCTGAAACTCCAGAGGCAAAAGACATCTTAAGGCCAGATTCCCCTCTCACTTGATTCACACCACTATAAATCAGTTCACTTAAGTGGATTTACTGCCAATCTGTACCAGCGTAAATGAAAAAAGAATCAAGCCCTTAATCTTTGTATTCTTGGCATCAGCCTCCTCCTGACTTTGGCAGATGGGCTCCCTTTCCTGGGGCAGCCTCACATAATCAGTTGTAAACAAGCAACGAAATGCAGAGTCCACACACATGACTGTTCAGGCACATCCCTTTTCACACCCAAGAAGATAGCATGCTGAAGGTCTGGCTGCAGAAGATCAGAGAGAAATCATGCAAGAGCCACTCACTTAAACAAAGAGATTAGTCTAGATTCCTCTGCAAAATGGTAAGCAGCTTCAATTACCTTTGGAAACATCAATTCTTAGTGAATTGGGCCTTTATTTTACCCCCTAGCCACATTCCTTTCTCCCTCTGTAGTACTGATTTAGCCTTTCTCTCTAATTGTCTAATTAGGTTGCTATAGCTGTTGATAGGATAGTGTGTGGACATCATAAACTCTAGGATCCTAATGACTTGTGCATATCAGAGCAACTATCAAATATGTATTGAATCCCTGTCTTGTTTTAAAACTGAAAAAAACTCCTTATATTTTACAAGTACACTTCAGAATGAGCTATAGTTACAGAAGTGCAACCCTTCTGAATCATTATCCATGTTCATAGCACAGGCAATAAGTGTTTTTACTCTACGTGTATTACTTCAGTTACAGCACTCCAAATGAAAAGCTTTGCAAATAATGGAAGCACCTAAACCAGATTTTTAAAAACTGTATATCTGTTTTGTTTTACATATGTTTAAAACACGTTTGCTTTAAACAAAGACATATGAAAAGCACTGTATCTGTAGTTTTTTGGATGGATTGTTTTAAAACAAAGGCAGAATTGTTATTTTAGATGTTTAGGTGTATTAAAACTTAGATGATATTAAAGTAGAGAAATTGACCATGTTTCACATATGCTAAAGCCTTTTTAAATTGCAACAAAGCCTATTTACATAGCCAGACTGGTAAAAATGGTGTAATGACAAAAAAGGCCCATTACATGCTTCAAACAGCACACTGTAAAGGTTTAATAATGTCTATGGGTGAAAGGGCCAGGACTAGGTTGCCTGCCACTGTAGTCTTGTCTCTGTTTATGAGAGAAACATAACTAGCTCATACATTTGTGGTGCCACTCTGCTTAAAGGTGAATTTCACCAAGCAGTCTGCCTGGGCATACCATCATAGACCCTTGCCCGCCTGCTATCCCAGCCTGGAACCGAAGCTCCCCACTACTTGCCAGCTAGTCCAGCTTAAAGTTTACCAGTGAATACACATGCACATCCCACGCACATCAGGATAGGGGAAGATACAGACACTCGGACCCCTCCACCATAGGCCGAGGGACACCTACACCCTCGATCTGACTCCAGTAGCTGGCACCAATTTTCACCCACACACATAGAGGACTCAGCAGTAGCTGGCACTGAGATCCCTCACTCTTTCCAGTAACTGGCACTACAGGCCATGGGGTATCTACACCCCTGGCCTGTGGTGTCAGCTACTGGAGCGAGTGGGGTCTCAGCGTCAGCTGCTGGAGTGAGTGGGGGTCTTCAACCTCCAGCCACTGGGGCAGGAACGGTGTGTGTCCCAACAACCAGCTACTGGGGGGAATGGCAAGAGTGAGGGGCTCCACACGATCATGGTTTAACCCCGGTCGGCAACTAAACACCACACAGCCGCTCACTCACTCCCTTCCGGTGGGATGGGGGAGAGAATTGGAAGAGTAAAAGTGAGAAAACTCGTGGGTTGAGATAAAGACAGTTTAATAGGGAAAGCAAAAGCCGCGCATGCAGGAAAGCAAAACAAGGAATTCATTCACTACTTCCCATCGGCAGGCAGGTGTTCAGCCATCTCCAGGAAAGCAGGGCTCCATCACGCGTAACGGTTACTTGGGAAGACAAACGCCATCACTCTGAACGTCCCCCCCTTCCTTCTTCTTCGCCCAGCCTTATATGCTGAGCATGATGTCATATGGTATGGAATATCCCTTTGGTCAGTTGGGGTCAGCTGTCCCAGCTGTGTCCCCTCCCAGCTTCTTGTGTACCTGGCAGAGCATGGGAAGCTGAAAAGTCCTTGACTAGCAGGGTACTTCGCAACAACTGAAAACATCAGTGTGTTATTAACATTCTTCTCATACTAAATCCAAAACACAGCACTAGGAAGAAAAACCAGGACAGTATCCACCCCTTATTCTATACCATCTACATCATGCCCAGGTATCACATTTTCCAATACAATGCAGTTAATCACCACCACTTTTCCTGTCTTTTGAAATATACACACACAGATATCATTACCTTAGTCTATGGGCCATCCCTCTAAAATGTCCACTGAGTTCATTTAGTCCACGAATTTGGGCTACATCTGTCATAACAGTCCTTCAGGGCAGGAGAGATGATGTGTGGTGTTGGATTGTTACATGCTGAAGCCAGTTCTGGTTCCATTATCATTGCGCTTGTGCAGTTCTATCATCGCTACACTTTGCTCAGTTTCATTGGAGTTAGTTCATTCTTCATTAATCTGGGTGATTTTTGCTGCAATACCATTGATAGCAACCATAGAAGTGCTATGACATATAGCAACCATAGAAGTGATGACATAAAATATTATATAGCAATTAACATCATACAATTCAGTTCACTAGCTATTTTCACCCAAAATCAAATCCCCTTGAGGTATACATTGGACTTCCCCATCCTTTCGCATCACCCACCAAGTGCACCCAGGTCCTTGAGCAAAAGCAATCCCACGGATGCATTTTCCCTTACCAGAGGCAGGAGTAACCCAGACTGTCTTCCCCAGCATATTTCTTATGTGCACGACAGGGACTTTATCCCCCTCTACAGTACGTAAGAGTTTGGATTGGGCAGGGCCAGCTCGATTGAAAGATCCCCTGGTGTTGACTAACCAGGTCGCTTTTGCTAAATGTGTATCCCAATGCTTGAATGTCCCAGCACCCATTGCTCTCAGCGTAGTCTTCAACAGTCCATTGTATCATTCGATTTTCCCAGAGGCTGGTGGATGATAGGGGATGCGATAGACCCACTCAATGCCATGCTCTTTGGCCCAGGTGTCTATGAGGTTGTTTCGGAAATGAGTCCCATGGTCTGACTCAATTCTTTCTGGGGTGCCATGTCACCATAGGACTTGCTTTTCAAGGCCCAGGATGGTGTTCCTGGCGGTGGCATGGGGCACGGGATATGTTTCCAGCCATCCGGTGGTTGCTTCCACCATGGTGAGCACATAGCGCTTGCCTTGGGTGGTTTGTGGGAGTGTGATATAATCAATCTGCCAGGCCTCCCCATATTTATATTTCAACCATCGTCCTCCATACCAGAGAGGCTTTACTCGCTTGGCTTGCTTGATTGCAGCGCATGTTTCACATTCATGGATAACCTGTGCAATAGCGTCCATGGTCAAGTCCACCCCTCGATCACGAGCCCATCTATATGTTGCATCTCTTCCTTGGTGGCCTGAGGTGTCATGGACCCACCAAGCTATAAATAATTCACCCTTATGTTGCCAGTCCAGATCCACCTGAGCCACTTCAATCTTAGCAGCCTGGTCCACCTGCTGGTTGTTTTGGTGTTCTTCAGTGGCCTGACTCTTGGTTACGTGAGCATCTACGTGATGTACTTTTACAACCAGGTTCTCTACCCGGGCAGCAATATCTTGCCACAACGCGGCGGCCCAGCTTTCCACCTCCGATGCTTTCCCACAAGGCAACAGGACCCATCAGTGAACAGGGCATATTGGTTCTCATTTTCTGGTAGTTTGTTATACAGTGGGGCCTCTTCAGCACGCGTCACCTCCTCCTCTGGGGATATTCCAAAATCTTTGCCTTCTGGCCAGTTCGTGATCACCTCCAAGATTCCTGGGCGACTGGGGTTTCCTATTCGGGCCCGTTGTGTGATCAGCGCGACCCACTTACTCCACGTAGTATCGGTTGCATGATGTGTAGAGGGGACCCTCCCTTTGAACATCCAGCCCAGCACCGGCAGTCGGGGTGCCAGGAGGAGCTGTGCTTCAGTACCAACCACTTCTGAAGCAGCTCGAACCCCTTCATATGCTGCCAATATCTCCTTCTCAGTTGGAGTGTAGCAGGCCTCGGATCCTCTGTATCCCCGACTCCAGAACCCTAAGGGTTGACCTCGAGTCTCCCCCGGTGCTTTCTGCCAGAGGCTCCAGGTAGGGCCATTCTCCCCGGCTGCGGTGTAGAGCACATTCTTTACATCTTGTCCTGTCCAGACTGGCCCAAGGGTTACTGCCTGAACTATCTCCTGTTAAATTTGTTCAAAGGCTTGTTGTTGCTCAGGGCCCCATTCGAAATCGTTCTTCTTCTGAGTCACTTGATAGAGAGGGCTTACGATCTGACTGTAATCTGGAATATGCATTCTCCAAAAGCCCACAACGCCTAAGAAAGCTTGTGTTTCCCTTTTGCTAGTTGGTGGGGACATGGCTGTTATTTTGTTGATCACATCCATTGGGATCTGACGACGTCCATCTTGCCATTTTATCCCTAACAACTGGATCTCCTGTGCAGGTCCCTTGACCTTACTTTGTTTTATGGCAAAACCGGCCTTCAGAAGGATTTGAATTATTCTCTCCCCTTTCTCAAAAACTTCTTCTGCTGTGCTGCCCCATACAATGAGGTCATCAATGTATTGCAGGTGTTCTGCAGCCTCACCCTGTTCCAGTGAGGTGTGGATCAGTCCATGGCAAATGGTAGGGCTGTGTTTCCACCCCTGGGGCAGTCGGTTCCAGGTGTACTGGACGCCCCTCCAAGTGAAAGCAAACTGTGGCCTGCACTCTGCTGCCAAAGGGATTGAGAAGAACGCGTTAGCGATATCTATTGTGGCGTACCACTTGGCTGCCTTTGACTCCAGTTCGTATTGAATCTCTAGCATGTCCGGCACAGCAGCACTCAGTGGCGGCGTGACTTCGTTCAAGCCATGGTAGTCTACTGTTAGTCTCCACTCTCCATTGGACTTTTGCACTGGCCATATGGGATTCTTAAAGGGTGAGCGAGTCTTGCTGATCACTCCTTGGCTCTCCAGTCGACGAATCAGCTTATGGATGGGAATCAGGGAGTCTCGGTTGGTGCGATCTTGTCGCCAGTGCACTGTTGTGGTAGCGATTGGTACCTGTTGTTCTTGGACCTTCAACAACCCCACAACAGAAGGATCCTCCGAGAGACCGGGCAAGGTGGACAGCTGTTTAATTTCCTCCGTCTCCAGGGCAGCTACACCAAAAGCCCACCGGTACCCTTTTGGGTCCTTGAAATACCCTCTCCTGAGGTAGTCTATGCCAAGGATGCACGGAGCCTCTGGGCCAGTCACAATGGGGTGCTTCTGCCACTCCTTCCCGGTTAGGCTCACTTCGGCCTCCAATACAGTTAACTCTTGGGATCCCCCTGTCACTCCAGAAATACAGATGGGTTCTGCCCCTTTATAATACAGATGGGTTCTGCCCCTTTATAGCTTGATGGCATCAGGGTGCACTGTGCACCGGTGTCTACGAGAGCCTTATACTCCTGTGGGTCTGATGTGCCAGGCCATCGAATCCACACAGTCCAGTAAACCCGGTTGTCCCTTTCCTCCACCTGGCCGGAGGCAGGGCCCCTCTAGTTCTGGTCATAGTATCCGCTTCTCACTTCTTGCAAACGTGAGTCAAGAATTCCTTCATTACAATCCAAAGTAAGATCAGCCCTTCTACTCTGTCTGGGGAACTGTTCACTGGAAACTGGACCGTCGTGAGACAGGTTTTTCCTGAAAACTGGAGCAGCATTTTTCCTGGGAGAACCCCCTTGTGTGATTGTTTTTCCTTGCAACTCACGTACCCGTGCCTCTAGGGTCAAGGTAGGTTTTCCATCCCACTGCCTCATGTCCTCTCCGTGGTCACGCAGATAAAACCAAGGGTGCCCCGTGGTGTGTACTTTCGATATCCTCTCTCTTGAGCAGAAGAACGCTGACTCTTAATGGCTGAGATACTGGTCCATACAGGTGGAGAATAGGACCTATCGTCTTCAAGTTGCTGGACCTTCCAGTGTGGAGGAATCAATGTCTGAGAGTACAAGCAGTATCATAGCATTGGTAAACAAGAAGCCATGGGAAGACGGAAAGTGAAAGAAGCCGTGGGAAAAAGGGAGATAAGAGGTGGCAGTTCATGGTTCTGAGGGCGTGGCAAAGATAAGGAAATTAGCGTAAGAGTGTCGAGATGACCTTTGCTTAGGGGATGTACTAGGGAATTCTTTGAAGTGCATACGTGGCATAATGTGAGGTATAAAAAGGCGCTTGTGCTGTATAATAAAGGGTTTTTATCGTCTTTGTCTTCGTGCCCTCTCAGACGGAGTCCATGTCCTTATTTGCCACATTCCGGGACAGTTTCTCCACAGCTGAGACAAGGGAGGAGGAGACACTTTCTTCGTATTCCCGGAGATTGCTAACCACGACATCCACTGTTGGTACTTCTTCCTCTTTCCAGCACAGTACTGCCAACGAACTGGCATACGACGCTGGTGCGCTCCGTACCAACTTCCGCCACATGGGTCGCGTGCACTGGACTTCATCTGGATCTTTGGGTGTTCGGACATCGTCCAGGTCACTATAAACCACCTCCAGCACACCTAGTTCTCTCAGGTACTGGATACCTCTCTCCATGGTGGTCCATTTGCCTGGGCGATATATAACATCTTCCTTGAAGGGATACCTTTCCTTCACGCCTGACAGCAGTCGCCTCCAGAGGCTGAGGACCTGTGCCCCTTTTCCGATTGCTTTGTCAATGCCTCCTTCCCTAGCAAGGGATCCCAGCTGTTTGGCTTCCTTCCCCTCTACTTCCAGGCTACTGGCCCCATTATCCCAGCATCGGAGCAGCCAGGTAACAATATGCTCGCCTGGACGACGGCTGAAATCTTTCCGCATATCTCGCAGCTCACTCAGGGATAGGGATCGGGTGGTTTCCGTCTCGTTTATGAGTTCTTCCTCTTCTATACAGGGGCAACGGACACCAGCAAGGGTTGGTCCTCTGGTTCAGCTGTAGTACCTGTTGCTGGGGTTTGGGTAGCTGCAGTACTTGTCTTGGGGGTTGGAGTAACTGTAGTGACTGTTGCTGGAGTTTGAGTGGCTGCAGTGCCTGTTGCAGGGGTTGGAGAAGCTACGGTGAGTGTTGCCAGGGTTTGAGTAGCCACAGGGGTTGTCGTGGGGGTTGAAGTAGCCGCAGCGCCTGTCGTGGGGTTTTGAGTAGCCACCGTGTCTGTTGCCGGGGTTGATCTCCCGCTGCCCGCCGCCCCCAGGACTCGCCGCTCCGCCCGCCCCGACGAGGCACCGCCGTTTGCCCTCCCTCTTTTCTTGTTCCTGAGGGTTGATCTCTGGACAGTATTCCTGAATAATTGTTTAACCCTAAACAAGGCCTGAACCACATTCAGGAGACATAGCAATATGAACATGCTTGTTTGAACATCCCAAGGATATTCAAAATTCTCAGGGAATATTGTGGACATCTTTGTGAAGAGGATAGAAGAAAAAGGAGTTTCTGATGATATGGAAGGGAAGATGAACAAGTGGGAGAAAGTGTCCCATCCTGTCTCCCCCTTAAATTCATTCTCCGAGGAGAAAAAAGTGCAATTACTGATAATTTCTAAGAGGTGGTTCCCGAGGTACAGAAATGTCGGCAGTGCTGAGTGCAGATACCAGATTAGACTTGCGACCAATGATTTTATCACCTCATAAAACAGCAGCAAAATGATAATCTTGGCCCAGTTCCGACTAATGATAAACAGCACAAAAGGGAACACATACTGCAAGCAAGGTATTACATGACCCAACATTGAGAGCCAGCCCCACAACTTTGACAGCCAGTACATCACACCTCGAATCGCACCTCGAATACTGTGTTCAGTTTTGGGCCCCTCACTACAAGAAAGACATGGAGGTGCTGGAGCGCGTCCAGAGGAGGGCAACGAAGCTGGTGAAGGGCCTGGAGCACAAGTCTTATGAGGAGCGGCTGAGGGAACTGGGGTTGTTTAGCCTGGAGAAGAGGAGGCTGAGGGGAGACCTCATCGCGCTCTACAACTACCTGAAAGGAGGTTGTAGCGAGGTGGGTGTTGGTCTCTTCTCCCAAGTAACTAGCAATAGGACAAGAGGAAATGGCCTCAAGTTGCGCCAAGGGAGGTTTAGATTGGACATTAGGAAAAATTTCTTTACTGAAAGAGTGGTTAGGCCTTGGAACAGGCTGCCCAGGGAAGTGGTGGAGTCACCATCCCTGGACGTATTTAAAAGACGTGTAGATGAGGCCCTTAGGGACATGGTGTAGTGGGCATGGTGGTGTTGGGTTGACGGTTGGACACGATGATCTTAGAGGTCTTTTCCAACCTGTATGATTCTATGATTCTATGATTCTATGATCAACATTGTGACCAATCAATATAATGAATACTTGTAACAATTTTGCCTTAACACGCTTTGGTCAGATCTATCGTTATCTCAACCCTTCGAGCCCCACGTTGGGCGCCAAAAAGGACTGTCGTGGTTTAATCTGGCAGGCAGCCAAATACCATGCAGCCGCTCGCTCACTCCCCCCGCCCCCCCAGTGGGACGGGGAGAGAACCGGAAGGGTAAGAGTGAGAAAAACTCGTGGGTTGAGATACAGACAGTTTAATAGAATAGAAAAGGGAAATTAATAATAATAAATAATGATAAAATATACAAAATGAGTGATGCACAATGCAATTGCTCACCACCCGCGCTGACCGATAACCAAGTAGCGATCGCTACTTCCTGGATCACGCCTACCCTTCATATACTGAGCATGACGTCACATGGTATGGAATACCCCATTAGCCAGCTGGGCTGGCTCTCCTGATTATGTTCCCTCCCATCTTGTGTACCTAGCTCAGTCAGTAGGCATGGGAGCTGTCCTTGGACTAGGAGGGCACTTAGCAACAACTGAAAACATCAGTGTGTTATCAACATTCTCCTCATACTAAATCCAAAACACAGCACTAGGAAGAAATTTAACCCTATCCCAGCCAAAACTAGGACACTACTTTAAGCTCTTATTGTGCTTTCTATTTCCTCTTAGTAATGAACAGTAAATTAGAAGGACTGGTTTTGTTTTCAACGGACAAACTGCTTCAGTAATTTAATATGGATTCTATTGCCTCTTGTACTGGGTTTATGTGGCAAGGTTTTGGTAGCAGGGGGGGCTGCAGGGGTGGCTTCTGTGAGAAGATGCCAGAAGCTTCCCCTGTGTCCAATAGAGCCAGTTCCAGCCAGCTACAAGACGGACCCGCCGCTGGCCAAAGCTGAGCCAATCAGCAACGGTGGTAGTGCCTCTGTGATAACATATTTAAGAAGGGTGGGGGGGAAAACTGCTGTGCAACAGCAGCTGCTAGAGAGGAGTGAGAATATGTGAAACAACTACGCAGACACCAAGGTCAGTGAAGAGGGAGGGGGAGGAGGTGCTCCAGGAGCCGGAGCAGAGATTCCCCTGCAGCCTGTGGTGAAGACCATGGAGAGGCAGGTTGTCCCCCTACAGCCTATGGAGGACCACGATGGAGTAGATATCCACCTGCAGCCCGTGGAGGACCCCACACTGGAGCAGGTGGATGTGCCCAAAGGAGGCTGCCACCCCGTGGAGAGCCTGCGCTGGAGCAGGTTTTCTGGCAGGACCTGTGGTCCCACGGGGGACCCACGCTGGAGCAGTCTGTTCCTGAAGGACTGCACCCCGTGGAAAGGACCCATGCTGGAGCAGTTCATGAAGAACTGCAGCCCATGGGAAGGACCCACATTGGACAAGTTTGTGAAGGACTGTCTCCTGTGGATGGGACTCCACGCTGGAGCAGGGGAAGAGTGTGAGGAGGAATGAGCGGCAGAGACGAAGCGTTATGAACTGACCACAACCCCTATTCCCCATCCCCCTGAGCCACTCTGGGGAAGGAGGTAGAGAAGTCAGGAGTGAAGTTGAGCCTGGGAAGAAGGGAGGGGTGGGGGGAAGGTGTTTTTAGATTTATTCTTATTTCTCATTATCCTACTCTGATTTTGATTGGGAATAAATTAAATTAATTTCCCCGAGTCGAGTCTGTTTTGCCCATGATGGTAATTGCTGGGTGATCTCCCTGTCCTTGTCTCGACCCATGAGCTTTTCCTTGTATTTTTCTCCCCCTGTGCAGTTGAGGAGGGGGAGTGATAGAGTGGCTTCGTGGACACCTGGCGTCTAGCCAGGGTCAACCTACCACAGACAATAAATAAACAAAGCAGGAACTCAGACTGTGAAACTCTTCAGTTCCAGTGCTTCCCTCTTCGTGTTCTTGAGCCCTGTTCTCTAGAACCAGCAGGAAACCTTAGGATCTTGGCTCCTTCGGGAGAAAATACAAGAGTCAGTAGGGATACATGAAAGAGAGAGAAGGAGTATTAAAGTGCTTCTTGGGGGTCCAGACATAAATGGGACAGACCCAGTCCTTTCTCTGTGAGAAAGGAAAATCATATTTTCTCTTTGGAATAACATTCTGCAAGTTACACACTGCAAAGCTGCTTGGTGTCCTGTCTAAATTATTCCCACACAAAGAAAAATATGTCCAAGGAACATGTCCAGATAGTAAATGGTTGAAGGCTGTTCTAAATTATCAGTTATAAAATGCAGTAAGCAATACCAGGGTATCTTAAAATGATACATCAAGGATCCATAAGTGCATGATACATAATGATTACATTGTATGAGCAATCACTTCTTGTAGTTTTATAAAGTAAAAAGAAACTACAGTGAAAGGCAAAACATAAAGGAAACAGAAGGTAAAAGGTTACTGTGCCTATTACCTATTATGCAGAGTGGAGAAGGTTGCTAAAACAACATCCTGGCCACTGAAATGGATAACATCTGCAACTGCCTGCAGTATGTTAAAGTAGAAGTGTGAATTGCCAGGAACTGAGCAGTTCAAACGAGCCTTGAGCAAGGAAGTCCACTGTTTTTCCAGCACACTCTGAGATTCTCCTATGTCATTTTTGCAAACTTGAGCCACCCTTGGAAAAACTACCTGGAAGAAGTAGAGCAAAAATAATGGAGAAAATTAAATGTTTGTTTGACCTGAAAGACTTTAATGGAATTCTGCCTTTATGACATTTGAAATGACACAGCAAGGTGCTTAATTTAACTCCATGTTTCCATAATCTGTGACAAATATGAAACAGAAAAATTCAGCTTTGGAACAGTGTGCTATAAAAGATAAGGCTGTGACATGTAGTAGCCATAAATCCTTCAGGAGATCTGTTCTCAACCCATATAAAAACTCATTTCCATGCAGACTGCTTAGCTTCCTATCTCCCCCCCAAAAAAGCACATTTTATATTCACAATCCCTGTAACCCATGCTGCCTGCTCTGAGTCTTGTATTTTCAGCAATTAAAATTATGCAAATCTTGCTGGGCTTTTATTCCTGCCCTCCATCTTCGTGACCTTGGTCAGGTGTTCTGACTGCTTAGTCAGAAAACTATTGTGAAATGGCCTGAAGGCTGTGTGTGGAGGGAATAACAAACCATATAATTTTATCTGCCCATATATGTCTGTAGCAACAAGCAAAGTAGGACAGCTAAAGTTGACACCTCACAAAACATTTCTGCAAGCAGAAAAAGCCTTCAAACTACGACTTTTCTCACTGTTTAGAATTGCTCCAAATGTTAATTATTCATAAAACCTATGTGAAAGTAAACAGCACTGTTCTTAAGAATGAGGGTATTTAGAGCACGTGAATTGCCTAATTCAATGGCAGCTGTACAGTACCTAAGAACTATAAAATAAAGGCTTTGTGCAATATTCCCATAATTTTATTCTTATTGATTAATCTTAACATCACAGGACAAATTCGCCATATTTTATAAAGCCTTAACTGTTATCTAACACAGTCCTAGCAAAGGAATTGTTTTAAGCACAGCCCGCTAAGTACACTAAACTCTGCTCTAATATGCTCACAGTTTCTGTCAAGTCAGAAGAGGAAAAGAGAGAAATAAATCAGTGAGAGTAAAATATGTAATTTATTTCCTTCTTTTTTGCCAGGAAGCTTTGCTGAAATGAAAAGGCAGAGGGGTCTGTCAGGAAAATAAGATTCTCATCAGAGATGCCACTTTGTTTGTTTACCTACCTTTCAACCATTTTGAGTCTTGTTTAACTGTCCGCAGAGCTGGGGGGTCTCCAAGGCTTCGGTATATGATGGCATCTATTGCAAGAAAGTCAGTCACTGTGGCAGAATATAGCTTTCCCTCTGGGGAAGAAGGAAAGAAGGAACAAAAGGGGAGAAGTGATAGAAATAATATAATTACTTTCTCTCATCAGTCAAATGAGATGGGACAAACAAAATCTTCAGAATCTCCTTAGGAACACTGAAGTAAAAAAATACAATTACGTAAATGGGATGGAAAACTAATCAAAAGTCACCAGTTTTTAAAATTATAATTTCAGAAGGATGTTGTAGGATGGTCAGTATCTGGTCAGTCTCATCTATTTAAAGTCAGCCAAGCAGGGATGGCAGTGCTTGTGGATAGGGCACTTCATTTGCTTACAAGTTAACAGGAAATTCAACTGTTTCTAATTAAATGCAAACAACTGTGTGAGGATAGCGTGAAGGAACTGTCTTAAAGTCATAGAACTAAGGGAATTCAGAGATAAACTCAGCTTATCTCTGGGAATTGTACCCCCAACTGCTCAGAGCCAAATTTAGCCCTGGAGAATGAATAATCATAGAATCATAGAATGATTTGGGTCAGAAAGGGACCTTAAAGATCATCTAGTTCCAACCCCCCTGCCATGGGCAGGGATACCTTCCACTAGATCAGGTTGCTCAAAGCCCCATCCAACCAGACCTTGAACACTTCCAGGGATGGGGCATCCACAACTTCTCTGGGCAACCTGTCCCAGTGTCTCACCACCCTCATCGTAAAAAAATTTCTTCCTTATATCTAATCTAAATCTACCCTCTCTCAGTTTAAAAATGTTGCCCCCTGTCCTGTCACTACAGGCCCTGGTAAAAAGTCTCTCTCTGTCTTTCTTATAAGCCCCCTTTCTATATTGAAAGGCCGCAATAAGGTCTCCCCAGAGCCTTCTCTTCTCCAGGCTAAACAACCCCAACTCTCTCAGCCTTTCCTCATAGGTGAGGTGTTCCAGCTCTCTGATCATTTTTGTGGCTTTCCTCTGGACCCACTCCAACAGGTCCATGTCTTTCTTGTACCGGGGACCCCAGAGCTGGACACAGTATTCTAGGTGGGGTCTCACAAGAGCGGAGTAGAGGGGGAGAATCACCTCCCTCGACCTGCTGGCCACACTTCTTTTGATGCAGCCCAGGATACGATTGGCTTTCTGGGCTGCAAGCCCACACTGCCAGCTCATGTCCAATTTTTCATCCACCAGTACCCCCAAGTCCTTCTTGGCAGGGCTGCTCTCAATCAATTCAGCAGCCAGCCTGTATTGATACTGGGGGTTGCCCCGACCCAGATGAAGGACCTTGCACTTGGCCTTGTTGAACCTCATGAAGTTCACATGGGCCCACTCCTCAAGCCTGTCAAGGCCCTCTGGATGGCATCCCTTCCCTCTAGTTTATCAACTGCACCACTCAGCTTGGTGTCATCTGCAAACTTGCTGAGGGTGCACTTAATCCCACTGTCTATGTCATTAATAAAGATATTAAATAGTATTGGTCCCAGTACGGACCCTTGAGGGATACCACTCGTTACTGGTTTCCACTTAGACATTGAGCCGTTGACTGTAATTCTTTGGACGCAGCCATCCAGCCAATTCCTTATCCAAGGATAATCCAATGTCTTATTTTAGTCATTATTCACTCCCTTTGCCACCTTTTAGATTTTTGTATTCTGGATTCAAGAGATACAGTGCTATGGTAAGCCTGGGCTACAGGACAGAAAGCAAAAAGATTATCTCAGTCATCCTTTACCTGCAAACAGTGGAACATTGGCATGCTTTGCATCATAAGGGCACCTGGCCATGTCACTGAATTAATCTCCTAGCAACTCCAGTGTATCCATCTGAAAAAGGAAACGGAGCTCTTCAGAAAAATAAACAGAACTTATTAACCAGGATGTGACTTATGATAGTGTTTGTTCATTTCTGGGCAGGGAGAATGATCCTTTTTGTAACTATGTTCCTGACTATGAATTAAAAACCTAACAAAAATCACAGCATTAAATAAAATCAATCTGAAAAACTGTGTCCAATAAGTCAAGCATCCTTTCAGAGTTACTCACTCTTACCCCAATACATTTTACAAAAGTATTCAGCTGATATTTTATCTGTACACAAACTTCATGTTGAACTGCAGCAGGCTATGTGGTTCTGTAGCAGGTCTGTGGTTCTGGCAAGGATCAAAATTTATCCTCGACAGTGATCCAACAGAAGCGCTCTTATACACAGCAAAAGACTGCAAGCCATAGAAGTCAGAAGAAACAACACTAGGACAATTATCTGTGTTTGCATTTTTCTCCCTAAAGTCCGGAGATCCTTCTGCTCTAGTCGCAACAGTGGTGCTCTCTTCCTTGATTTGCATACTGAGAAGGATGCTTTCCAAATGTTACTGTATCAGTTGAGTCTATGTCATGGAGAAATCCTCTTACCATCAGGCAAGAATTAATCTGTGCAGAAATTGTAAAATCTCAGGCTTAAGTGTAACTCCTGGGAAATGAATTCACCCTAGGTACTGATAATTGCACAAGCATACAGATCAACTTTACACTAAGTTCAAGAGGGTTTAGTGAGCTACAGGGGAAAGGTACAGCTCTTATCTGTTTAAGATTCTTATATTACAGTATTTTGGGGAAAAGAATCTTTCTAGCATATTCAAGCAACTTGAGTAGCTCATACTGTATAAATCACATACAGTACAGGATCACAGAGCATGAAAAATAACCCATCTGGCACCATCAACTACTCCAATCAACATTTAGCTCATATGTTACAGCACCTAAGTCATTCAGTGGATGATTTATCATCATTTGCTTTCTTTCATGCATCCCTTCTGTCAAGACCCACTTAAGGAAATTAGCTATGTTTACTCTAGAATGGAAAAGCATTTCCAATGATGGTGAGAGGAAATGAGTTACAGTCCTGAGCAACTTTCCCTGTACCGAGCCCAACATTCCAGGCTAATCTGCACTTTCACTTTACAGTGCTGAGGGACAGACATATCTTCTGTTTAACATGTGTTTAGTGCCCTATTTCTAATGCCAGAAATAAAGTGAGGAAAAGTCAGGGCAGGTGTCTGAGTGACCTTCTGCAGACTCCCAGAGGTATTACTACCCAGGCTCCAGCACAAAGAGGTGAGGCACAAGCTATATATATATACCATGAGGAATGGCACATTTACCGTAAGGGTAAGGAGGACCATTTATATCCCTCACATTAGGTTGCCAAGGAAATCTGTATTTTTATTAAAAGACAGCTTTCTAGCAAGGGGACTGGTTGGGATTTGCTAGCAGCATTAATTGCATTGAGTGCTAAGCAATGACAGTGCTGAAATACTAAATACAGCACTGGAAACAGGAAACCTCGCTGCATGCTAGCAGTGGAATGGGAGGAAAGGAAGAAGAGAAGAGATGGCTGTTAACAGAACACCAGGAACCTACACCAAATGATCATCATGATGCAAACTTGTACTTGAATAAATTCTATTCTTCCTTTACAGACTGAAAAAACAGACTATGTTGAACTTCTCTAATGCGTTTCATAGGCTACCAGCCATTACAGTGGGTAAACGAGGTAAACCAGCATGTCAGAAAAAGGAAGAGCAGCAGTCACAGGGAATACCACTAATGAAGTTGTTTTCCTGGATGTTAATGTCTTTATGCTGTTTCTTATAACTCTGACACTACTGAAGTCAATGGGAATTGTGCCATGACTTTACTAGCAATAGCATTAGCGAAGCTGAATTTTCTTCTACCTGAAGAAGGATAAGAAATGACCTTTGGAACACAGCAGTATCTGGAAAAGCAGAGTCTGCATATCAAATGCCTAACTGAATTAATTTCAAAGCTACTCCAAAGACATCCATTGATGGGGGTTATATGAGATTATATGGGTGCAAGCCTGAGAAAATGGAAAATATTTGAATAAATGGGCTCTGTTAATATGCAGATGCAGTGGACACGCTAGGTCTAAGGAAGAAATCAGGGTCAGTGAATTAATGGTGAGTATCCATGGACCAGTGTAATTTTCTACACTGCTCTAGATAATGTTTTGGCTTTGTAGATCCCCAACTAGTGAGGAATATATTCATTTGTCCCTCCTGCTGTGCCTTTCCTTGTGGAGATCTGCTTTCAATCACTTTTACAGTGTGCAGTGCCATAGGATCTTCATAGGTTCCCTATCTCCTGGGTCCCAAACAGTAATCTTTCTGGGTTCTACTGTGCTAAATCCTTAAGTGTCTTCAGAACTCGCTTTGGGATTGAGAACAATACAATGGAGAGATTTAAAACGCATTACCCCAGTGATAACACTCGGCATCAGCCTATGTCTTAATGTGGGTGTCAGAGACAAGCTTAGGGACTTTCTGAGGAGCAACTCCATGCCCATGTCAGGATCTAAAGATTTTTGCAATTATGGAGAGCAATGCAAAGTGGCAATAAACTCTTATGTACAGGAGTTGCAAAGAAGTAGGCAATCAGTCTAAGCAACCCTCAGAAATTCAATCAACACTGAGTTCTGCAGCATTGAAAAAATGAGGATGAATGCTACAGAGTTGAATTAAGCACTGTTGAATGACACACATCATGCTGTTGCCAGCATAGTCACAATAAAAACAGCAGAAAGAAAGGGCATGAATGAAATCTGACAGATCGATCACATAAATTGTAGTTTCTGCAAGAAGGGTTGAACGCATTTGTTCCACAGATAAACAATGTATCCTAATTTCTTTTTAGGAGAACCTTAGTAAAACTATGACACTCATACTGAAGAAAAATAATAAAAAATATTTCGGTGTCATGGTTTAGCCCCAGATGGCTACTAAACACCACACAGCCGCTCGCTCACTCCCCCCCACCCCAGTGGGATGGGGGAGAGAATTGAGAAAAGAAAAGTAAAATTCGTGGATTGAGATAAAGACAGTTTAATAGAACAGAAAAGGACGGGAAAATAATAATAATAATGATGATGATAGAATATACAAAATGAGTGATGCACAATACAATTGCACAATACAACCCACCGACCGATACCCAGCCAGTTCCCGAGCAGTGGTCACTGCTCCCCAGCCAACTCCCCCCAGCTTATATACTGAGCATGATGACATATGGTATGGAATACCCTTTTGGCCAGTTTGAGTTAGCTGTCCTGGCTATGCTCCCTCCCAGCTTCTTGTGCACCTGGCAGAGCATGGGAAGCTGAAAAGTCCCTGACTAGGGTAAACACTACTTAGCAACAACTAAAACATCAGTGTGTTACCAACATTCTTCTCGTACTAAATCCAAACCACAGCACTATACCAGCTACTAGGAAGAAAATTAACTCTATCCCAGCCGAAACCAGGACATTCAGCTACTGCATTCTGTGTGTCTGGCTTAATTTTTAAGCTATGATCTTTCATTGTCAGGTCTAAAATAAAAATTGCTGGTAGCCACTGTGATATTCTAGGCTTTATTTCAACTATATTTTAACTGAAAGTGAACAAGATGCAATTAATCCCCATTGTATTGGTTTAAAAAATGGTTGCAAAGAACTGAGGATATGATATTCACACTATAGCTCAGATTTTGCTATTGTTCACATAGATGGATTCTGTCTGAACACTGTTGCTTTCCTCAAGAGCAAAGACTGGATTTTCTTCTCATTTATGTTGCTGTAAGAGAGTGTACTGGTTTTGGCTGGGATAAAGTTAAATTTCTTCATAGTAGCTTGCATGGTGCTGTTTTGGATTTGTGATGAAGAGAGTGTTGATAACACACTGATGTTTTAGCTATTGCTGAATACCACTTACACAGAGTCAAGGCCTTTTCTGCTTCTCACACTGCCCCACCAGTGAGTAGGCTGGGGGTACACAAGAAGTAGGGAGAGGACACAGCTGTGACAGCTGACTCCAAATGACCAAAGGGATATTCCATACCAAATGATGTCATGCTCAGCAATTAAATCTGGGGAAAGAAGGAGGAAGGAGGGATGTTTGGAGTTATGGAGTTTGTCTTCCCAAGTAACTGTTACACATGATGAAGCTCTGCTTTCCTGGAAATGGCTAAACATTTGCCAATGGGAAGTAGTGAATGAAGTCCTTATTTTGCTTTGTTTATGCACGCAGCTTTTGCTTTCCCTATTAAACTGTCTTTATCTCAACCCACGAGCTTTCTTACTTTTACTCTTCTGGTTCTCTCCCCCATCCCACTTGAGGGGAGTGAGCGAGCAGCTGTGTGGGGCTTAGCTGCCTGCTGGGGTTAAACCACGACAGAGAGTAATATCACCAATTAAGTTAATGTAATGTAATGCATCGACATAAAGCATCTGTAACTAGAAGGGGAAGCAGTGTAATGCAAAGCTCCCAGCTTGTGCCCAGGTAATCTACTGGCTCACAGTTATGTTGGCTGAAGCAGAAGGTCAGATCTGAAGCTGCAAGGGTTAAACAGTAGGGTTTGCCCAGACATGTCTAAGGGTGAGTCAGCATGATCTATTAGCAATAAAGAAGAATAGATGGGCTTGATCAGCAGTGAATCTCAAATGCTTCTGAATCAATTGGACACTCTCCCCTGACAGCTCAGGGATCACAATACCTATCATGGACATGGGATGGGATTGCACATTCATGCAATTCTCCTTCCAGGCATGATAATGCAGTCTCCTTCTGTGGACAACTCCGAGTACCTAGAGAGAACTAGGAAGAGCTGTTAGCTCTTGATGATCCTGCTCTGGGTGGGATTTCCAAGGGAATGGCTCTTTGGAACCTCTCTCTTGTTCCCCAGAGAAGCAGCAATCTACCACTCCCCTGACTCAGCCCAGGATTAACAGCAATCTTTTATTCTCTGCCTACTGACCCAAACGGAGCTTTTAAGTTAACACATGTAAATCTAAAGACTCCGTAAAAATCCATGTAACTTTTTTGTATAAGTATGGGGTCTGCACACAGCAAAAGTAGAGAGAAAGAGAAAAGAAAAGAAAGGAAGGAAAGCAAGCAGGTGCAAACCTGATACCAGGGACCTTGACCCCACTCAACACAAAACTTAAGGACAGATATAATTCTCCTCACTTTACTCATATGAGAAAGTGAAGCTCTTTCCCTCTCACACACTCTTTCTTTCTCTTTTCCTGAGGCTCTCAGAGACTTCTATCTTTAGTCATCCATCCTTGTTGTAAGTTTCTTTACATTGTAATTGGATAATCTTCCAGATTCTGGGGGACCCCTTTGTCAGAAGAGTTCCTGGGGATATAGTCCCTATTTGATGAAATTGAGAGTTGCTAAATTAACAAAGGACTGACTAAAGATATGATTCTTAGTTCATCTTAGAAATCCGGTTTTACCAGAAACTACTGTGATGGTGCATTTCCCCCCCTTCCCCTGGGCTACGATATGATCTCAGGAACTTCTGTTAAGCTTTAGCCATTGTGTACGAGTTGGGCGGTTGAGCGTCCCTTGACCGTACCAGGCACTCTTGCATGGCTAAGGTGGGGAACACCACTGATCGTACCAGGGACACTAGCTACGTGATCAAGGTAGGGAACAAGAACAAGAGATAATTTGTCATCTCTGACAGCCCTGAAGCATTCCCTACCTGGATCATAGCTCAAGTGGAACGATACCATTGTTACCGTGAAACAATACCATAATTACTACCTTGGACCACCTCGGATAGTAGCCAAAATGGAAATTTACTGATGACTAAAGCCAATCATCTTGCAAACCTATAAACAGCGAGACCCTTTTGAGCTCTCCTGGACCGCAGCAGGCTGCATCCAGAATCTCCCTCTGAGTGGGACGCCTCTCAGAGTCCGCAAACTCGAATTTGTGATACTTGGAGGATCACCAAGATTCGGGCTGGAACACTCCTCGGGGCTCAACCCTTCGCCCATTGAGAAATGCCAAAACATTTAATGTGAGTATTTCATGAGACTCGAGGGGAATTTTTAACAGGTATACCTTTATAAATTTATCTAGCTTTAGGCCTTTATAAACTCATTTAGCTTTGGTACCATATTCATATTCATATGCATATATATACCTATTGATTGATCTAGATCTTTTTGCGCATTTATCTGTACAACCACTAACAAGTATCATTTGTAGCTCAATTGTTTTAGTATTTATAGAAAAAACTTGACTAACTCCTTTTTGTAGCTGCCAAATTGATTAATGCTTAAGTATTGTTGGACTCTAAGTTGCTGCTAAACACCCTTAACCCTTTAGTCATAAACCGTTGCCCAGGTCTGAGACTAAGGGTAGATCCAGCCACACCTGGACTCCTCTCTGAGAAGGAGTTTAGAAAGCAAGGGGGTCTACTCTGAACCTCGTGACTCAACGGGAGGGTCTTCTTATCCCTTTTGTATTAGACACAAACCATTGTCCAAGTCTGAGACTAAGATTGGATCCAGCCGGGTCTTCTCTGAACCTCGTGACTCAACGGGAGGGTCCCCCTTACCCTTTTATCCTCAGTCTCTGTACAAATCACTGCAACACAATTCTGATACGATTTTTCCCTGTGTATACTTAATCCATGTAATGAGTAATAGAGTGAACCTTGCCATCGAATTCTGTGAAGTCACGTTTCTATAAATTTCTATTAAAATCACCCTTTGCCAATACCTTTGCCAGTGATTCTTTACGCGGCCTTAAAACAACTCATTCGTGACAACTACTTTTAAGGAACCCTGTAACAAAATATGTATGCTTGTACATTCATGCTCCTGTATTTTAGTTTCTGTCAAATAAGACTCTGAATTTATGAATATCGGGATCTGTGTGTGTATCTCACTGGGAATTTGGATTTAGCCCGTGCACGTGCTACCCTTGACCTTAAGAGATCCCAAATGTGTAGGCACCGTTTGAACTAATTTCCCCAAATCATTTTCATTTTTGCACTCTCTCTGAGTGTACACGTGACTCTTAGTCACATGTAAAAGCCCTACACGTAACAGCACGTATATAGAGTCTGCATCTAATTATATTTGTGTTAGTGTCCTGGTTTCGGCTGGGATAGAGTTAAATTTCTTCCTAGTGCTGTGTTTTGGATTTAGTATGAGAAGAATGTTGGTAACACACTGATGTTTTAGTTATTGCTAAGTAGTGTTTACTCTAGTCAAGGACTTTTCAGCTTCCCATGCTCTGCCAGGTGCACAAGAAGCTGGGAGGGAGCATAGTCAGGACAGCTGACCCAAACTGACCAAAGGGATATTCCATACCATATGACGTCATGCTCAGCATATAAAGCTGGGGGAAGAAGAAGGAAGGGGGGACGTTCGGAGTGATGGCGTTTGTCTTCCCAAGGAACTGTTACGCATCATGGAGCCCTGCTTTCCT
This sequence comes from Calonectris borealis, assembly GCF_964195595.1. Lineage (NCBI taxonomy): Eukaryota > Metazoa > Chordata > Aves > Procellariiformes > Procellariidae > Calonectris > Calonectris borealis. Next base: position 47,775,471 of record NC_134351.1, on the reverse strand, counting down.
GGAGATGGCTGAACACCTGCCTGCCGATGGGAAGTAGTGAATGAATTCCTTGTTTTGCTTTGCTTGCGTGCGCGGCTTTTGCTTTCCCTATTAAACTGTCTTTATCTCAACCCACGAGTTTTCTCACTTTTACTCTTCTGATTCTCTCCCCCATTCCACCGGGGGGGAGTGAGCAAGCGGCTGTGTGGTGCTTAGTTGCCGGCTGGGGTTAAACCACGACAGTTAGTAATAGTTTACACTAGAGGAAAATTGGTGTGAGAAACAGTCCTTCTATGTCTGTAAATACTCATGCTTTTTTATGCTTTATACAAATGTCTCCGTAAATTCCTATGGGAAGATGGACAGCAGCATTTAGCTTTCGAGGAAATGTTAAGCAAAAGCAGTACACCTAACATTAGGCCCAAAATCCCCAGTGCTCTAAGTATTTCAGGATGTTGCTGTGGCTTCTGTCATAATGTTTTATCAGATTAAAAGCAAACTATTTTTGCATATTAAAGCCTTCAATAATTTGATTGAAAAAGCAATTACTAGCAAAGAAATGAATGCCACAATCCATTCCACAGCACAAACAGCAGCCTGAGATAATAGTCAAGCAACTAAAGTGGCATATGCAGAAGAAATGAAAATTGCCTACCTTATGTTTTCCCTTCATTTTGCATGTGTCTACATGAGCTTGTCTAGATTTCCATGTCAGTTTCTGCAAGGATCAAGAAATAAATCAATTAGAGCCCAGAGGCTGTTGCATTTGATTTCAGAAGTAAAAGTCCCCTAGGGTAGACTAGCTGCTGAATATATATTTATTGAAAGCTTTCTGCACCCTTTCTCCATGATTAATTCACCATAACAATGAAAGATCAGCAATGCGGAAAATTCACTTAATTTTGTGTTGCTATCTATTCATTAGACTAGAAACCTATCCCATTTTTTAAATCCTACAACAACTGAATTTAGCAATAGGTCAACTTTTAAAAATATATATACTTTTCTTAAAGTATTACATTCTCCTTTTAATTTGCTATTATTTTGCAAATCATAATGAACATTTATAGATTACAAACCCTAACCGGAATCTGAACAGAATATGTATTCTGGAAGAGGACATTATAGATGAGCCAAGAAATCAAATTCAGGTAATTCTTATCACTTCAAGTCAGCTAAAAGGTTCAGAGAACCCTCTACCTATCAAAATACTGCTGATTTTATCTGCTAACATTGTTCCTCTGGGACACTTGCAGGTGAATCCCAGTCTGGATTTTTTTTGCGGTAAGTTTCAGAAGTGGTCAAATGTCATAGGCTGATTAATTATAATAAAACTTGATTTAAAAACATGTAGCCTAAGATAGGAATACCTTAGACACTATAAACAGGATTTTTGTCCTGACGGTATATCCCATCAGTAAACTGAGGCAATATGCATTCACTAAGGGCCCTTAGCTGGAAGATTTATCATGAATGTAATGACACTGATTTTATTTCCATTACAAGCCTGTGACCTCACTTTTCTGAAGAGTAACAAGGCATAAGCTCATCTTCAGCATCATTCATACATTCATAGCTATAATGAAACACTTTCCCCTCCTACGGTGGAATCCATTCAATGTCCAAATTCATAGGATCTTCCACTGGACCAAGCTGTGGTCCACCCACATGTTATTACACAATGTGAACACAATGTGAAGGAGCTGAAGGAAGACTATTTCTAGTATGTTTATGTCAATATACAATATAGCAATGCAAAGCTCTTCTTAGTTGAATGTAACTTCTCATGGAAATAATGTGTATATATCTAGAAAGTGATGCCATAATAAGATTTTATTTTGTGAGTACTTGCATAAGTGAATAAAATTTGTGCACATGAAAATATGCAAATAGCACTTGCTATAGCAGTTATAGAAAGCTGCAGAATATAAATGATAGATGTTTGATGGATGTTCCACCAGGAACCTCACTGCATTTCATAGAATCATAGAATCATAGAATCATACAGGTTGGAAAAGACCTCTAAGATCATCGTGTCCAACCGTCAACCCAACACCACCATGCCCACTACACCATGTCCCTAAGGGCCTCATCTACACGTCTTTTAAATACCTCCAGGGATGGTGACTCCACCACTTCCCTGGGCAGCCTGTTCCAAGGCCTGACCACTCTTTCAGTAAAGAAATTTTTCCTAATGTTCAATCTAAACCTCCCTTGGCGCAACTTGAGGCCATTTCCTCTTGTCCTATCGCTAGTTACTTGGGAGAAGAGACCAACACCCACCTCGCTACAACCTCCCTTCAGGTAGTTGTAGAGCGCGATGAGGTCTCCCCTCAGCCTCCTCTTCTCCAGGCTAAACAACCCCAGTTCCCTCAGCCGCTCCTCATAAGACTTGTGCTCCAGGCCCTTCACCAGCTTCGTTGCCCTCCTCTGGACGCGCTCCAGCACCTCCATGTCCTTCTTGTAGTGAGGGGCCCAAAACGGAACACAGTATTCGAGGTGCGGCCTCACCAGTGCCGAGTACAGGGGCACGATCACCTCCCTGCTCCTGCTGGCCACACTATTTCTGATACAGGCCAGGATGCCGTTGGCCTTCTTGGCCACCTGAGCACACTGCCGGCTCATGTTCAGCCGGCTGTCAACCAGCACCCCCAGGTCCTTTTCCTCTGGGCAGCTTTCCAGCCACTCTTCCCCAAGCCTGTAGCGTTGCCTGGGGTTGTTGTGGCCGAAGTGCAGGACCCGGCACTTGGCCTTGTTGAATCTCATACAGTTGGCCTCGGCCCATCGATCCAGCCTGTCCAGGTCCCTCTGCAGAGCCTTCCTATCCTCCAGCAGATCAACACTCCCGCCCAACTTGGTGTCGTCTGCAAACTTACTGAGGGAGCACTCGATCCCCTCGTCCAGATCATTGATGAAGATATTGAACAGGACCGGCCCCAGTACTGAGCCCTGGGGAACACCGCTCGTGACCGGCCGCCAACTGGATTTAACTCCGTTCACCACAACTCTCTGGGCTCGGCCGTCTAGCCAGTTTTTTACCCAGCGAAGAGTGCACCTGTCTAGGCCGTGAGCCGCCAGCTTCTCTAGGAGAATGCTGTGGGAGACAGTGTCAAAGGCCTTACTGAAGTCCAAGTAGACCACATCCACTGCCTTTCCCTCATCCACTAGGCGGGTCACCTGGTCATAGAAGGAGATCAGGTTGGTCAAGCAGGACCTGCCTTCCATGAACCCGTGCTGGCTGGGCCTGATCCCCTGGTTGTCCCGGACATGGCTCGTGAGCGCCCTCAAAATGAAACGCTCCATGATCTTCCCCGGCACCGAGGTCAGGCTGACCGGTCTGTAGTTCCCCGGATCCTCCCTCCAGCCCTTCTTGTAGATGGGAGTCACATTGGCAAGCCTCCAGTCGTCCGGGACCTCCCCAGTTAACCAGGACTGCTGGTAAATGATGGAGAGTGGCTCGGCAAGCTCCTCCGCCAGCTCCCTCAGTACCCTCGGGTGGATCCCATCCGGCCCCATAGACTTGTGAACGTCCAGGTGGCATAGCAGGTCATGAACTTCATCCTCTTGAATTATGGGGGGTTTATCCTGCTCGTCGTCCCTGTCTTCCAGCTCAGGGGGCTGAGTACCCTGAGGATAACCACTCTGACTACTAAAGACTGAGGCAAAGTAGGCGTTGAGTACCTCAGCCTTTTCCTCATCCTTGGTGGCAACGTTCCCCCCCGCATCCAATAGAGGATGGAGATTCTCCTTGGCTCTCCTTTTGTCATTAACATACTTATAAAAGCATTTTTTGTTGTCTCTCACGACAGTGGCCAGGTTGAGTTCTAGCTGGGCTTTTGCCTTTCTAATTTCCTCTCTGCACGACCTAACGCGATCCCTGTACTCTTCCTGAGTTGCCTGACCCTTCCTCCACAAGTGATAAACTCTCCTTTTTTCCCTGAGTCCCAGCCAGAGCTCCCCGTTCAGCCAGGCCGATCGCCTTCCCCGCCCGTTCTTCTTTCGACACATGGGGACAGCCCGCTCCTGCGCCTTTAAGATTTCCTTCTTGAAGAACGTCCAGCCTTCCTGGACCCCTTTGCCCTTCAGGACTGTCTCCCAAGGGACCCTCTCGACCAGTATCCTGAGCAGGCCAAAGTCCGCCCGCCGGAAGTCCATGGTAGCGGTTTTGCTGGCCCCCCTCTTTACTTCACCAAGTATCAAGAATTCTACCATTTCATGGTCGCTAAGCCCAAGCCGGCCTCCGACCACCACATCTCCCACCAGCCCTTCTCTGTTCGTGAACAGCAGGTCAAGCGAGGCATCTCCCCTGGTGGGCTCGCTTACCAGCTGCGTCAGGAAGTTATCTTCCACACACTCCAGGAACCTCCTCGACTGTTTCCTCTCTCAGTATGGATTGCTTCTTGGTTCAGCTAAGTCACTTATCAGAAATTCACAGAGGACATAATTGCTATTCTAGCTTTCCCCAAATAGGATTAGCGATGCCATCATACTTCATTATTACAGTTTTTACAGCAGCACTGGCAAGTTGTTTGAAACAATGTCATCTTCCTATTTATTTGAAGCTTGTTCTAGTGTCCTCGGTTTCTGGATGATGATAAAAGCTACTTACTTTGCTAAAATAAATTTCTTCTCTATGTGATGTGTCCATATCAACAGTATAAATATGGTCCCTGTAAACAAAGGAAAATGAATACAAAGTCAAATGTAGTAGTTAGGCAATTAATTTTCTATGAGGAGAGCTAGCTATCACAAGATAATCTATAATCCATTCAAAAAAGATCACAGGTCTTACCAGGGAATATTACTGACAGCATCGCTTGCTTCTCCCAGTAAAGAAATTCCATATATAAACTATCTTACTTCCCATTGCTGTGGTTCAACCCCAGCTGGCAACTAAGCACCACACAGCTGCTTGCTCACTGCCCCGCAAGCAGGATGGGGGGAAAAGAATTGAAAGGGTAAAAGTGAGAAAACTCGTGTGTTGAGATAAGAACAGTTTAATAATTGAAATAAAATTAAATAGTAATAATAACAACAACAATAATACTAATAATAAATTGTAATGAAAAGGAAAGTAACAAAGAGAGAGAAATAAAACCCAAGAAAGACAAGTGATGCAAATAAAAACAATTGCTCACCACCAACCGACCGATGCCCAGCCCCCCCGCCAACCTCCCCCCTAGTTTTATTGCTGAGCATGATGTCATATGGTATGGAATATCCCTTTGGTCAGTTGGGGTCAGCTGTCCCAGCTGTGTCCCCTCCCAGCTTCTTGTGCACCCCCAGCCTACTCACTGGTGGGGTGGTGTGAGAAGCAGAAAAGGCCTTGACTCTGTGTAAGCACTGCTCAGCAGTAACGAAAACATCCCTGTTTTATCAACACTGTTTTCAGCACAAATCCATTGTGAAGCACAAAAGAACACCAGGTTTTTATCACACCGTGCCAGTATAAAAAGCGGTTTAACCATTCAGTTGCTGCTTGTATTGTGTAGCTGTTATTTTACTGCTGAGAACATCTTACTGTCACTGTACAGGTGACATCTTGCTGTCAGGTACACTGTAGTACCTGAAGGAAACACTGGCGTGCTGAGCTTTTCAGGAGGAGCTGGGATCGGAATTTTGCCAAATCCCTGTGTGGAAAATCAAGGTATTTTCTCCTTGGCATTTATTCTTGTGAAATTTCATGCCACTGATGATTGCCCAATGCTCCAATCTATCCAGACCTCTGTGCAAGGCCTTTTGTCCCTCGAGAGAGTCAACAGCACCTCCCAGTTTGGTATCGTCGGCAAACTTGCTAATGGTGCATTCAACTCCTGCATCCAGATCATTGATAAAAATATTGAACAAAACTGTCTCTAGAATTGAGCCCTGAGGAACACCGCTGGTGACCCATCGCCAGCCAGATGTAGCCCCATTCACCATGTAAAAATGGCACTCAGCAATTCTTCTGGTATCAGCAACTAAATCCAAAAGGATTAAGACTGGCTACCATTGTAGAGCAGCTGTGCAGATTCCTGAGAAACTGTGGGTAAACATTACTTGAACTGTATAAAATGAAAGTCACTGCACATTATTTTGGCAACCAGCCTGATACTGCAGCTCTTCTGGCAACCAGACAATGCTGACTGGAAGCCCTTTATTGAGTTCAAGTAATCAATGAGTCAGCTTTTTTCCCCCACTCTACCAGTCAGCAAGAGCATTTATTCACTCTTTTCCCATGTTTTTTTTTTGTGAGACTTCAGCATACACAGGGTGCACTGGTGCTCCCTAGATGATTTGTGTGTACAGCCTATAATAACAGTGAACATTTTTTACTTGGAGCCACCTTGCTGTTAAATTTCATATGTGTACATGATCATGACATCTAGATGTACAGACTAGGGAGCAAGTTAAGTAAACAAAAAGACAATTAGAAAACAGGAGGAGCATAAACCTCTGATGAGCAGCATCATCAATGCAGAACTGCTGCATGTGAGCATTATACGGAGTTGACTAGCATCTAGCCATGCCTGAGCCTATTCCCATCAATGTTTTCCCATAAACATGGAGCTACTTTGAAAGAGTCTATTTCTTCAGAAACTCAGCTACTACTGTTTTCAGCTATTGTCCTCTAAAAGCATTCTCCCTGCTAAACTTGGTTAAACTATCGATTCATAGCATGGCTTGGGCAACATGCTTGAGAGTGCCATGTGTCAGAAAGCCTGGTGATAAAAGTGGATAGAAGCAGTAATTTCCCTGTAAATCAGATGATGAGTATTCTTGGAGAAACAAATTAACAAATTTCAGCCAGGATTTATGTTCAGAAGCTTAATCCTTCTGACCAAGATTTGCATGCAAAGTGCCAAGTTTTAACTTTCAAGCTTTTCTCTCTTCAATACTATTTTGTCTGTAACTCTGTGATCTAACACAAGCAGGACCCTGTACATTCACGCACATTTCAGCATTCCATGATGGAGAGGAAGAAGTTATCCCATGTTCCCATTTCTCCAAAAGAATTAAGACTGGCTATATTAGCAAGGGTGATTAACATCACCTTTCTTGGAGGGTGAAAAAGTTGGTGCTGAAGACCCAATGGTCACACTAGACATGTTTCAGTGAGCTTTACATCAAAGCAGTTCTAGCCTGGTCCCATAGACTGGATGCCTATTAGCAGTTAGAGCACATTAAATGTGCTCCTGAAGTCTGTCTTTCAGTTTAGTGTTATACAAAAGGACAAGATTATGGGCTCCAAGACCACCCCAAAGCACAGTAAGCAAGGACAATCAGGAGATTCACTTCAAAATCAAATTCAAAAATCAAATGCTAAAGTGAAATCCATCAGAGCTTAAAGAAGCATGTTTGGTTATTTGTATTAGATCAATAAATTACGTTTTCACAGCTCAGTTTCATTAGTGTGCTATGCTTGATACTCTGAGGTGCTTGGCTGGTTATCTGGAACTTTTTTTTCACAAGTCAGGTGAGAACTCTGATCATGGAAAAAAAAAAGCTTCCCTCATTTGCTGCTGGATAAAGCAAGAAATTGGGCTTGATTATGCTACCAAAGTGTCTGTCTGAGAAGAAAGGCTATGATTTTGGAGGAACAAGCAGCTCACCACCCAGTAATCATAAGTCAATGTATGTGAAAGTCTTGCTCTTATACTAATATTTGAGAATATAAACTGGCTGATCTGGGAGAGATCAGGAAAAACAACTTTATTCATTGCAACTGTAATAAAATATTGTTGATTTGAAGTCCACTGATCAGTATCAAGCAAATTAAGTCCTCTGGCCTCTTATACTTACAGATGCCATGCAAAATACTGATCGGCTCAGAATCTTCTGGGAAACCAGCCCCAGCAAAGTGTAGCAGTATGAAATATTGCAACAAGGCTTCTGACCTCATAGTAGTTCAGCTGGGAGACTTCACTTCACCCTGTGGAAGACAAACAAGGGCGTAAGCGCTTCCTGTCAATTCAGTTTTAACCAATGCATGCAGAAAACTAAAAGAGTCAATGAAAAACAAAGGGAGCTTTCCTTCTCTTCAAGCCTCTCACTGTAATTGAAGAGGTATGTTGTGTTTCTAAGCAGAAACTGCCCTACCAGTCAATTCCCCTTTAGTCCATGCCCCAGTGGTGCCAAATCTTGGTTGAGTACAGACTTAAGTATCTGTGAGTTACTGAGAATTTTCTGTCTTAGCTGCCTATATACAATAAAGAAACTTTGTCTCCTGCACTGATCAATAGCTGAAAAGAGTTTTTCAGGAAATATTTAGTTTGTTATTTCCTTGGGTAGGTTTACATAATTAGATGATGACACACACCATAAATAAAAAAACACTCTGCATTAGTCAGGTTAAAAAGAGATTAAGAGTTATACTACAGGACTGATTCACACCATGCCAAGTTGTGAATCAAGTGAAGAAACACTAAGAGAGCTTGATGGAGCATGCAGAACATGTCATTGGGCTTTACCATAAAATCCCCCCTGAGCCTTCTCTTCTCCAGGCTGAACAGTCCCAGCTCTCTCAGCCTTTCCTCATATGGAAGATGCTCCAGTCCCTTGATCATCTTCGTGGCCCTTTGCTGGACTCTCTCCAGTAAGTCCATATCTTTTTTGTACTGCAGAGTCCAGAACTGGATACAGTACTCCAGATGGGGCCTCACCAGTGCTGAGTAGAGGGGGAGGATCACCTCCTAGCTGGTGACCTGCTGGCAACACTCTTCCTAATGCAGCCCAGGATGCTGTTGACTTTCTTTGCCGTGAGGGTGGATTGCCAGCTCATGGTCAACTTGGTGTCCACCAGAACCCCAGTGACCCTCCAGTCGGCCTCCAGCATGTACTGGTGCATGGGGTTATTCCTCTCCAGGTGCAGGATTGGCATTTGTTGAACTGCATGAGATTCCTCTCTGCCCATTTCTCCATCCTGTCGAGGTCCCTCTGGATGGCAGCACAATCATCTGGTATATCAGCCCCTCCCCACAGTTTTGTATCATCTGTGAACTTGCTGAGGGTGCACTCTGTCCCAGCATCCAGGTCATTAATGAAGATGTTAAACAGTATTGGCCCCAATATCAACCCCTGGGGTACACCACTAGTGACTTGCCTCCAATTGGACTTTGTGCTGCTGATCACAACCCTCTGGGCCTGGCCATTCAGCCAATTTTCAATCCACCTCACTGTCCACTTATACAACGCAAACTTTGTCAGCTTGTGTATGAGGATGTTATGGGAGACAGTGTCAAAAGTCTTCCTGCAGTCAAGGTAAACAATATCCACTGCTCTCCCCTCAGCCACCAATCTAGACACCTCATTGTAGAAGGCTACCAGGATGGTCAAGCACGATTTCCCTTTGTAAATCCATGCTGACTACTCCTGATCACCTTCTTGTCCTTCACGTGCCTGGAAATGGTTTCCAGGACAATATCCTCCATCACCTTCCCAGGGATCGAGGTGAGGCTGACTGGCCTGTAGTTCCCCAGATCTTACTCCTTGCCCTTCTTGAAGATAGGAGTTACATTTGCTCTCTTCCAGTCTTCAGGAACCTCTTCCAATCACCTTGACCTTTCAAAGATAACTGGGAGTGGCCTCGCAGTGACATCAGTCAGCTTCCTCAGCACTTGTGGGTGCAACTCGTCAGGCCCCATGGACTTATGAATGTCCAGCTTGTTTAAGTGCTCCCTAACCTGGTCCTCTTCCACCAAGTCTTCCTTGCTTCAGACTTTCCCTGTAGTCTCAGGGGCCTGGGATTCCTGAAGGCTGATCTTACCAGTAAAGACTAAGGCAACAAAGGCATTAAGTACCTTGGCCTTTACCGTGTCCTTTGTCATCAGGGCCCCTGCCCCATTCAACAGTGGACCCACGTTTTCCCTAGTCTTCCTTTTGCTGTTTATGTACTTGTAGAATCCTTTCTTGTTGCCCTTCACATCCCTTGCCAGATTCAACTCCAGCTTGACCTTGGCTTTCCTAACCCCATTTCTGCATGATTCAACAGCAACTCTATACTTCTCCTGGGTCACCTGCCCTTGCTTCCACCTCTTGTACACTTCCTTTTTATGTCTCAGTTCAGTTAGGAGTGCCTTTGCTTGATTTTGTTGGGATGGACCTTTCTTGAACTTGGAGGAGGTAACCCTTGAATATCAACCAGCTCTCCTGGACCCCTCATCTCTCCAGGGCTGGATCCCATGGGATGCTTCCAAGCAGATCGCTGAAGAGGACAAAGTCTGCTCTCCTGAAATCCAGGGCTGTGGTCCCTGCTCCCTCCTCTTAAGATCCTGAACTCCACCATCTCATGGTCACTGCAGTCAAGGCTGCCTCCGACTTTTACATCCCTGATCAATTCTTCCTTGTTCATAAGTATCAGGTCCAGCAGAGCACCTTTCTTTGTTTGCTCTTTGATCACCTGTGCCAGGAAGTTGCCATCAAGGCACTCTAGAAATCTCCTGGATTGCTTGAGCTCTGCTGTATTGTCCTTCCAGCAGTATCAGGGTGGTTAAAGTCCCCCATGAGGACCAGGGCCTGTGAACGTGAGGTTTCTTCCAGTTCTTTGAAGAAGGCCTCATCTACCTGTCGTGGTTTAACCCCAGCCGGCCACTGAGCACCATGCAGCCGCTCGCTCACACCCCCCGGGTGGGATGGGGGAGAGAATCAGAAGGGTAAAAGTGAGAAAACTCGTGGGTTGAGATAAAGACAGTTTAATAGGGAAAGCAAAAGCCGCACACGCAAGCAAAGCAAAACAAGGAATTCATTCCCTACTTCCCATCGGCAGGCAGGTGTTCAGCCATCTCCAGGAAAGCAGGGCTCCATCACGCGTAACGGTTACTTGGGAAGACAAACGCCATCACTCCGAACGCCCCCCCTCCTTCTTCTTCCCCCAGCCTTCTATGCTGAGCATGACATCATATGGTATGGAATAGCCCATTGGCCAGCTGGGCCAGCCGTCCTGGCCACGCTCCCTCCCAGCCCCCTGCACATCTGGCAGGGCATGGGAAGATGAAAAGTCCTTGACTAGCGTAAACATTACCTAGCAACAACCAAAACATCAGCGTGTCATCAACATTATTCTCACACTACATCCAAAACACAGCACTATACCAGTTAATAGGAAGAAAATCAACTCCATCCCAGCCAAAACCAGGACAGTATCCACCCCTTATTCCATACCATTTACATCATGCTCAGGTCCCACACTATCCAATACATTCTCATTACCCACCATCCCCCTTCCCATCTTTTGATATAATACACAGATATCATTCCCTTAGTCTATGGACCACCCCTGTAAAATGTCCATAAAATATCCATAAATGTCCACAAAATGTCCACTGCGTTCATTTAGTCCATGACTTTGGGCTCCATCTGTTATGGAGGTCACTCAGGTCAGCAGAGGTGGTGTGTTGCATGGAGTTACTGGGCACCAAAGCCGGCTCAGGTCGGGTCACTGCTGCGCTTGCGCTGCTTCTTGTAAAGCTTGTCCTCCATTGGTTCAGGTGGTTCCTGCTATAGTAATTCCTATAACATGCAACTCAAACCATGGGTTACAGCAATTTAAAGGTATATCCATTACAATCTCCACCCCTGGTCCCTTTGGGCCAGACCATAGGGTTTAACATTGCAATGAACTCCTCCCCTTGCCCTGCTCCAGCTTGGACTTATCCACAGACTGCAGTCCTTTAGGGTTGTACCTGCTCCAAGTGGAGCCTTACCTATGAGCCACAGTCTCTCCAGGGGTATACCTGCTGCAGCATAGACTTATCCACAGCCACAGTCGCTTTGAGGTGCACCGGTTCCAGCGTGGCCTTACCCACGGCCACAGTCCCTTCAGAAGTAAACCTGCTCCAACATGGCCTTACCCATGGCTGCAATCCCTCCAGGGGTGTACCTGCTCTGTCGTGGGCTTATCCATGGCCACATGCTTTGAGGTGCTCCAGCATGGCCTCATGCACAGCCACTGACGCTTCAAGGTGTACCTGCTGCAGCATGGACTTATCCACGGCCACAGATGCTTCGAGGTGTACCTTCTCCAGCGTGGACTTATCCTTAGGCCACAATCCCTTCAGAGGTATACCTGCTGCGGCACGGACATAACCACGGCCACAGATGCTTCGAGATGTACCTGCTTGGGCATGGGCTTATCCACGGCCACAGATGCCTCGGGGTGTCCTGCTCCCGCGTGGACTCAGCCACAGGTCACAGTCCCTTCGGCTCGAGTTCACACCGGAGTTCCAGCCTGTCCAGCACAGCAGCACAGAAACAGCAGCGATGCCCTGGCCATCTGCCAGCCCAGGCGCATCCCCATTGCTCTTATCAAAATGTTCCCATGCACAGCACAGTAAGATGATCAGCAGTACAGCAGTACAGCAAGCAGCCAAAGCAAAAAGCAGCCACTAACGAGCACTAGACTCTAGTATACAATAAGGCAAGCAAGCCCCATGGCAAGCACAGGAGCCTGCCAATTAATAGCTAAACAGCAATAACAGCTATAAATTCAGTCTAGCACATTCCAGTCAAACCTGTCACTATCTCGAACCCTTCAAGCCTCACATTGGGCGCCAAAAAGGACTGTCGTGGTTTAACCCCAGCCGGCCACTGAGCACCACGCAGCCGCTCGCTCACCCCCCCGCCAGGTGGGATGGGGGAGAGAATCAGAAGGGTAAAAGTGAGAAAACTCGTGGGTTGAGATAAAGACAGTTTAATAGGGAAAGCAAAAGCCACGCACACAAGCAAAACAAAACAAGGAATTCATTCCCTACTTCCCATCGGCAGGCAGGTGTTCAGCCATCTCCAGGAAAGCAGGGCTCCATCACGCGTAACGGTTACTTGGGAAGACAAACGCCATCACTCCAAACGCCCCCCTGTCGGAGTGACCAGGGGTTGGAGTGGGAGGCGATCCCGGAGTAATGATGAGTCCCAATATGGGTATGGTCATTCTCGTTTATTTCAAAATACTGCGCTACTTTTATAAGCCAGCCACACTAACACGCGCACCTACAAATCCTCTATTGGTTTACAGTCAGCAAGCACACGAATTTAATATACACAGATTGGTCGAAAGCAGGTGTCCACGCAAACACTTCCTGCGCCTGCATTCCGTTACCTAATCTACTGATAGTTACATTCCTCAGCCTGCTTCCCTATTCTGCTATCGCTTCAGAGACTCTAAAACTACAATTGCTCTTTAGCAACCCTTTGCCTTATACTGTTGTTAACAAATCCTCAGTGCTTGGAATGTTCATAGGATGTCCGTTATTTAATAAAAATCCTTCCACAAATTCCCCTTTTTGTTTTTGAACAATCCAAGCCTGATTTATTACTTTCGATACAGCCTTTTTTATGCAACTAAAAGCAATACAAAAGCATACACACAATATTAAGATGATAATCAATATACGCAAGCCTTCTTTTATCAGAGCTATCAGCCATTGCGGCAACCCTCTAAAAATATTCATGAGCCATTCATCTAAAATGCCATGATTTTGTTGTATCATGCTTGCATGGTTTTTTAACCATTGTAATTGTTTATGTGTAGACTCACCATGATCGGATAGGTTCATGCAACACATAAACTCTTCTACCCAGAAACCAGGCACACCAAACAGGTTCTGAAAGGCTCAGTTGCCGTAGCAAGAGACAAACAAAATGCAGATTGACCTGTTTTGTTTGCCCAGGTAACCCACATATTTTCCCTAGGCTCTATGTGATGTATGGACATGGTCACGGGAAGTACCATCACTATTACTAATGTTTCAATCACCAGGTTTCGTAGTTGTTTTGCTTTACTTTCCATGCGAACCGCTTTTGACATTTTTCTTTTGTTGCAACCCATTGGTTAAAGGGTACTTTTCAGATCTCTGGCACCAGGTTATGTCGTTTACACTCAACACCTAAAATAATAGGCAAGCAAGCTCTTTCAGCAGTTAATCTAGTCCACTGGTTACAGCTGATCTGATATGAAAGTGTGTTAGTTATCTCATGCCCAGTAATCAACAATATTTTAGTCAAATCAATTTCTTTTGATAACAGTGATCACACCATCGATTAGCGTGATTAAGCCGAACCCACCATTTTTTCCCACATTGATAACATTCACATAACACCCAGGGTTTACATCGGTGACAGTCTTCGCATCTGATTTTGCTTTTTTCTATTTCATAAGGAGAGTTCATAACAACGTACAGTCTCGGTCGTTACAATTCCTTTGATACGTCTTCCTCTTCTTGTGAGAGTGCAGGCTTCACCGCTCGGCTAGGCACCCATATTGGTCCCTTATCTGTGGAAACACACATGTATCCCCTCCCATTAAATATTACCGAAACTGGGCCCAGCCACATGCCAGTGATTGGGTCTCGATACATTACTTTTAACTTTGGGAGCGTTGTATGAGAGTTAAACTTAAGGTTTTGGTGATGGATTATAATCGATGGCTCTTCTCTGTCTCCCATCAGACACAAATAATTTAGGGTAAATAGGACTTTATGCAGTCTCATTTGCGGGTCCTTTTCTCCCTCCTTTTGCTTTGTTAGATAGTCCTTCAATACCTGATGCGTGCGTTCTACAAGGCTCTGCCCCGTCGGTGAGTGTGGGATGCCAGTAATATGCTTGACCCCCCATCTCATCAGAAAGGTTCTCAACTTCTGACTGGTGTAAGCAGGGCCATTGTCTGTTTTCAGTTGTTCTGGCACACCCAACACCGCGAAGCAAGCAAGGAGGTGCTTACACACGATGAGCTTTCTCACCCGATAAAGCCGTGGCCCATATTACTTTAGAAAAGGTATCTATGGTGACATGCACATATTTGAGCTGCCCAAATTCAGCGATATGAGTTACATCAGTCTGCCAGAGCTCTAAAGCCTTGAGACCTTTTGGATTAACGCCCAGCCCTATTCCAGGTCCATGATTTCCACACTTGGGACAGGCCTGTATGATAGAGCGAGCTTCGTTTTCTGATAACCCATATTGCCTTCTTAAACCCTTTGAGTTTTGATGAAATATTTCATGACCCTGCCTAGCTTGTAAAAATTTATCTACAGGTGGTACATGACACGCTGGACTGACAAGATTGTCCGCTATCTGATTGCTTTGTCCTAAACCCAACTCCCATTGATGGCTACGGATATGAATAACACAACACGGAGCCGCTCGCTGGGAGATGGTTGATCTTAATTGAATAAACAGTTTCCCTAGCTGAGGATTATTTGTGTCCCTAATCAGTGCGTCTTGAATTCTTGGTATAAGCCCAGCTACATATAGAGAATCAGTCACCACATTCAAAGGATGATCATGCCAATTCCCTAACGCCCATACCACCGCCATTAATTCTAAAGTCTGTAAGGTATCTCCAGCTTGCCCTTGCAAAATCTTTTTGCACCATTGATCTGTTTCCCACCATACGCATGCAGCTTGTCTAGAACGTTTTCCCGCATCTGTGTAATACCGTCAACCCCTCGAGTATCGGGCTATCAACCACTTTAGGTTTTTCTAGCCACTGATTTCATTTTAGAATCTGCCACAATTTCCCTTGAGGTTGCTGAGAGTGCACCTTTCCGCTAAATCCTAACAGAGATTCTTGAATGGCCAGCACGTGGCGTATCCACCATTCTAAATCTACAGCGTTCACAGGGATACTGATGTCTGCTGGTTCCTGTCCTGTCAGCTCTATAATTCGCGTTCTCCCTTTTCGGATTAATTCCCCTACGGCTTCAGGACGAGTTTGTATACTGCAACGTGGTTGTACCCGTAAGAAAACCCATTCCAAAATTTGAAAAAAGGAGGAATTTGGCAAGTTATCATTATTCTTGTTGTCAATGGCAGTCACGGAGTTCATTCCCTGTTGTCCTTTCATCTCCCCCTTCTTGTTTTGCCATTGACATATAACGGCAAAAGGTGATTCTTCGGTGTTACAGATAAGCAAAGAAAGTGGCAGTTCAAGGATTCTTCTTGCGGTCCAGGCTATAGTAAGTTTGTTTATAATGTGCAATCGCTCTTCAGTCATGGGCCACTGGTCAACCCAAACAGGGTCATTGGAGATCCATGTTAACGGTGGGTTGGGCGATTGCTCCCCAGTGCCCATGACTAAAAATGCTTTGTAGTCAGCATTGCCCCGATCTGACTGAGAACATCACGTCCAATTAATGCCTCCAAATTTCCAGGGAGTGACAAAACATGGACCTTCAGTGTTGCCCTCTGGCCGTCTGGGAAACTCACTTGAACCGGTTTACTGCTTATATATGAAGCCGAGTTTCCTCCCACTCCTGCGATTAATGCTTTTGGGGTTTCTATTCCCCACTGCAACGGCCAATTTGCTTGATTTATAATAGTTATATCAGCCCCAGTGTCCAACATTGCATTTATTCTTATTGAAAGGTTCTCCTGACTCAAAGTCACAGTTTCGAGTCGGCAGTGGTCTAATTTTGTAGTGAAACATACAGCAGGTCCAGTAGAACCAAATCCTTTACACCCACGTTCTTCCCAATCTTGGTTTGATTGACTTAAAGGATTTTTAAAAGCTAATATCTGGGCTATCCGACTACCTTTCGGGACAAAGAGAGGAGGACTTATTGTATAGGCCATAATATGAATTTGACCGGTATAGTCTGCATCAATGACTCCAGGAATTACAATCAATCCTTTTATTCCTGCAGAAGACCGACCTAAAAGGATTCCACCTATCCTACTACTATCAGCTACTAAAGGCCCTACGGCATTGCTAGGGATTCTGCACACTTCTGTATTGGTTAAAGTGAAATCTATTGTTGTTTCCAGGTCGACCCCCAAACTTCCTTTGGTGGCAGTTGAGTGTTTTAGTAAAAACCCTGATTGCTGCTGTCGTTTTGAGGGGGCATTTGTGTCTGCACGCGGCCTCTCCCCGCGCTCAATTTGAAGTTTCCCGAACAGGCCTTAGTAGCATGGGTATTTGTTTGACACTTATCACACGATACAGTAGCATGACAATTTCGCTTGTTATGCCCCTGTTCCCCACAACGAAAGCAGGTGCCTTTAAAGGGCTGGACTATTCCTGGAGAGTGTTTCTGCCTAACAACAGCTGCCAATGGTTGCACTACTTCTTTGACAGCACTTTGCACCACTGCTGCCATCGACTCATTTTGTTTTTGAACCCCTGCTCTTTCCACCCGAGAAAGCATTTCTTCCACTCCTGCCCCTCTAGGCAGACTGGCTAGAATGGCCTTGGTAGTGTTATTGGCGTTATCAAAGGCCAAAATTCTAAACATTTGTTGTTTATTGTTCTCTCCCAAATCTGGGTGGTTCATTACTGTGTCCCAAAGCCTATCAATAAAGTTGCTATACTTCTCAGTTGCACCTTGCGTCACCGAGCTGAAAGAAGGGGCTGCCGATCCCGGTAAGCAAAGAAACGCATCTAAAGCAAGCTTAGAAGATAACTGTAACATATTGACAGGAAAAGTCAGTTGGACATTTATATCCGCATAACGTCCCCCACCAATGAGCATTTCCGCTGTGACCCCATATAATGGATCCCCTTGCTGTTGATGTTGGGCAGCAGCATTCACTGCCCTCTGAGACCATGACGATCCCCATAACAAAAACTGTGTAGGTGTCAACAGAAGCCTCATTAGACTTTGTCAATCATGGGGACACATCAAATCAGCAGAAAAAATCCAAATAACGATCTGTCGTGAAGCTTCCGATTTTACACCATACTGCGATATAGTATTTTTGGCTTGTTGTAGAATCTTCCAATCATATGGTTCCCATTTTCCTTGACCGTTTTGCTGTACCACCGGAAAAGCCATGGGGCCAATGTTGGATGCAACCCCCCACTGTCCATCCAAAATAGCATCCCGAACAACTCCACTCCATCGGCCGGGACGGGTAGCTGCGGTAGGTCCAGAGAAACAGGGTGGCAAGTTGTCTCTCGAACCGGCGGTTGACCAAGGTTCTCCTTTTTGCTGAGTCTGTGTAGTCAAGTCCTTTAGTTGTTGCACAACCTCTTGTAACAGCTGATTAATACTGTCTGTTGAATTTTTCTCTTTTCCGCTAGATGGCGGTGTGGCAGCACCGGAGGAATCACTGGAGAGTGGCAAGGGCGGATGGAGAGGAGGGGCAGTGGGAGGAGGGCGGCACCCTTCCCCGCATTGAATTGAGGGGGTGGGTGGAGCTGGCCGCTCCTCCCCCTTCATGCTCGGCGGTTGCTCTTCCGCTTTTGCCTCACACTGCTGCTGTGCTTTAGCCCCGGCAACTTCCGGCTGCTGTGGCGTAGATGATATTGTCGTGCAAGATGGCGAACATAGACTGTCGGGCGTTTGTAAGTCCTGCTCAACTCTATCGCGCAATTCGGCAACAGTCTTACAGGTGGACCCCGTCATACCCTTCACAGCAGGCAGCCCAAAAAAATCGCGCGAAAGGTCCCACCTTGGATTCCATGCTCTTAGACTGTTCCGGCATGGGGTCCGGAGCCAGCATCTGAACAGCCGCACACGCCACCTCCCGTTCAGCTTTCATAGCTTTTAAAGTGTCTAGTACGTCTCCCCACAAGTCTGACACAGACTTAATGTCCTTCTCAAATTTTTTATCACCTCCAGTAAGCTTCTGCCACATTAGTTCTCCCAGCTCCCGCCATTCAAGCACAGAAAACAACGTGTGAGTGTCTTTAAAATGTCCCAAACGTTGTCCTAACTTAATTAGCTTGATAAGCTGTTTCACCGTTGTCTCGATCCCTCTCTTAGAGAGTAGTCCTACGAGCAACGCAGCTGCTGCCTCATTCTCCATAATAGCAGCGCACCCTCTGGGAGGCAGTTGGCCACTCTGCACCGATATCTATTCTATCTGTTTGAGCAATAGAATAGTACAACTCCCAGTCGCTGGTTTCCCACTCCCCTTCTCTCGCTGCGCTTACCGCAGTCTCGAAGAATTGTAGTCTCTGCTACCAGACCTCTGGGTTATGAGCCCAGCACGTTTCCGCATCCTCTGCTACCAGATGTTGGAGTGACCATGGGTCAGAATAGGAGCGCGTTCCCGGAGTAATGAGGAGTCCCAATGTGGGTATGGTCATTCTCCTTTATTTCAAGATATTGTGCTACTTTTATAAGCTAGCCACAGTAACACGCGCACCTCCGAATCCTCTATTGGTTTACAGTCAGCAAGCACACGAATCTTAACATACACAGATTGGTCAAAAGCAGGTGTCCACGCGAACGCTTCCTGCGCCTGCATTCCGTTACATAATCTACTGATATTTACATTCCTCAGCCTGTTTTTCCTACTCTACTATCACTTCAGAGACTCTAAAACTACAATTGCTCTTTAGCAGCCTTATACTATTACTAACAAATCCTCAGTGCTTGGAATGTTCATAGGATGACCGTTATTTAATAAAAATCCCTCCACAGCATGGGATGTGTTTCTAGCCATCCGGTGGTTGCTTCCACCATGGTGAGCACATAGCGCTTGCCTTGGTGGGTTTGTGGGAGTGTGATATAATCAATCTGACAGGCCTCCCCATATTTATATTTCAACCATCGTCCTCCATACCAGAGAGGCTTTACTCGCTTGGCTTGCTTGATTGCAGCGCATGTTTCACATTCATGGATAACCTGTGCAATAGTGTCCATGGTCAAGTCCACCCCTTGATCACGAGCCCATCTATATGTTGCATCTCTTCCTTGATGGCCTGAGGTGTCATGGGCCCACCAAGCTATAAATAATTCACCCTTATGTTGCCAGTCCAGATCCACCTGAGCCACTTCAATCTTAGCAGCCTGGTCCACCTGCTGGTTGTTTTGATGTTCTTCAGTGGCCTGACTCTTGGGTACGTGAGCATCCACGTGACGTACTTTTACAACCATGGTCTCTACCCGGGCAGCAATATCTTGCCACAATGCAGCAGCCCAGATGGGTTTACCTCTGCGCTGCCAGTTGTTCTGCTTCCACTGCTGCAACCACCCCCACAGGGCATTTGCCACCATCCATGAGTCAGTATAGAGATAAAGTCCTGGCCATTTTTCTCGTTCAGCAATGTCCAAGGCCAGCTGGATGGCTCTCACCTCTGCAAACTGGCTCGATTCACCTTCTCCTTCAGCAGTTTCTGCAACTTGGCGTATAAGACTCCATACAGCAGCTTTCCACCTCCGATGCTTTCCCACAAGGCGACAGGACCCATGAGTGAACAGGGCATATTGGTTCTCATTTTCTGGTAGTTTCTTATACAGTGGGGCCTCTTCAGGACGTGTCACCTCCTCCTCTGGGGATATTCCAAAATCTTTGCCTTCTGGCCAGTTCGTGATCACCTCCGAGATTCCTGGGCGACTGGGGTTTCCTCTTCAGGCCCGTTGTGTGATCAGCGTGACCCACTTACTCCACGTAGCATCGGTTGCATGATGTGTAGAGGGGACCCTCCCTTTGAACATCCAGCCCAGCACCGGCAGTCGGGGTGCCAGGAGGAGCTGTGCTTCAGTACCAACCACTTCCGAAGCAGCACGAATGCCTTCATATGCTGCTAATATCTCCTTCTCAGTTGGAGTGTAGCGGGCCTCGGATCCTCTGTATCCCCAACTCCAAAACCCCAGGGGTCGACCTCGTGTCTCCCCTGGTGCTTTCTGCCAGAGGCTCCAGGTAGGGCCATTCTCCCCGGCTGCGGTGTAGAGCACATTCTTCACATCTTGTCCTGCCCGGACTGGCCCAAGGGTTACTGCATGAACTATCTCCTGTTTAATTTGTTCAAAGGTTTGTTGTTGCTCAGGGCCCCATTCAAAATCGTTCTTCTTCCGGGTCACGTGATAGAGAGGGCTTACGATCTGACTGTAATCTGGAATATGCATTCTCCAAAAGCCCACAACGCCTAAGAAAGCTTGAGTTTCCCTTTTGCTAGTTGGTGGGAACATGGCTGTTATTTTGTTGATCACATCCATTGGGATCTGACGACGTCCATCTTGCCATTTTATTCCTAAAAACTGGATCTCCTGTGCAGGTCCCTTGACCTTACTTTGTTTTAGGGCAAAACCAGCCATCAGAAGGATTTGGACTATTCTCTTCCCTTTCTCTAAAACTTCTTCTGCTGTGCTGCCCCATACGATGATGTCATCAATGTATTGCAGGTGTTCTGGAGCCTCACCCTGTTCCAGTGCGGTGTGGATCAGCCCATGGCAAATGGTAGGGCTGTGTTTCCACCCCTGGGGCAGTTGGTTCCAGGTGTACTGGACGCCCCTCCAAGTGAAAGCAAACTGTGGCCTGCACTCTGCCGCCAAAGGGATTGAGAAGAACGCATTAGCGATATCCATTGTGGCGTACCACTTGGCTGCCTTTGACTCCAGTTTGTACTGGAGTTCTCGCACGTCCGGCACGGCAGCACTCAGTGGCGGCGTGACTTCGTTCAGGCCACGGTAGTCTACTGTTAGCCTCCACTCTCCATTGGACTTTCGCACTGGCCATATGGGGCTGTTAAAGGGTGAGCGAGTCTTGCTGATCACTCCTTGGCTCTCCAGTCGACGAATCAGCTCATGGATGGGGATCAGGGAGTCTCGTTTGGTGCGATATTGCCTCCGGTGCACCGTTGCAGTAGGTATTGGTACCAGCTGTTCTTCCACCCTCAGCAAGCCCAAAATAGAAGGGTCCTGTGAGAGACCGGGCAAGGTGGACCGCTGTTTAATTACCTCCGTCTCCAGGGCAGCTATACCAGAAGCCCACCGGTACCCTTTTGGGTCCTTGAAATACCCTCCCCTGAGGTAGTCTATGCCAAGGATGCACGGAGCCTCTGGGCCAGTCACAATGGGGTGCTTCTGCCACTCATTCCCAGTTAGGCTCACTTCGGCCTCCAATACAGTTAACTCCTAATGGCTGAGATACTGGTCCGTACAGGTGGAGAGTAGGACGTATCGTCTTTGAATTGCTGGAACTCCCGGGACGGTTTCTCCACAGCCGAGACAAGGGAGGAGGAGATAGTTTCTTCGTATTCCCTGACTCTGCTAACCACGTCATCCACCGTTGGTGCTTCTTCCTCTGCCCAGGACAGTACTGCCAACGAACTGGCATACGACGCTGGTGTGCTCCGTACCAACTTCCGCCACATGGGTCGCGTGCACTGGACTTCATCTGGATCTTTTGGTACTTGCTCATTGTCCAGGTCAGTATAAACCACCTCCAGCACACCTAATTCTCTCAGGTACTGGATACCTCTCTCCATAGTGGTCCACTTGCCTGGCTGATATATAACATCTTCCTTGAAGGGATACCTTTCCTTCACGCCTGACAGCAGTCGCCTCCAGTGGCTGAGGGCCTGTGCCCATTTTACAATCACTTTGTCGCTGCCCCCTTCCCTAGCAAGGGATCCCAGCTGTTTGGCTTCCTTCCCCTCTAATTCCAGGCTACTGGCCCCATTATCCCAGCATCGGAGCAGCCAGGTAACAATATGCTCTCCTGGACGACGGCTGAAATCTTTCCGCATATCTCGCAACTCATTCAGGGATAGGGATCGGGTGGTTTCCATCTCGTTTATGAGTTCTTCCTCTTCCTCCTCCCCTCCTCGTGATGGCCCTGCTTTTCCATCATCCTTTTCTAAACGACCTGACTTCCGCTTCCAAGATTTCTTCTTCTGTACAGGGGCAACGGATACCAGCGACGGTTGGTCCTCTGGTTCAGCTGTAGTACCCGTCGTGAGGGTTTGGGTAGCTGCGGTGCCTGTCGCGGGGGTTGGAGTGATTGTAGTGACTGTTGCCGGGGTTTGAGTGGCTGCAGTGCTTGTCGCGCTGGTTGAAGTAACTGTAGTGACTGTTGCCGGGGTCTGAGTAGCCATAGTGGTTGTCGTGGGGGTTGAAGTAGCCACAGTGCCTGTCACAGGGGTTTGAGTAGCCACAGTGGTTGTCATGCGGGTTGAAGTAGCTACAGTGCCTATCGTGGGGGTTTGAGTAGTCACCATGTCTGTTGCTGGGGTTGATCTCTGGACAGTATTCCTAAATAGTTGTTTAACTGTAAACAAGGCCTGAACCACATTCAGGAGACATAGCAATATGAACATGCTTGTTTGAACATCGCAAGGATATTCAAAATTCTCAGGGAATCTTGTGGACGTCTTCATGAAGAGGATAGAAGAAAAAGGAGTTTCTGAAGATATGGAAGGGAAGGTGAACAAGTGGGAGAAAGTGTCCCATCCTGTCTCCCCACTAAATTCATCCTCTGCGTTGAAGATGTAAAAAGTGTAATTATTAATAGTTTCCAAAAGATAGCTTCCGAAGAACAGGAATGATGGCAGTGCTGAGTACAGGCTCGTGACCAATAATTTTATCATAACATAAAGCCAGGTCACACAGTATAGCAAAGCAATGACCTTAATCCATTTCCCAGAAATGACCAACCGCACATAAAAACTGATAATCAGCAGTATAGACAGCCAGTAAGGTGCTACATACCACAACTCCAAGAACAGATCCAACAACTCTGAGAGCAAATAAACCAACATTGTGACCAGAGACTACTAAACTGATATAATGAATGCTTATAACGAATTTGTTTTAACCCGTTCGGGTCAGATGTGTCGTTATCTCAACCATTCAAGCCCCATGTTGGGCGCCAAAAAGGACTGTCGTGGTTTAACCTGGCAGGCAGCCAAATACCACGCAGCCACTCACTCACTCCCCCCGCCCCCCCAGTGGGACGGGGAGAGAATCGGAAGGGTAAGGGTGAGAAAAACTCGTGGGTTGAGATAAAGACAGTTTAATAGAACAGAAAAAGGGAAAATAATAATGATAATGATAGAATATACAAAATGAGTGATGCACAATGCAATTGCTCACCACCCGCGCTGACCGATAACCAAGCAGCGATCGGTACTTCCTGGATCACGCCTGCCATTTCGTTTGAAGCCACCGAGGCAAAGGGCTCCGGAGCAGAGGATCACGCCGGGGGACCCATCCTAAAGTGGCAAAACCACGGCAAAAAACGCGAAGGCAAATGCGCAGGGAGAGAGAGGGTACCCCAGCCCCTGCCGCCCCCGAGCTGGAGGAGTGAGCTCCTGACGAGCGGCAGCTCTGACTCAGAGTGGGCGGGGACAGGATGGACAGTGGCCAAACCCCCTCAGATACAAGAGTAGCCCCCAGGGAGCGCGAGCGTCCCGGAGCGCGGCGAACAGGGTGGGCAAAAAGGACGTGGCGTGTCAGAAGGACGTGGCGCGTCAGAAGGGCGTGGCGCGGCAGTTTGCGTGGCAGTTCGCGCAGGCACAATGTGCGGGGAAGGCGAGTGTGTGGGGCGCAGCCCCCCTCCAGGCTCTAGAGGCTAGCTCAAATAGTGGTCATCGCCCTCCCAGAAGATGACCTAGCCATGGTTTCCACTCGGCTGAAAGCCATCGCCAGAAGGAATGTGGCGACCCAGACGAAGCCCCCACACAGCTGTCCAGGTCTCCGGCTGCAGGGAGTGCCTGAGCCTGTCACTTGTACCCGAGGGCAGTAGAGACAACGCCTGTGTGCGCTGTGACCAGGTGGATGATCTGCTCAGCCTGGCGACAGAGCTGAAGGAGGAAGTGGAGAGGTTAAGGAGTATCAGGGAGTGTGAGAGGGAGATAGATTGGTGGAGCCGCACCCTGCCATCCCTGAGGCAAGGGCAGCAGACGGAGGCTCCGCAAGAAGCAGAGGATCCCCTGCCCTCTTGCCACCAGGCAGAAGGAGGGGACCCAGGCGACTGGGGGGGAATGGGCACAGGTCCTTGCTCGGGGCGCCAGGTGAATCCCCGCCCAGCCTCCCTCACCTCAACCTTCCCAGTTGCCCTTACACAACAGATATGGGGCCCTGGAACTTGAGGGCCAGACAAATGAGGATGCAGATGAAGGCCCATCCAGGGGGTTGCCCGAGGCAAGGCAGTCAGCCCCATGCATTACGACTGCCTCCACTAAGAAAAAAAGGAGGGTAATTGTCATAGGTGATTCCCTTCTGAGGGGGACGGAGGGCCCAATATGCCGGCCAGACCCATCCCACAGGGAAGTCTGCTGCCTTCCTGGGGCCCGGGTTAAGGACGTTACTAGGAAACTCCCTAGTCTGGTATGGCCCTCCGATTACTACCCGCTATTGGTTACACAGGCTGGCAGTGAGGAGGTTGCAGAGAGCAGTCCCGAAGCGATCAAAAGGGACTTCAGGGCACTGGGGCGGTTGGTGGAAGGATCGGGAGCACAGGTAGTGTTTTCCTCAATCCCTTCAGTGGCAGGGAGGAATACTGAAGGGAACAGGAAAACTCATCGGATCAACACGTGGCTCAAGGGCTGGTGCCATAGGCGGAATTTTGGCTTCTTTGATCATGGGGAGGTTTACACGGCACCAGGCCTGCTGGCGACAGACGGAGTTCAGCTGTCTCATAGGGGGAAAAGGATTCTCACGTATGAGTTGGCGGGGCTCATCGAGAGGGCTTTAAACTATGTTCGAAGGGGGAAGGGGATAAAACCAGGCTCACTAGAGAAGAGCCTAGGGGTGGCACGCCAATGCTGGGGGAGAAATCGGTAGCCCAGCTCAAGTGCATCTGAGAGAATTAGGTGTGCTGGAGGTGGTTTATAGTGACCTGGACAACGAGCAAGTACCCAAAAATCCAGATGAAGTCCAGTGCACGCGACCCATGTGGCAGAAGTTGGTACAGAGCGCACCAGCGTCGTATGCAGTTCGTTGGCAGTACTGTGCTGGAAGCACCAATGGTGGAAGACGTGGTTAGCAGACTCCGGGAATACGAAGAAACTGTCTCCTCCTCCCTTGTCTCAGCTGTGGAGAAACTGTCCCGGGAGGTCCAGCAACTCAAAGACGATAGGTCCTATTCTCCACCTGTATGGACCAGCATCTCGGCCATTAGGAGTCAGTGTTCTTCTGCTCAAGAGAGAGGATATAGAAAGTACACACCACGGGGCACCCTGTGGTTTTACCTGCGTGACCACGGAGAGGACATGAGGCAGTGGGATGGAAAACCTACCTTGACCCTAGAGGCACGGGCACGTGAGTTGCAAGGAAATACAATGACACAAGGGGGTTATCCCAGGAAAAATGCTGCTCCAGTTTTCAGGAAAACCCTGTCTCACGACGGTCCAGTTTCCAGTGAACAGTTCCCCAGACAGAGTAGAAGGGCTGATCTTACTTTGGATTGTAATGAAGGAATTCTTGACTCACGTTTGCAAGAAGTGAGAAATGGATACTATGACCAGGGCTAAAGGGGCCCTGCCTCCAGCCAGGTGGAGGAAAGGGACAACCGGGTTTACTGGACTGTGTGGATTCGATGGCCTGGCACATCAGACCCACAGGAGTATAAGGCTCTCGTAGACACCGGTGCACAGTGTACCCTGATGCCATCAAGCTACTAAGGGGCAGAACCCATCTGTATTTCTGGAGTGACAGGGGGATCCCAAGAGTTAACTGTATTGGAGGCCGAAGTGAGCCTAACCGGGAATGAGTGGCAGAAGCACCCCATTGTGACTGGCCCAGAGGCTCCGTGCATCCTTGGCATAGACTACCTCAGGAGAGGGTATTTCAAGGACCCAAAAGGGTACCGGTGGGCTTTTGGTATAGCTGCCTGTCGTGGCTTAACCCCAGCCAGCAAAAATAAACTCCACGCAGCCGCTCGATCACACCCCCCCGGTGGGATGGGGGAGAGAATCGGGAGGGCACAAGTAGGAAAGCTCCCGGGTTGAGATAAAAACAGTTTAATAATGGAAATAAAACTAAGTAGAACAGTAATAATAACAATGAGAACAACAACAATAACAGAATACACAAAGCAGGCAACGCACAACACAACCGCTTACCGACCGCCGACCGCGTGTCACGAATGGGGGGCGAGCCCCCCCCCCACCTGGTTTTTATACTGAGCATGAT
Organism: Calonectris borealis; assembly: GCF_964195595.1. Taxonomy (NCBI): domain Eukaryota; kingdom Metazoa; phylum Chordata; class Aves; order Procellariiformes; family Procellariidae; genus Calonectris; species Calonectris borealis. Next base: position 47,748,715 of record NC_134351.1, on the reverse strand, counting down.
GTCACATGGTATAGAATACCCCATTGGCCAGCTGGGTCCACCACCCCGGCTGTGCTCCCCCCTCCCGGTGCAAGCATCACCCAGCATCAGCCAAAGCATCAATGGGCCATCAACGCTCCTTTCACACCGAACCCAAAACACAGTACACCCCTCAAGCTACTGGGAAGAAAGTTAACCCTGTCCCAGCTGGAACCAGGACACTGCCTTGGAGACGGAGGTAATTAAACAGCGGTCCAGCTTGCCCGGTCTCTCACAGGACCCTTCTGTTTTGGGCTTGCTGAGGGTGGATGAACAGCAGGTACCAATCCCTACTGCAACGGTGCACCAGCGGCAATATCGCACCAACCGAGACTCCCTGATCCCCATCCATAAGCTGATTCGTCGACTGGAGAGCCAAGGAGTGATCAGCAAGACTCGCTCACCCTTTAACAGTCCCATATGGCCAGTGCGAAAGTCCAATGGAGAGTGGAGACTAACAGTAGACTACCGTGGCCTGAACGAACTCACGCCGCCACTGAGTGCTGCCGTGACAGACATGCTAGTACTCTAATACGAACTGGAGTCAAAGGCAGCCAAGTGGTACGCCACAATGGATATCGCTAATGCGTTCTTCTCAATCCTTTTGGCGGCAGAGTGCAGGCCACAGTTTGCTTTCACTTGGAGGGACGTCCAGTATACCTGGAACCGACTGCCCCAGGGGTGGAAACAGCCCTACCATTTGCCATGGACTCATCCACACCGTACTGGAACAGGGTGAGGCTCTGGAACACCAGTCCGGGCAGGACAAGATGTAGGGAATGTGCTCTACACCGCAGCCGGGCAGAATGGTCCTACCTGGAGCCTCTGGCAGAAAGCACCATGGGAGACTCGAGGTCGACCCCTGGGGTTTTGGAGTCGGGGATACAGAGGATCCGAGGCCCGTACACTCCGACTGAGAAGGAGATATTGGCAGCATATGAAGGGGTTCGAGCTGCTTCGGAAGTGGTTGGCACTGAAGCACAGCTCCTCCTGGCACCCCGACTGCCAGTGCTGGGCTGGATGTTCAAGGGGAGGGTCCCCTCTACACGTCATGCAACCGATGCTACGTGGAGTAAGTGGGTCACACTGATCACACAATGGGCCCGAATAGGAAACCCCAGTCGCCCAGGAATCTCGGAGGTGATCACGAACTGGCCAGAAGGCAAAGATTTTGGAATATCCCCAGAGGAGGAGGCGATGCGTGCTGAAGAGGCCCCACTGTATAAGAAACTACCAGTAAATGAGAAGCAATATGCCCTGTTCACTGATGGGTCCTGTTGCCTTGTGGGAAAGCATCGGAGGTGGAAAGCTGCTGTATGGAGTCCTATACGCCAAGTTGCAGAAACTGCTGAAGGAGAAGGTGAGTCGAGCCAGTTTGCAGAGGTGAAAGCCATCCAGCTGGCCTTGGACATTGCTGAATGAGAAAAATGGCCAGTACTTTATCTCTATACGGACTCATGGATGGTGGCAAATGCCCTGTGGGGGTGGTTGCAGCAGTGGAAGCAGAACAACTGGCAGCGCAGAGGGAAACCCATCTGGGCTGCCGCATTGTGCAAGATATTGCTGCCCTGGTAGAGAACCTGGTTGTAAAAGTACGTCACGTAGATGCTCACGTACCCAGCCGAAACCAAGACAGGCCCATAGACTAAGGGAATGATATCTCTGTGTGTGGATATATGTATATATATAAAGACAAGAAAGGTGGTGGTGATTAATTGGAATGTATTGAAAAAGATGTGAGACCTAGGCATGACGTAGATGGATTAGAATAAGGGGTGGATACTGTCCTGGTTTCAGCTGGGATAGAGTTAAATTTCTTCCTAGTGCTGTGTTTTGGATTTAGTATGAGAAGAATGTTGATATCACACTGATGTTTTCAGTTGTTGCTAAGTGCCCTGTCAAGGACAGCTTCCGTGTTACCAAGCAGAGGCTGGGATGAGGAGCATAGCCGGGACAGCTGGCCCAGCTGGCCAACGGGGTATTCCATACCATGTGACGTCATGCTCGTATATGAAGGGTAGGCGTGATCCAGGAAGTACCGATCGCTACTTGGTTATCGGTCAGCGCGGGTGGTGAGCAATTGCATTGTGCATCACTCATTTTGTATATTCTATCATTATCATTATTATTTTCCCTTTTTCTGTTCTATTAAACTGTCTTTATCTCAACCCACGAGTTTTTCTCACCCTTACCCTTCCGATTCTCTCCCCGTCCCGCTGGGGGTGGAGGGGAGTGAGTGAGCGGCTGCGTGGTATTTGGCTGCCTGCCAGGTTAAACCATGACACTGGGCTTTTGCCTTTCTAATTTCCACTCTGCACGACCTAATGAGATCCCTGTACTCTTCTTGAGTTGCCTGCCCCTTCTTCCACAAGTGATAAACTCTCCTTTTTTCCCTGAGTCCCAGCCAGAGCTCCCCGTTCAGCCAGGCCGGTCGTCTTCCCCACCCGTTCTTCTTACAGCACATGGGGACAGCCCGCTCCTGCGCCTTTAAGACTTCCTTCTTGAAGAACGTCCAGCCTTCCTGGACCCCTTTGCCCTTCAGGACTGTCTCCCAAGGGACCCTCTCGACCCGTGTCCTGAGCAGGCCAAAGTCCGCCCTCCGGAAGTCCATGGTAGTGGTTTTGCTGGCCCCCCTCCTTACTTCACCAAGTATCGAGAATTCTATCATTTCATGGTTGCTAAGCCCAAGACGGCCTCCGACCACCACATCTCCCACCAATCCTTCGCTGTTTGTGAACAGCAGGTCAAGCGAGGCACCTCCCCTGGTGGGCTCGCTTACCAGCTGCGTCAGGAAGTTATCCTCCACACACTCCAGGAACCTCCTCGACTGTTTCCTCTCCACTGTATTGTATTTCCAGCAGACATCCGGAAAGTTGAAGTCCCCCACGAGAACAAGGGCTAGCGATTGGGAGACTTCTGCCAGCCTCTGGTAGAATATTTCGTCTGCCTCCTCGTCCTGGTTAGGTGGTCTATAACAGACTCCCAGCAGGTTATCTGCCTTGTTGGCCTTCCCCCTCATCCTTACCCACAAGCACTCGACCTTATCATCACTATCATTGAGCTCTAGACAGTCGAAGCACTCCCTAACATACTCCTTCCTCGCCTGTCCCTTCTGAAGAGCTTATAGCCATCCATTGCAGCACTCCAATCGTGAGACTCATCCCACCATGTTTCCGTGATGGCGACTAAGTCATAGCTACCCCCCTGCACAATGGCTTCCAGCTCCTCCTGTTTGCCGCCCATGCTGCGTGCATTGGTGTAGATGCACTTGAGCTGGGCTACCGATTTCTCCCCCAGCATTGGCGTGCCACCCCTAGGCTCTTCTCTAGTGAGCCTGGTTTTATCCCCTTCCCCCTTCGAACATAGTTTAAAGCCCTCTCGATGAGCCCCGCCAACTCATACGCGAGAATCCTTTTCCCCCTATGAGACAGCTGAACTCCGTCCGTCACCAGCAGGCCCAGTGCCGTGTAAACCTCCCCATGATCAAAGAAGCCAAAATTCCACCGATTGCACCAGCCCCTAAGCTACGTGTTGATCCGATGAGTTTTCCTGTTCCCTTCAGTATTCCTCCCTGCCACTGAAGGGATTGAGGAAAACACTACCTGTGCTCCCGATCCTTCCACCAACCACCCCAGTGCCCTGAAGTCCCTTTTGATCACTTCGGGACTGCTCTCTGCAACCTCCTCACTGCCAGCCTGTGTAACCAATAGCGGGTAGTAATCGGAGGGCCATACCAGACTAGGGAGTTTCCTAGTAACGTCCTTAACCCGGGCCCCAGGGAGGCAGCAGACTTCCCTGTGGGATGGGTCTGGCCGGCATATTGGGCCCTCCGTCCCCCTCAGAAGGGAATCACCTATGACAATTACCCTCCTTTTTTTCTTAGTGGAGGCAGTCATAATGCGTGGGGCTGTCTGACTCGCCCTGGGCAACCCCCTGGATGGACCTTCATCTACATCCTCATTTGTCTGGCCCTCAAATTCCAGGGCCCCATATCTGTTGTGTAAGGGCAACTGGGAAGGTTGAGGTGAGGGAGGCCGGGCGGGGATTCGCCTGGCGCCCCGAGCAGGGACCTGTGCCCATTCCCCCCCTGTCGCCTGGGTCCCCTCCTTCTGCCTGGTGGCAAGAGGGCAGGGGATCCTCTGCTTCTTGCGGAGCCTCCGTCTGCTGCCCTTGCCTCAGGGATGGTAGGGTGGGGCTCCACCAATCTATCTCCCTCTCACACTCCCTGATACTCCTTAACCTCTCCACTTCCTCCTTCAGCTCTGTCGCCAGGCTGAGCAGATCATCCACCTGGTCACAGCGCACACAGGCGTTGTCTCTGCTGCCCTCGGGTACAAGTGACAGGCTCAGGCACTCCCTGCAGCCAGAGACCTGGACAGCTGTATGTTTGTGTGGGGGCTCCGTCTGGGTCGCCACATTCCTTCTGGCGATGGCTTTCAGCCGAGTGGAAACCATTGCTAGGTCCTCTTCTGGGAGGGTGATGACCACTATTTGAGCTAGCCTCTAGAGCCTGGAGGGGGGCTGCGCCCTGCCCGCTTGCCTTCCCCGCACACCGTGGCTGCGCGAACTGCCGCGCAAACTGCTGCGCCACACCCTTCTGACGCGCCACGTCCTTTTTGCCCACCCTGTTCGCCGCGCTCCAGGTCGCTCGCGCTCCCTGGGGGCTACTCTTGTATCTGAGGGGGTTTGGCCGCTGTCCCTCCTGTCCCCGCCCACTCTGAGTCAGAGCTGCCGCTCGTCAGGAGCTCAGTCCTCCGGCTCGGGGGAGGCGGGGGGCTGGGGCACCCTCTCTCTCCCTGCGCTTTTACCTTTGTGTTTTTTGCCATGGTTTTGCCACTTTAGGAAGGGTCCCCCGGCGTGAACCTCTGCTCCGGAGCCCTTTGCCTCGGTGGCTTCAAATGAAATGGCAGGCGTGATCCAGGAAGTAGCAATCGCTACTTGGTTATCGGTCAGCGCGGGTGGTGAGCAATTGCATTGTGCATCACTCATTTTGTATATTCTATCATTATTATTGTTATTTTCCCTTTTCTGTTCTATTAAACTGTCTTTATCTCAACCCACGAGTTTTTCTCACCCTTACCCTTCCGATTCTCTCCCCGTCCCACTGGGGGTGGGGGGGAGTGAGCGAGCGGCTGCGTGGTATTTGGCTGCCTGCCAGGTTAAACCACGACAATAGTACACATTTTTTGGTAAGCATCCACAAGACACTGAGCTAGGTGGATTGTTGCTCAGATCCATTATGGCTGTTCTTATATTCTAATAAATATTTAGATATAAAAATAATATAAGGAGACGAGTTCTTTTCTTTTCTGGTATAAAGAGGTACAAATTTATTTCGATTCCACTAACAGAGAATTTTCCTGATAGGGTAGGCAGGAGGCTTGATCGCAGTGTTATGAGAGAGGGATTTATGAGTTTTAAGTCTGAATCCACCACTGACCATCTTTGGAAAGTCATTTCCTCTCTCTGGAAATTAGGTTTAATAGTAGTTCATATCATGTTCATGCTGTGATTAATAATTATTAGTATTCATGCAATGAATTGAATATATATATATTTCAAAGTGTTAGACAAGTGACTATTTAGATGGAAAAATACATAGATGCATACACATGGCTACTGTGGTTAGCAGTGGATGTGAAGAAAGTTAGATGCACGGATTGTATAAAATCACTATTAACAAACAGTGCTAATGCTAACAGAGCGTACAGTAAATATCACTGTTGTAGATCATAAAGAGACAAACTAGTATGAATTTATTCTCAGAATTGAATTCTTCAAAGATCTCTTGGTGAATGCTGTAAATTCTATTAAAAATGTTGCATGTCTCTCTAGTTAGCAGTAAATTTAAAGCAAGCATTTGTGTGTAATGTATAGCCACCAGCAGAGCTGACAAAGGATTCCTTTCATTAAAACTATCATATACTGAATTTAGAACTACATTTAAAATACTTTAATTGACAAGCAAGCATTTTATACAGGAAGGGTTTTCAGTACATAAATTCCCTAATGTCAGTCAATTAAAGCTATAACACATTCCTAAATTTGAATCTCTAGATCAAGTGGGGTATTTTTTTTGTCTAGTTGTATATTTTCCTTCTGTGCATTTATTTCAAATGTTAATTAACTTTTCATCAACAAAAGGTTTAGAAATGACAGAACAAAACTGTTCCTTTTTAAATCATGACAGTTCCTACTGTTTCTATCTACAGGTAGTGGAGGACATGCTGGAGGATGAGGAAGAAGAGGGTGATAGAGATGACAAGGTAATTATCTTTCCTAGCACTTGGGTACCTGGGGATGAGAGAATTTAGACTTGACACTGTTTTTACAGACAGTTAAAATAGGAGTTGAAGTGGTATTTTCATACCAGTAAGATGAAACCACTCCGTTCCTCCTCGTCCCCACAGGCCAGCGCCTTGGCTGTCAGGGGCGCCCCAAGGAGTCAGTCCCCTCATGCCCCAGTCAGAGGGAAAGGGAGCCCCAGGCACATGCCATGTGGCGCACTCTGGTTCTTCCTGCATGACCAGGGGGAGGACATGAGGGAGTGGGATGGTGAACCCACCTTTAAGCTGGAAGCCCGTGTACGCGAACTGAGAGGGAAGACAGCTGTTAAGAAGGGGCCACCCAAGAAGGCTGTCAGCTTAGTTGCTGTAGAGACACAAGAAGGCAATCGGCGATGTCCCAGACACAGAAGGACTGAGATCACCTCCCTTGAGCCTGGTGAAGGGACTTCTGGTCTGGCGCTGCAAGGGTCAGGCAGTGAATACTCTGACCAGGAACAGGAATAGAGGGTCCCTGCCTTCGGCCAGGAGGAGGAAAGGGATGACCGGGTATACTGGACTGTGTGGATTCGATGGCCTGGCACATCAGACCCACAGGAGTATAAGGCTCTCGTAGACACCGGTGCACAGTGTACGCTGGTGCCATCAGGGTATAGGGGCACAGAACCCATCTGGATCTCTGGAGTGACAGGGGGATGCCAACAATTGTCTGTATTGGAGGCTGAGGTGAGCTTAACAGGGGACAAGTGGCAAAAGCACCCCATTGTGACTGGCCCAGAGGCCCCTTGTATCCTTGGCATAGACTACCTCAGGAGAGGGTACTTCAAGGACCCAAAAGGGTACCGATGGGCTTTTGGTGTAGCCGCTGTGGATACAGAGAAGAATTCATACTGCCAATGTGTTTTTCTGGATTCCTTTGGCAGCAAAGTGCAGGCCACAGTTTGCTTTCATGAGGCGGGGTGTCCAATACACCTGGAATCGACTGCCCTAGGGGTGGAAACACAGCCCTACCATTTGTCATGGACTACTCCAAACTGCACTGGAACAAGGTGATGCCCCTGAACATCTACAATACATCGATGACATCATCGTGTGGGGCAACAAGGCAGAAGAAGTGTTTGAGAAGGGAAAAAGAGTGATTCAGATTCTTCGGAAAGCTGGTTTTGCCATAAAATGAAGCAAGGTCAAGGGACCTGCACAGGAGATCCAGTTCTTGGGAGTAAAATGGCAGGATGGACGTCGTCATGTCCCTATGGATCTGATCAACAAGATAGCAACTATGTCTCCACCAGCTAACAAGAAGGAAACACAAGATTTCCTAGGCCTTGTGAAACACAAGCTTTCCTAGGACCCAAGCTGACCAAAGGGATATTCCATACCATATGATGTCGTGCTCAGCAATAACAGCTAAGAGAAAGGAGGAGAGGAGGGGCATTCGTTATTAAGGTGTTTGTCTTCCGGAGCAACCGCTACATGTACTGAGGCTCTACTTCCCAGGAAGTGGCTGGACATCACCTGCTGATGGGAAGTAGAGAAGAAATCTTTTTGTTTTCCTTTGCTTCCGCGTGCGGCCTTTGCTTTTCTTTATTAAAGTGCCTTTATCTTGACCCATGAGTTTTTTCATCTTATTTTCTCCCCCTGTCCCGCTGAGGAGGGGGAGTGTTAGAGCGGCTTGGTGGGCACCTGGTAGCCAGCCAAGGTCAACCCACCACACATTATTTTATTCATACTTTAATATATCTATTATACACACAGCAACAGTGCCAGTCTTTTAACACAGCTTGCATGCTACTGTTATTTTATCATCCATTAGCACTGCAGCATTAGGACACCTTTTTTACAGCCACAGCACAGCATGTGGCATTCGCCCCAGACAGTCCTGTGTACATCATTCAGCTGTAGACAAGCTGCTAAGTATGTGTGTAAGTTTTCAGACATACTAGTGCCCTCTATAATAATTCTATTCTCTCATTCTATTTGGCCAGTGAACATGCATTCTCCCTCTCTCTTTTTTCCCCTTCATGAATACTCAAGTGCCAGTATGCATGAAATATATCTGAGATGTAACTCCAACTACCTTTACATATGGTTAGTGCAGTCTGTGGTTCTAAAAGCTTATAAAATGCCAGCCACAGAAGAAATGAAAGACGCAAGAGAGATGTCATTGTATGAAGTAGTTTAATTAACTCAAGTTTAATTAACTCAAGTTTCTATATGCTATTTGGACTTTTATTCATAAAGGCATTAATTTTGTTAATGTACAAATGTTAATGTATAGCCATAATTTAATTTTTGATAAATACCAGGATCCTTTGTTCACTTTAAAAAATGTTTTTCAAAAATTGAGTGACCATTTGTCCCTGAAAAATAGCTATCTAACACCCTCATTCAGACCTTTTCAGGGGTCTTTGATAGATTTTTTTAAGAGCAAATTTTGTCTTCCTTTCTGCCAACTCCAGCAGACTTTGCCTCCTGGAAGAACCATCTGCTTGACCAACCTGATCTCCTTCTATGAGCAGGTGACCCGCCTCGTGGATGAGGGAAAGGCTGTGGATGTGGTCTACCTGGACTTCAGTAAAGCCTTTGACACTGTCTCCCACGGCATTCTCCTAGAGAAGCTGGCGGCTCACGGCCTAGACAGGTACACTCTTCGCTGGGTAAAAAACTGGCTGGACGGCCGAGCCCAGAGAGTTGTGGTGAACAGAGTTAAATCCAGTTGGCGGCCGGTCACGAGCGGTGTTCCTCAGGGCTCAGTACTGGGGCCGGTCCTGCTCAATATCTTTATCAATCAATGATCTGGATGAGGGGATCGATTGCTCCCTCAGTAAGTTTGCACATGACACCAAGTTGGGCGGGAGTGTTGATCTGCTGGAGGGTAGGAAGGCTCTGCAGAGGGACCTGGACAGGCTGGATCGATGGGCTGAGGCCAATTGTATGAGGTTCAACAAGGCCAAGCACCGGGTCCTGCACTTCGGCCACCCCAGGCAACGCTACAGGCTTGGGGAAGAGTGGCTGGAAAGCTGCCCAGAGGAAAAGGACCTGGGGGTGCTGGTTGACAGCCGGCTGAACATGAGCCGGCAGTGTGCCCAGGTGGCCAAGAAGGCCAACGGCACCCTGGCCTGTATCAGAAATAGTGTGGCCAGCAGGAGCAGGGAGGTGATCGTGCCCCTGTACTCGGCACTGGTGAGGCCGCACCTCGAATACTGTGTTCCGTTTTGGGCCCCTCACTACAAGAAGGACATGGAGGTGCTGGAGCGTGTCCAGAGGAGGGCAACGAAGCTGGTGAAGGGCCTGGAGCACAAGTCTTACGAGGAGCGGCTGAGGGAACTGGGGTTGTTTAGTCTGGAGAAGAGGAGGCTGAGGGGAGACCTCATCGCGCTCTACAACTACCTGAAAGGAGGCTGTAGCGAGGTGGGTGTTGGTCTCTTCTCCCAAGTAACTAGCGATAGGACAAGAGGAAATGGCCTCAAGTTGCGCCAAGGGAGGTTTAGACTGGACATTAGGAGAAATTTTTTTACTGAAAGAGTGGTCAGGCCTTGGAACAGGCTGCCCAGGGAAGTGGTGGAGTCACCATCCCTGGAAGTATTTAAAAGACGTGTAGATGAGGCCCTTAGGGACATGGTGTAGTGGGCATGGTGTGTTGGGTTGACGGTTGGACTCGATGATCTTAGAGGTCTTTTCCAACCTTAATGATTCTATGATTCTATGATTCTATGATCTGTTGGTGTAGTAGACGAAACCAACAACATGCTGGCAAGGTACATATATGGACTGTTCCTCAACTGGGCCCTGTTCCACTGTCAGTCTGTTCTCTTTTCCTGAAAACTTTCTATCTCTTAACCCAATCAGGCTGTAGCAGCAAATCCATGTGGCGACAACAGTGCACTCATAAAAATGCTGAATTTGATGAATCAGGCATCACCACCGACAAAAAAAATGACAATTTCTCTTCATTTCTCTCAGACTACACGCAAGTCAAAAGTTTATACTCAGCATTTCCAATGTATTCATGCCATATTATCCTATTTAGTTTCAATTTGAATAGTGTTTTCCCAAAATAAGAAACAGAAAGAAAAATATTTAAAGATTTTCAGAGAGCAGCAAAATATTTGATTTAAAACTTGTTTAACATTTTGCTATCAAAAGCCACATACTACAGTAGTCTCTGTAACTGACTCCAAACCCTAGCACCTAAGAAATTGGCATAAGTTGCATTTCATTTTTCTTTTCTTCTCCTGATATTTTATTATCAGATAGTATATTGGTGCACTTATTTTATTTTCAATTTTGCTTTCTCTATAAACCAGCTTGGATGAGGAAAATATCATTTAACATTTAATCAACCGAAGTTATTCTAGCGACACTAGTTCTGCAACTATCTTGTCAAGATTTCTTCTGAAGATATTAAAAGAATTTAGCTATAGCAATTTTTGAAGTTATTTCCTTAATATTTATTTCATTCTTGAAGCCTTGGCAATGAAAGCATTATTGTCCTCGTATATGCAGCTTCTTAGGAGATACAGTGTACAACCAGTGTGTTTCATTTATCATCAGGAAAGAGACATCTGCTCTATTCATTCATGTAAAATACATACTTCCAGTATTGGACAGACATGAAAATAATCTGGTTTTAATATATTAGAGGCAAGCAATAAGCCATACAGAAATTGCAGCTATTTTTCTGATTTTGAAGTACATATAATTTTTGTCACTTCAGTTTAGATTCACAGATGTTGCCCTTTCTGTAAAGCTATCTTGATTTATAATTAAATTGTACAAGAAAAGAATTATGTCAATGTAACAAAAACAGTACCCTTTGTGACATCTCCAAAACTCAACAGGGATTACTTTAAGAGGTCCCGAGACTCTTTTTCTTTACAAATATTTTACAAGACAAAGTTGTACCTTTTTTTGAAAATACATCTGTTTTAAATCATTCCCTTAAAAAAAAAAAAACAACACAACAAAACAAGAGAGAGAAAAACAAGAGAGAAACAGAGAAAGAAACACTGTTTCCAGTCACCTTGCACCTTCTCAGCTTAAAGGAAATTTGTTGACATGTTCTGAAGCAGGCATAGACAAAACAGCAGAGGAAAGAGGAGGCGGTCATAAGGATTAGGGTTCGGCTTTGCCTAAACCAATTCCACATACCCCACAAACTATTAGCTGTTTCTATTTCCTGCTCCAAAGATTTGTGGAGAAAATAAACTGGGCTAGGGAAAAGCTGCACTTCTTATCTTTCAGCAAGATGCTGTGTTAACAAATACCACATATGAGCCACCTTGAGTGAACCAAGGTTCTTAATACATTTTTTCAAACAATACTGGTATTTCCTTTCACAGATATCTTCCCCATGCTGTCTCCACAGTTGGTGTATCCGTATCTGGGCAATACATTGTTGCCAAGCCGTTAGAATATGATGCTGGGGCGTTTTGGACCACCTTCCTCCACATGGCCCATATACACAGGACATCATCTGGATCTTTGGAGACCTCGTCATTGTCCGGATCACTGTAGATGGCTTCCAGCACACTAATTCTCTCAGGTACTGGATGCCTTCCTCAGCAGTAGTCCACTTTCCTAGGGAGTTCACAAGATCTTCCTTGAAAAGATATCTTGCCCTCACACTTGAGAGGGGCCGTCTCCAGAGACTGCAAATTGCTGCCTCTTTTCCAATTCCTCTGTCAATTCCCTGGTTTCTAGCAAGGGATCCCAGCTTCCTTACCTTCCAATTGCTGACTGTTGGCCCCATTATCCCAGCATTGGAGCAGCCAGGCAGCAATCCGCTCACCTGGCTGGCGGCTGTAATCTTTCCGCATGTCTCGAAGATCTGACGAGGTCAGGGACTGGGTAGTTTCCGCCTCCTGTCTGATTTGTCTCATTTCTTCCTCCTGTTTCTTTGCTGAAGGACTGGCTTCCCGATCAGACCTTTCCTCCTTCTCCTTCTCCCTTAGTAATCAGTGATATGAATCCGTTAACCTCTTTGTCCACTCAGTGGGACAGGGGGAGAAAATAAGATGAAAAAAAACCTCGTGGGTCAAGATATAGGCAATTTAATAAAGAAAAGCAAAGGCCACACGCGGAAGCAAAGGAAAACAAAGAGATTTATTTTCTACTTCCCATCAGCAGGCGATGTCCAGCCACTTCCCGGGAAGTAGGGCTTCAGTACGCGTAGCGGTTGCTCTGGAAGACAAACGTCGTAATAATGATCGCCCCCTCTCCTCCTCCTTTCTCTTAGCTGTTATTGCTGAGCACAACGTCATATGGTATGGAATATCCCTTTGGTCAGTTTTGGATCAGCTGTCCTGGCTATGTCCCCTCCCAACCTCTTGTCCACCCCTAGCCTACTGGCCTTTGGGGCCAGGGCGTGTTGGAGAGACAGCCTTGATGCAGTGCGAGCACTGCTCAGCAGTAGCCAAAACATTGGTGTGTTATCAACACCTTTCTAGCTACAAATACAAAGCACAGCACTTTGAGGGCTGCTGTGGGGAAATTTAACTCCATCCCAGCCAGACCCAATACATAGAATCATAGAATCATAGAATCACAGACCCATAAGGATCATCGAGTCCAACTCCCTGCTCCTCGCAGGACTACCTAAAACTAAACCATATGACTAAGAGCGTCGTCCAGACGCTCCTGGAACTCTGATGGGCTTGGTGCCGTGTCCACTTCCCTGGGGAGCCTGTTCCAGTGACCGACCACCCTCTCAGGGAAGAACCTTTTCCTAATGTCCCATCTGAACTTCCCCTGACGCAGTTTCATTCCATTTCCTCGTGTCCTATTGCTGGTCACCAGAGAGAGGAGATCAGCACCTCCCCCTCCGCTGCCCCTCTTGAGGAAGTTGTAGACTGCGATGAGGTCACCCCTCAGCCTTCTCTTCTCCAAGCTGAACAAACCAAGTGACCTCAGCCACTCCTCATAAGTCTTGCCCTCGAGGCCTTTCACCATCTTGGTCGCCCTCCTCTGGACACACTCTAATAGTTTGATGCCCTTCTTATATTGAGGCGCCCAAAACTGCACACAGTACTCGAGGTGGGGCCGCACCAGTGCAGTGTAGAGTGGGACAATCGCCTCCCTCGACCGGCTAGCTATGCTGTGCTTGATGCACCCCAGGACATGGGTTGGACCTTTTGGCTGCCAGGGTGCACCGTGGACTCATATTCAACTTGCCATCACACCAGACCCCCAGATCTCTTTCCACGGGGCTGCTCTCCAGCCTCTCTGAACAGCTAAATATGAATATATCTTTTTCTAAGCTAAATGAAATGCCACTGGTGGTCCGGGTTAAGCAGAAGAGCAGCACTTCATATCATGTTCAGATGAGTTCATTTGGCATTTCCTGTTTCATCCTTGTGTTCTGGCCCAAGGTAGGCTGAAAGGTTAGGGAGAGCGGAAATCTCAAATAGAGGTCTAGCAAGCCAAAGGGAATCTTGTGTATAGGAGCTGAAGTGTTTCTAGTTTCTTACTCTCAATGCTTCCAAAGGAGTATTTATCTTCTTGGTGCCTACATCAACTCAAGAGTTGAAAAACTGCTCTTATCACTTGAAAGAGCACACAACATATGAAGTTGGCACTTTCAACATGATTAGAAACCAGAGAACTGAATTATTGAAATATATATTTAGAAACTAATGCAATGACAAATAAAGTTCTGTGGTGCTAAATATGTAGACTAAACTATATTTATTCTCTATATGTACTGTTTAAAGGACAAGAAAACAATTTCTGAATGCCAGTTTTTACCAATGACTTTTAGATACATCTGTAGCACATGCAATTTTGAAACTTAACTGATAGATACATGGCACATTTGCTACAGTCAGAAAAGTTTTTACACAATTACTATTGTTCTTTACAACTGTACAGGGTCTGACTGGGATGGAGTTAATTTTCTTCATAGCAGCTCGTATGGTGCTGTGTTTTAGATTTGTGACCAAGACAATACTGATAACACACTGATATTCTAACTATTGCTGAACAGTGTTTGCACAGCATCAAGGCCTTTTCTGTTTCTCACTCTACCCTCCCCCAGTTAATAGATTAGGGGTGTGCAAGAGGTTGGGAGGGGACACAACAAGGCAGATGACCTGCCTAACCAAAGAGATAGATATTCCATGCCATATAACGTCATGCTCAGCAATAAAATGGAGAGGAGTGGGTTTAGAGAGATGTCCTGGTTTTGGCTGGGATGGAGTTGATTTTCTTCCTATTAACTGGTATAGTGCTGTGTTTTGGATGTAGTGTGAGAATAATGTTGATGACACGCTGATGTTTTGGTTGTTGCTAGGTATTGTTTATGCTAGTCAAGGACTTTTCATCTTCCCATGCCCTGCCAGATGTGCAGGGGGCTGGGAGGGAGCGCAGCCAGGGCGGCTGGCCCAGCTGGCCAATAGGCTATTCCATACCATATGACGTCATGCTCAGCACATAAGGCTGAGGGAAGAAGAAGGAGGGGGGGCGTTCGGAGTGATGGCGTGTGTCTTCCCAAGTAACCGTTACGCGTGATGGAGCCCTGCTTTCCTGGCGATGGCTGAACACCTGCCTGCCGATGGGAAGTGGTGAATGAATTCCTTGTTTTGCTTTGCTTGTGTGCACAGCTTTTGCTTTCCCTATTAAACTGTCTTTATCTCAACCCACGAGTTTTTCTCACTTTTACCCTTCTGATTCTCTTCCCCATCCCACCCGGCGGGGGGGGTGAGCGAGCGGCTGCGTGGTATTTGGCTGCTGCCAGGTTAAACCACGACAGTCCTTTTTGGCGCCCAACATGGGGCTCGAAGGGTTCGAGATAACGACAGGTTTGATTGGAATGTGCTAGATGATTGAATTTATAGCTGTTACTGCTGTTTAGCTATTAATTCGCAGGCTCTTGTGCTTGCCATGGGGCTTGCTTGCCTTAATGTGTATTAGAGTCTTGTGCTCGTTAGTGGCTGCTTTTTTTGCTCTTGCTGCTTGCTGTACTGCTGCACTGCTGATCGTCTTACTGTGCTGTGCCTGGGAACATTCTGATAACAGCAATGGGGATGCGCCTGGGCTGGCAGATGGCCAGGGCATCGCTGCTGTTTCTGTGCTGCTGTGCTGGACAGGCTGGAACTCCAGTGTGAGCTCAAGTCGAAGGGACTGTGACCTGTGGCTGAGTCCATGCGGGACAGGACACCCCGAGGCGTCTGTGACCGAGGATAAGCCCATGCCCAAGCAGGTACATCTTGAAGCGTCTGTGGCCGTGATTATGTCCGTGCCGCAGCAGGTATACCTCTGAAGGGATTGTGGCCTAAGGATAAGTCCACGCTGGAGAAGGTACACCTCGAAGCATCTGTGGCCGTGGATAAGTCCATGCTGCAGCAGGTACACCTTGAAGCGTCAGTGGCTGTGCATGAGGCCATGCTGGAGCACCTCAAAGCGTGTGGCCGTGGATAAGCCCATGACAGGGGAGGTACACCCCTGGAGAGATTGCAGCCATGGGTAAGGCCATGTTAGAGCAGGTTTACTTCTGAAGGGACTGTGGCCCATGGAGAAGGCCACACTGGGACTGGTGCACCTCGAAGCGACTGTGGCTGTGGACAAGTCTGTGCTGCAGCAGGTATACCTCTGGAGAGACTGTGGCTCATAGGTAAGGCTCCACTTGGAGCAGGTACACCCTAAGGGACTGCAGTCTGTGGATAAGTCCAAGCCGGAGCAGGGGCAAGGGGAGGAGTTCATTGCAATGTTAAACCCTATGGTCTGGCCCAAAGGGACCAGGGGTGGAGATTGTAATGGATATACCTTTAAATTGTTGTAACCCATGATTTGAGTTGCATGTTATAGGAATTACTATAGCAGGAACCACCTGAACCAACGGAGGACAAACTTTACAAGAAGCAGCGCAGGTGCAGCAGTGACCCGACCTGAGCTGGCTTTGGTGCCCAGTAACTCCATGCAACACACCACCTCTGCTGACCTGAGTGACCACCATAACAGATGGAGCCCAAAGTCATGGACTAAATGAACGCAGTGGACATTTTGTGGACATTTATGGATATTTTATGGACATTTTACAGGGGTGGTCCATAGACTAAGGGAATGATATCTGTGTATTATATCAAAAGATGGGAAGGGGGATGGTGGGTAATGAGAATGTATTGGATAGTGTGGGACCTGAGCATGATGTAAATGGTATGGAATAAGGGGTGGATACTGTCCTGGTTTTGGCTGGGATGGAGTTGATTTTCTTCCTATTAACTGGTATAGTGCTGTGTTTTGGATGTAGTGTGAGAATAATGTTGATGACACGCTGATGTTTTGGTTGTTGCTAGGTATTGTTTACGCTAGTCAAGGACTTTTCATCTTCCCATGTCCTGCCAGATGTGCAGGGGGCTGGGAGGGAGCGCGGCCAGGGCGGCTGGCCCAGCTGGCCAATAGGCTATTCCATACCATATGACGTCATGCTCAGCACATAAGGCTGAGGGAAGAAGAAGGAGGGGGGGCGTTCGGAGTGATGGCGTGTGTCTTCCCAAGTAACCGTTACGCGTGATGGAGCCCTGCTTTCCTGGCGATGGCTGAACACCTGCCTGCCGATGGGAAGTGGTGAATGAATTCCTTGTTTTGCTTTGCTTGTGTGCACAGCTTTTGCTTTCCCTATTAAACTGTCTTTATCTCAACCCACGAGTTTTTCTCACTTTTACCCTTCTGATTCTCTTCCCCATCCCACCCGGCGGGGGGGGTGAGCGAGCGGCTGCGTGGTATTTGGCTGCTGCCAGGTTAAACCACGACAAGAGATTAGCCATCTTTTTCTCAGAAACTGGCTGGTCATCGGTCTACCCGTGGGAGGTGGTGAGTGACTGCCTTTGCATCACTTGTTTTTTTTTCTTTCCTTTCTCTCTTCTTCCACTTCTCCTCATTTATTAAACAATTTTTATCTTGACCCGCAGGTTTTCTTGCTTTTACTCTTCCTTTCCTCTTCCTCCATCCCACTGGGGTGGTGGTGGTGGTGTTGGGGAAGTGAGCAAGAGGCTGTGTGGTGCTTAGCTACCTACCGGGGTTAACCCACAACAAGGACAGTGAAAAAAAAGGATTTATGAATAAAACTTATGCCACTCAGGAAGTGTGTGTCAGTGTTCAGAATGTCCTTGACATTCTGTCCCCTTGTCCCCTTTTTTTTTTTTCCAGGGGACTCAGGTTTTGGATGATTCATTGCTAAAACTCATCGTTATTTACTTTGCTTTTTACTGTCCCTGGGTTAATGAAAATCCTGTCATATTAATTTTGGAGTTTAGAAATGTATTAATTGGAAAAAAATTAGAACTAAGGCTTGTTCTGAGGCCTGACAGTAGTTGTTTAAAAGCAGTAATAAAAATTGCAAAGTTTTGGTAAATGAAATAAATGGAGCTGAATAGGGGTTCCAGGTTTTAAGGATATTTATATATTCAGTTGCTGGAAATGTTGCGTTTACACAACATAAAAAGTTAGCAGAACTTTTTCTCACAGTTTACATGTAATCTATAATGCCTAATACATGAAATACAAGAATTGCCAATAAATTTAAACTTTAATCAAGAGAGGATTTGAGCTTTATTACAGGAAGTTTGGTGTATTTTGGCATGGTCTGTGAACAGTAGTTTAAAGTATTATTTGAGATTAGAAAGGTTCCAGAAAGATTCTCTCAACTGAGAAACAGGGACACAATTTACTTGGCTTTCTGCCATCTGAAAACCAAGTGCAAAGACTCTCAAGATGAAATGTTGGGAGAAGTGCATTTGCAACCTCCTTTCCACTGCGGGCAAAAAGGGTAGGCAAAAAGATGACCTGAGACCCATACTGAGTTAGAACATCTTCACAAGAGTCTTTGCTATAAAGTTTCTTTTGAAGCACTTAGGATATCTTAGCAGCGTGCTCCCACTTATTTGAGTATTATCTATAAGCATAAGGCAACTGCCTTTTCCACTGCTCAGTGCAATAGTGAATTATTATTCCATATTTATGAGACTGTAGCCCGTGCAAAGGCAGGCGTAAGCACACTGTATTGCACAAGTTTTCAAAACAAGCAAAATGAGGGTCTCTGTGAAAAAAGCCTTTTATCAAAAGGCTGTTCATGGAAGTCTTCCTGATGATTAAGTTTTTTTAATTGTGCATTTTGAAAGTAGGGTTTGTTCTATCATATACCAGATGAGAGCAATATAATTTTCTAAACAAAGTGAGATCGAATCTTCCTATAAATCTTTGTAATTTGTTCTTAAAACTATAATGGGAAACCTGTACTGAATGCTGTGCTAACACAGCACATAAGAAGGTTTGCTGAGGAGACTGTTCCCACAATGGATCCTGATTGTACCCCCCCTATGATAGAAAGATTCCTGATTCGGGAGTGCAAATATACATGAAGCAGAAAGGAAGATCTCTGTTCAGCCTTTAACTGCTTGCTCTGTGCTTCAGATGGAACAGGGAGAATATAAAACAGAAAGCCTTAGAAGCACTGTTCTATTATATCCTACCTCTATACTGGTTGGCAGAAAATGAATTGAAGATGGGGATTCTGGATTACCTGCACAAGTAAATTTGGAGAGAAAGGAAATGTTTATGTTTTGTCTAACGTTGAAATTGGGAGGCACTGAAATTTCCAAACGCCAAGCTGTGATTCCTCTAGAAGATCTGCATGGCTGGGCACACACCCATTCAGTGGATGTGGGTAAAGCAAAGGCCTGCTTTCATTTGCCCTGAAAGTGGGTTCAAACCCAAGGTCTCCCTGATGTTCAACATCCATGTATTCATACATAGTTTCAGTTTGTTCTCACTAATGAAGCGGGTAGTTCTACCCTTTCCCAAAGCTGTAGCCTGCCTGCCCATTATTTATACTTTTATTAGTTCTATCAGGTGATCAGAATTCTGACTTATATTAATTTTTCACTCAGTACATTTAACTGGACTGTCCCATTCTTAAGCTGACTGGCAATTGTTGCCCTCTTCGTGTTCACAGTCATCCTGTATTTCATTCCACTGAGATACAATGTACTTGTCTGGGGTAAGTAAAGTCTTTTTTAACTGTATGTGCCACTTAGAAAAAGCTTTTTTTTTGAGGGATAACTTATATTGTCAGTACTTTTCTGTGTTTATGGTCATGAAGCTGCTCCATGATGGAAACAGGTTAGTTAAAAAACACGAGTAAAGATTTAGGCCCACCTACAAAATGCATTTTTTTTGGCTGGCATTCTAGACTTTGTCATACTATAAACATGTAGCCATGAGGATTCTTTATATATCAAACTGTAACTTTGTCTAGATATTACTCTGATTTATTTTCACCACTTGTATACAGAGACATTTCAATCTATATACTGCATTTAGAACAATATGCCTTTTTTACTGCAGTACTTTATCTTGTGAAAGTATATGTAAACATAGCAACAAGAAACCTGTTTAAAGGATTACCTTTAGTCTGACAGAAATGTATATATAGTATTTGGCCAGTTGATAATCAACAGAAACTGGGGGAGGGAATGGGGGAGGATTGTGATCAAGCTAAGCTCTTACTAGCTATCCTTATATTTATTCTTTATACTGATTTTAAACAGCTACCATTAGCACATCTGTTGTAAATAATTCTCTAAGTTTTCATTTGCACATTTTTAATACAGTCCTACATCACTAGCAGCTATGCCCTTATTCAGTAGTGTAAACCTGTGAAGAGAACTGTCTCAGTTAAATCAGTGGCTAGATTTTCTTTCTGAAAAAAGGAATAGTAATCATGTCTTTGTAAAAAAACATCAAACTCAAGAGACAACATAAAAACATTGAACTGACTTTGAACAGTATATTTTAAATATATCAGTCAATATTAGTAATATTCTTACAGAGTCTTTACAAATAAATGTAAAAAAATATACAAAATGGAGAAGGAACAATAAGGAGGATTTGACAAAAAAAAAATCTATAGAAATAAAAGAAGCAAGTGTATGGGCTTAGCGCCTTTTCCTGTCTTGGAATTTCATTTATTCCCCACATACCCTATAACCCTAGGGTGCAACCCAACCTCTTAGTTTGTTCCCAAAATTGCGTTCTTCCTAGCATACTTGGTCTATGTCCTTTTTCTAGTGTTTTTTACACAGGCTTGGCATCTTGGACGCTTGCTTTCATACATCCCCTTGATTTCATGCAAGAACTTGAGTTGATAAGAGAGAACCACAAAACTGCAGAATCAGCATTGTTGTTTGAAAGGTTAGGTTAAAAGATACTTACACCCTGCAATACCCTGGGAGGTATTACACTTCCCGCAGTAATGTAAGTTCATGTCTCTGTTTCAGGTAAGGCATGCCTCCCAAACCATGGATGAATAACATAATCACTGTTTTAGATGCATTTTGTTCTCTATCTCTCTGTCTCTTCCCCTCCCTCCCCAAGGTATCTAGTCATTGATATGACTTTCAGTGCCTTTGTTCATTAGAGGATTCAGCTCCACATTTTTCTTTTGCACTTCTGTTTAGGAGGCTGTTCTCCACCCAGAGTTGGGGGTGGGGGTGAGGTGAGAGAGAGAGATGGTCAGGGTTCTTTCTGTATCTCAATAAGAAAGGCCTGACAACAAATGGCTTAATAAGATAACTGCTTTAATAAGACAGAATAAGAAGAGGAATATAGATAGCGAGTAAATCTTACATCCCTTCTGATGCTGGGCAGCCTGCATTCGTGCAGCATCGGACAGAGCCCAGATGGATTTCCTCACAGAACACTGTGCAGATCCTATCCGTGGAGAGAAGCTCTCCCTTTTGGTCATTTGAGCTATTATATAATTTTCCTACAAGAAAACAACTCTGTTCCTAAAGGATATTCTCATGAGAACATCTTACTGCACTTTTAGATAAAGGCAAGGCCACGCAGGTGGCGTAATCACCAGTAGCAAATGGGAGCTGCCTACAGTCTCCTCTGTTACAATGAGCTGGCTGAGTTTATCCAGTGGACAATGAAATTGTGCCAAGCTGGATGTCCAGCACAGCACAGCACAGGCCTGTGCCTACTCAGGTTAACTGTTATATGGATCACTAACTCCTCGATGCACGATGGTCTCCCAGTCAAGATCAATACAGTGCCTTCTTGTTCAGCTGGTGTCTAGGGATCCCTTCTTTATGCACCTATTTCTCCTCTGTATTGTGTTGGGAGACCAGACACATAGTGCTTAGCTGAGGTTCCAACAGAGGTCGAATCCAAACCTCCTTAGTGATGAGAGCAGTATAATGTGGTGTGTAGCTTTGAGCAGCTATCCATTCACCCCAGGAAATTGCCTTGAAAATGTAGAATTCCAAACACTTACCTGTTTCCTCCATTATTTTATGTTTTTTAGCATCCCTAGTATATATATATTTCTTCATCCCATTCATGTATCCTGCAGTTGAAAGAAAATGATCTCTGTTGTTTGACTTGCATCTGTAGGAAAGTTTCAACTGTTCCGTAGCTGTGTCTGCCCATTTACCTCTTTAGAAAGGCAGATGTGTTTTTATGAAAATTCATCCATGCTATGGCTGGTCTTATAGTTGTCTTTCTTCTGTACATCCATAGGGACTGTTTCTTTCAGCCTGCCATTCCAACAAATTCTTGGTTCTTTCCCTCCTAACCCAGTTTGTCCATGGGTAGACTGTTCTTGAACTTATACTGAATAGTCACAGCGGAATAGGAAAAACCTCTGCACTCTAATCCCATTTCCAACAGCACAGAGTCCTGGTAATTGCTACAGCTACTTATGTGGAAAATAGTATCAAGAAAATAATTTTAATCTGAAAAATCTCAGGCTTTTAAATCCCCTTGTTGCCTTTTATTTCTCCTGTAGTATCCCCTCTCATCTGTTCTGCTGTTCTTTTTTCTTGAGCCTTGACCTTGATTTATTCATGCATTTATTTTCATGTAGTGACTGGTTCTCTTCTTTATGAGAAACAAGGGATAAGGTCAGATCTTGTCAACTCTGCTTGAATTCACCAATGGATGATCTAGTGGCCATGTCAAATATACTGGGGCGGGGGGGGGGGGGGTTGACACTGAATTTCTCAGTAACTTGCTGATGTAAAGAATCTTCTTAAACAAATGGTTTTAGATCTCAAGCATTCTTTCTCAATACTCATTGTTTAATCACTATATAAAAGGATTGCAGCCATCTATCCTCACCGAATAGCTGAGAATTCATTTTGTGGGAGGCTGTGGATGTGTATTGGTTTTATGTGGCAAGGTTTTGGTATTGGGGGGGGGGGGGCTGCAGGAGTGGCCTCCAGCCTGCTCCAAAACAGACACACCACTGGCCAAAGCTGAGCCAACCAGCGATGGTGGTGGTGCCGCTGTGATAACATATTTAAGAAAGGGTAAAAAACACTGTGCAGCAGTGGTGAGAGAGAGTGAGAAAAATATGAGAGAAACAACCCTGCAGACACCAACATCAGTGAAGAAGGAGGGGGAGGAGGTGCTCCAGGTGCCAGACATGAGATTCCCCTGCAGCCTGTGGAGAAGACCATGGTGAGGCAGGCTGTCCCCCTGCAGCCTATGGAGGTCCACGTCGGAGCAGACATCCACTCTGCAGCCCATGGAGGACCACATGACAGAGCAGGTGGATATGCCCCAAAGGAAGCTGCAGCCCTTGGAAAGCCCACACTGGAGCAGGTTTTCTGACAGGAACTGTGGCCCATGGGGGATCCATGCTGGAGCAGTCTTTTCCTGAAGGTCTGTATCCTGTGGGAGGGACCCCACGCTGGAGCAGGGGAAAAGTGGGAGGAGGAAGGAGTGGCAGAGAAAAACTGTTATGAACTGACTGCAACCCCCATTCTCCATCCCCCCTGCACTGCTCATTGGGGGAGGAGGTAGAAGAGTCAGGAGTGAAGGAGTGAAGTAGAGCCTGAGAAGAAGGGGGTGGGGGTAGGGGGAAGGTGGTTTTAGTTTTTTCTTTGTTTCTCACCATCCTACTCTGTTTTTAATTGGCAATAAATTAAATTAATCTTCCCCAAGTCGAGTCTGTTTTGTCTGTGACAGTAATTGGTAAGTAATCTCCCTGTCTTTATCTCGACCCATGAGCTTTTTCATCTTATTTTCTCACCCTGTCCTGTTGAGGAGGGGGAGTGAGAGAGTGGCTTGGTGGGCGCCTCGTAGCCAGCCAAGGTTAACCCACCACAGGATGTTATCAAGACTGCTGCTAGCGTGTTCTTTCCTGAAGTTTTATGCTCTTTCTAAAGCTTTCCAAAAGGCCTAGGTACCAAAGACTTTTAGGAAGATAAACTGAATTATCTTATCTCTGATACAGCCTTGAGAGATTACACAGAACAGCACCTCCATATTTTTACATGTTGTCCCAGCTTTCTGCTTATGTGAGAATCTGAGTGATTTGTACCACTCCTGGCCATGTTTTAGATGTGTATTCCCATAGCCCACAGACTAGGTTCTGTCATGGAAAGTATAGGAATCTGAGCTAGTATGTGATGATACGAAAACAAGTATAACTTAAAAACCTGTTTTAGCTTAGTTTGGGGAGGATTTTCTTGCTGCTTGTACTGGGTCTGGCTGAGAAGGAGTTAATTTTCCCCATAGCAGCCCTCATAGTGCTGTGCTTTGTATTGGTAGCTAGAAAGGTGTTGATAACACACCAATGTTTTGGCTACTGCTGAGCAGTGCTCCCACAGCATCAAGGCTGTCTCTCCAACATTCCCCCCTCACCAGTAGGCTGGGGGTGGGCAAGATCTTGGGGGAGGACATAGCCAGGACAGCTGACTCAAACTGACCAAAGGGATATTCCATACCATATGACGTCTGCTCAGCAATAAAAGCTAAGAGAAAGGAGGAGGAGGGGGGGCATTCGTTATTACGACGTTTGTCTTCCGGAGCAACCGCTACGTGTACTGAAGCCCTACTTCCCGGGAAGTGGCTGGACATTGCCTGCTGATGGGAAGTAGAGAATAAATCTTTTGTTTTCCTTTGCTTCCGCAAGTGGCCTTTGCTTTTGCTTTATTAAACTGCCTTTATCTTGACCCACGAGGTTTTTTCCATCTTATTTTCTCCCCCCCCCCGTCCTGCTGAGGAGGGGGAGTGATAGAGTGGCTTGGTGGGCACCTGGCGTCCAGCCAAGGTTAACCCACCACAGTCCTTTTTGGCACCCAATATGGGGCTTGAGACAACGGCAGTTTTGTATTAAGCATGCTATAGCTATAGTAGTTATTAAGTGGCAAGCTCCTGTGCGGGTCATGGAGTTTGTTGGCTGCACTGATTATCTCTTTATTTTGCTGAGCTTGGGAACATGTTAATACAAACAATGGCTATGTGCGTGGGCCTGGCATTGATGGCCTTACTGTGCTGGGGGAGCTATCTTGTGGAGAGGATGAGGGAATACACCTCCCTCTTCCTATCCGGGACTGATGTGGGTGGTTTTATTATGCAGGTTCCCAAGGTCCTTGTTCACCCTTACATGAGCTGTTTAATACTACTAATTAACACTGTTAGCATATTATGGGGATTGTGGAATCTGGTGTCGTCCTGGTGTAAGAGAACACAACTTTTGGGTGAGGCAATACTGAAATGTGCCCTGAGGCAGCTGGTCCCTGAGTGGCAGGGTGTGTGGAAGGATTTGGGCAGGTGCCTAGGGCAGTTATCACCTCCCATAGCCTGGGACTTTACACCTGAACAGGCAAGCAACCCTGGCAAACTGACGCGCCACCTGATAGAAGGGTGCCTTGCCTACCCCCATGAAAACCAGCAGCTTCTAGCACCATACTGGGGCCTGGCCTGTGCCTATCGAGCCACAGTTCAGTACTCTCAGAGGACTGTGGTTAAGGCAGGGACCCAAACAACAACAACTACAGTAATTGCCCCAGTAGTGAAAAAGAAACAGTGGACAAGGAAAACAACAGGTCCATATCATCTATTAGTAAGGGAGGAGGAAGAAGAGGAAAGGTTTGATCAAGAAGACGGTCCTTCAACAAAGAACTTGGAGGAAGGAGTGAGAGAATTCAGACAGGACGCGGAAACTACCCGGTCCCTGACCTCATCAGAACTTCGAGACATGTGGAAAGATTACAGCCGCCAGCCAGGTGAGCAGATTGCTGCCTGGCTGCTCGGATGCTGCGATAACAGGGCCAACAGTCAGCAATTGGAAGGTAGGGAAGCCCAACAGCTGGGATCCCTTGCTAGAAACCGGGGAACTGAGAGAGGAATTGGAAAAGAGGCAGCAATTTGCAGTCTCTGGAGATGGCTCCTCTCAAGTGTGAGGGCAAGATATCCATTCAAGGAAGATCTTGTGAACTCCCTAGGAAAGTGGACTACCGCAGAAGAAGGCATCCAGTACCTGAGAGAATTAGCAGTGCTGGAAGACATCTACAGCGATCTAGACAATGATGAGGTCTCCAAAGAACCAGAGGATGCCCTATGCACACGGGTCATGTGGAGGAAGGTGATTCAAAGTGCCCCAGCGTCATATTCTAACGGCTTGGCAGCGATGTGTTGCCCAGATATGGATACACCAACTGTGGAGAGAGTGTCTTCTTGGCTCCAAAATTTTGAAGAAAATCTCTGTACCTCCTCATCCCTACAGGCCAGCGCCTTGGCTGTCAGGGGTGCCCCAAGGAGTCAGTCCCCTCATGCCCCAGTCAGAGGGAAAGGGAGCCCCAGGCACATGCCACGTGGCGCACTCTGGTTCTTCCTGCGTGACCAGGGGGAGGACATGAGGGAGTGGGATGGTGAACCCACCTTTAAGCTGGAAGCCCGTGTACGCGAACTGAGAGGGAAGACAGCTGTTAAGAAGGGGCCACCCAAGAAGGCTGTCAGCTTAGTTGCTGTAGAGACACAAGAAGGCAATCGGCGATGTCCCAGACACAGAAGGACTGAGATCACCTCCCTTGAGCCTGGTGAAGGTCTTCTGGTCTGGCGCTGCAAGGGTCAGGCAGTGAATACTCTGACCAGGAACAGGAATAGAGGGTCCCTGCCTTCGGCCAGGAGGAGGAAAGGGATGACCGGGTATACTGGACTGTGTGGATTCGATGGCCTGGCACATCAGACCCACAGGAGTATAAGGCTCTCGTAGACACCGGTGCACAGTGTACACTGGTGCCATCAGGGTATAGGGGCACAGAACCCATCTGGATCTCTGGAGTGACAGGGGGATGCCAACAATTGTCTGTATTGGAGGCTGAGGTGAGCTTAACAGGGGACAAGTGGCAAAAGCACCCCATTGTGACTGGCCCAGAGGCCCCTTGTATCCTTGGCATAGACTACCTCAGGAGAGGGTACTTCAAGGACCCAAAAGGGTACCGATGGGCTTTTGGTGTAGCCGCTGTGAACACAGAGAAGATCAAACAGCTATCTACCCTGCCTGGCCTCTCAGAAGATCCCTTCATTGTGGAATTGCTGCTAGTTGAAGAACAGCAGGTGCCAACTGCTACCAGGACAGTGCACCAGCGGCAATATCACACAAACCGAGACTCCCTGGCTGCCATCCATGAGCTGATTCGTCGACTGGAGAGCCAAGCAGTGATCAGCAAGACTCGCTCACCCTTTAACAGTCCCATATGGCCAGTGCGAAAGTCCAATGGAGAGTGGAGACTAATAGCAGACTATCGTGGCCTGAACGAAGTCACGCCACCACTGAGTGCTGCCGTGCCGGACATGCTAGAACTCCAATACGAACTGGAGTCAAAGGCAGCCAAGTGGTACGCCACAATTGACATCGCTAATGCGTTCTTCTCAATCCCTTTGGCGGCAGAGTGCAGGCCACAGTTTGCTTTCACTTGGAGGGGCGTCCAGTACACCTGGAACCGACTGCCCCAGGGGTGGAAATACAGCCCTACCATTTGTCATGGACTGCTCCAAACTGCACTGGAACAAGGTGATGCCCCTGAACATCTACAATACATTGATGGCATCATCGTGTGGGGCAACAAGGCAGAAGTGTTTTGAGAAGGGAAAAAGAGTAATTCAGATTCTTTGGAAAGCTGGTTTCGCCATAAAAACAAGCAAAGTCAAGGGACCTGCACAGGAGATTCAGTTCTTGGGAATAAAATGGCAGGATTGGCGTCATCATGTCCCTGTGTTGGTGCATTCATACCACCCTTTTTTTCCCTGGGCCACTTGTTGATCTGGGCCACTTGTTGATCTCCGAAATTTCCATGAAACCTCGGCTTTGGTGTGCTGAGTCTGCGCTCCTTGACCGTATCAGAAACTCTGCATTGCTGAGGCTGGGAACATCCTCCTACTGTCTGGCCCAGGTGTCCAGTAGAACAACACCGAAACCTTGAGAATTTTTTAGTAATTACCACCTGGGACTGTGGCCAGGATGGCAATTTACGGATGACTAAAGCCAACCATCTTGCGAAACTATAAACGGTGGTCCTGAGTGAGGCCCTTTGAGCTCTCCTGGACCTCAGCAGGCTGCGCCCAGCATCTCCCTCTGAGTGGGACGCATCTCAGAGCTCGCGACCTCTCAGGTCTGCGATATTCTGAGGACCGTCACTGATGATGGGGCCTGGGCTGAACCCCCTTCACTCCTCGAAGCTCAACCCTTCACCCGTTGAGAGGGAATGCCTAGACATTCGACATGAATATTTCTTCACTGAAATCGAGGGGAATTTTTAACAGGTACCTTCTGTATATTTTTTTATATATATATTTCTCTGTGTGTGTGAACTGATAGTAAGCATAATCTGTAATTAAGTTGTCATTGTAGTAGACTTACTAACTCACTTTGCAAATATTGAATTAGTTAATGATTAAGTGCTACTAAAGTGTGTTAGTGATTAGTTGATAATTAAGTGTTGCTAAACTGTGAAGGAACCCTAGACTGCTGCTAAACAGGTATAGTCCCTGAGATATAAACCCTTAGATGATTTCCCTTTATATGTTTCATCCGTGTAATAAGTAATAGAGTGAACCTTGCCATCGAATTCTGTTAGGTCGCACCTTTATAAATCTCCATTAAAATCACTTTCTGCTATTACCTTTGATGGTGATTCTTTAAGCGGCCTTTAAACCACTCATTCGCGACAGTCCCTATGGATGTGGTGAACAAGATAGCAACTATGTCTCCACCAGCTAACAAGAAGGAAACACAAGCTTTCCTAGGCCTTGTGGGATTCTGGAGAATGCATATTCCAGGCTAGTCAGCCTTTGAGCCCTCTCTATCAGATAACCCGAAAGAAGAACTATTTTGAGTGGGGCCTTGAGCAACAACAAGCCTTTAAGCGTATCAAACAGGAGATAACTCGTGGGGTAGCTCTTGGGCCTGTCCGTACAGGACCAGCTGTGCAAAATGTACTCTACGCTGCAGCCGGGGAGCATGGTCTCACCCAGAGCCTTTGGCAGAAAACACCAGGAGAAAATCAAGGTCGACCACTAGGGTTTTGGAGCCGGGGATCAGAAGCCCACTACACCTGGACTGAAAAAGAGATACTAGCAGCATATGAAGGGGTTCGAGCCACTTCAGAAGTTGTTGGTACAGAAGCATATCTCCTCTTGGCACTGCGATTGCCCATGCTACGCTGGATGTTCAAAGGAAACATCCCCTCTACACATCACGCAACCAGCGCTACATGGAGTAAGTGGGTCGCATTGATCACGCAACGAGCTCGACTGGGGAAACCCAACCGCCCAGGAATCCTGGAAGAGATCATGGACTGGCCAGAAGGCAGATATTTTGGAGCATCGTCTGAGGAGGTGGCTCGTGCCCAAGAGGCACCACCATATAATGAGCTATCAGAAGATAAAAGGCATTATGCTCTGTTTACTGATGGATCCTGTCGTGTGGTAGGAAACCATCAGAAGTGGAAAGCTGCTGTGTGGAGTCCCACACGACATGCCGTTGAAGCCACTGAAGGAGAAGGTGAGTCTAGTGAGTTTGCAGAAGTGAAAGCCATCCAACTAGCCCTAGAGATTGCTGAACGAGAAAAGTGGCCAGTACTGTGCAGCCCACTGTAGGAGAAGATCAGGTTCGAGACCATCTAAGAAACCTGAAGGTGCACAAGTCCATGGGACCCAATGAGATCCACCCGTGGGTCCTGAAGGAACTGGCGGATGAAGTTGCTAAGCCACTATCCATCATATTTGAGAAGTCATGGCAGTCAGGTGAAGTTCCCACAGATTGGAAAAGGGGAAACATAACCCCCATTTTTAAAAAGGGAAAAAAGGAAGACCCGGGGAACTACAGGCCAGTCTGTCTCACCTTTGTGCCTGGGAAGATCATGGAACAGATCCTCCTGGAAGCTATGCTAAGGCACAGGGAGGACAGGGAGGGGATTCGAGACAGCCAGCATGGCTTCACCAAGGGCAAGTCCTGCCTGACCAACCTAGTGGCCTTCTATGATGGAGTGACTACATCAGTGGACATGGGAAGGGCTACTGATGTCGTTTATCTGGACCTCTGTAAGGCCTTTGACACGGTCCCCCACAACATCCTTCTCTCTAAACTGGAGAGGTATGGATTTGATGGGTGGACTGTCCGGTGGGTGAGGAATTGGTTGGATGGTCGCATCCAGAGGGTAGTGGTCAACGGCTCAATGTCCAGATGGAGATCGGTGACGAGTGGTGTCCCTCAGGGGTCCATATTGGGACCAGTACTGTTTAATATCTTCATCAATGACATAGTGGGATCGAGTGCATCCTCAGCAAGTTTGGAGACGACAGCAAGCTGAGTGGTGTGGTCAACACGCCTGAGGGACGGGATGCCATCCAGAGGGACCTGGACAAGCTCGAGAAGTGGGCCCATGTGAACCTCATGAGGTTCAACAAGGCCAAGTGCAAGGTCCTGCACCTGGGTCGGGGCAACCCCCCGTATCAATGCAGGCTGGGGGATGAAGGGATTGAGAGCAGCCCTGCCAAGAAGGACTTGGGGATACTGGTGGATGAAAAGCTGGACATGATCAGGCAATGTGCGCTCGCAGCCCAGAAGGCCAACCGTATCCTGGGCTGCATCAAAAGAAGCGTGGCCAGCAGGTCGAGGGAGGTGATTCTGCCCCTCTACTCTGCTCTCGTGAGACCCCACCTGGAGTACTGCGTCCAGCTCTGGGGTCCCCAGCACAAGACAGACATGGACCTGTTGGAGCGGGTCCACAGGAGGGCCACAAAAATGATCAGGGGGATGGAACACCTCTCCTCTGAAGAAAGGCTGAGAGAGTTGGGGTTGTTCAGCCTGGAGAAGAGAAGACTCCAGGGAGACCTTATTGCAGCCTTTCAGTACTTAAAGGGGGCTTATGAGAAAGATGGTGGCAAACTTTTTAGCAGGGCCTGTTGCGACAGGACAAGGGGGAATGGTTTTAAATTAAAAGAGGGTAGATTTAGATTAGATATAAGGATGACATTTTTTACAATGAGGGTGGTGAAACACTGGAGCAGGTTGCCCAGAGAGGTGGTAGATGCCCCATCCCTGGAAACATTCAAGGTCAGGTTGGACGGGGCTCTGAGCAACCTGATCTAATTGAAGATGTCCCTGCCCATGGCAGGGGGGTTGGACTAGATGACCTTTAAAGGTCCCTTCCAACCCAAACTATTCTATGATTCTATGATTCTATGATTCTACTCTCTCTCTGTACTGACTCCTGGATGGTGGCTAATGCCCTGTGGGAGTGGCTGCAGCAGTGGAAGAAGACCAATTGGCAGCGCAGGGGTAAACCCATCTGGGCTGCTGCATTGTGGCAGGACATCACTGCCTGGGTAGAAAACATGGCTCTAAAGGTATGTCATGTAGATGCTCACATGCCCAAAAGCCGCGTCACTGAAGAACATCAAAACAATTAACAGGTAGACAAGGCTGTCAAAATTAAAGTAGCTCAGGTGGACCTGGACTGGGAGCATAAGGGTGAGCTATTTGTAGCTCGATGGGCCCACGAAACATCGGGACATCTAGGGAGAGATGCAAAATCCAGATGGGCTTGTGATCGAGGGCTGGGCCTGACCATGGAGGCCATCACACAGGTCACTCATGAATGTGAAACATGTGCTGCAATCAAGCGAGCCACATGAGTAAAATCTCCCTGCAATAGAGGGTGGTGGCTGGGTTTTCAATATGGAGAGTCCTGGCAAATTTGGACTGCTGCCACGAACATGCCAAGACAAGCGCTACATACTCACCATGGTGAAAGCAACTACTGGGTGGCTAGAAACATACCCTGTAAACCACGCCACTGCCCAAAACACCATCTTAGGCCTTGAAAGGCAAATTTTGTGGCGACATGGTATCCCAGAAAGAATTGAATCAGACAATGGGACTCATTTCTGAAATAAACTCATAAACTCCTGGGCAAAGAAACACAGCACTGAGTGGGTATATCACATCCCCTATCACCCACAAGCCTCTGGAAAGATTGAGTGATATAATGGACTGTTAAAGACTATGTTGAGAGCATTGGGCAATGGGGCATGGAAGCACTGGGATACAAATTTAGCAGAAGCCACTTGGCTGGTTAACACCAGAGGGTCTGCTAACCATCCTGGTCCTGCCCAAACAAAGCCCCTACATACTGTGGGAGGAGATAAGGCCCCCATAGTGCACATAGGGAAGCGGCTGGGGAAGGCAGTGTGGATTGCTCCTCCCATGGGAAAAGGCAAACCCATTCGTGGGATTGTCTTCGCTCAAGGACCTGGGTGTGTACTTGGTGGGTAATGCGGAAGGATGGGGAGATCCGGTGTGTGCCTCAAGGAGATTTAACCTTGGGGGAAAAATAATCTGTGATGTGAGTTGTATGTTGTAGGAAGTAATGTAGCAGGAACGACCTGAACCGACGAAGAGTGAGTTTCGCAAGGAACCAGATGAGTGCAACGATGACCCAAACCAAGCCGGTGTTGGTGCCCAACAATCGAACATAATGCTTCTCCTGTCCTGAGCACCCATCTTGACGGATGGGGCCCAAGTCGTAGCCTGTTCTTATGAACATCTGGAGGAGTGGCGGAAGCCCATGGAATGGGAGAATAATATCTATCTGTTAAAGGACAGGGGATAGTAGTTAATGAGAATGTATAAATCTGTATGTTGGGGATAAGGATGGTTTAAGTATGTAGTTTAAGTTGTAAGCGTTGGTAAGAAGGGATTTGAGTAATGAGAGTTAAATACAATGGGATGGTTAGAAGATATATATATGTGTGTTAAATTATGTGGGACCTGAGCATGGCGCAAATGGTATGGAATAAGGCGTGGAGATTGTATTGGGTCTGGCTGAGATGGAGTTAATTTTCCCCATAGCAGCCCTCATAGTGCTGTGCTTTGTATTGGTAGCCAGAAAGGTGTTGATAACACACCAATGTTTTGGCTACTGCTGAGCAGTGCTCCCACAGCATCAAGGCTGTCTCTCCAACATTCCCCCCTCACCAGTAGGCTGGGGGTGGGCAAGATCTTGGGGGAGGACATAGCCAGGACAGCTGACTCAAACTGACCAAAGGGATATTCCATACCATATGACATCTGCTCAGCAATAAAAGCTAAGAGAAAGGAGGAGGAGGGGGGGCATTCGTTATTACGTTTGTCTTCTGGAGCAACCGCTATGCGTGCTGAAGCCCTACTTCCCGGGAAGTGGCTGGACATTGCCTGCTGATGGGAAGTAGAGAATAAATCTTTTGTTTTCCTTTCCTTCCACATGCAGCCTTTGCTTTTGCTTTATTAAACTGCCTTTATCTTGACCCACGAGGTTTTTTCCATCTTATTTTCTCCCCCCCATCCTGCTGAGGAGGGGGAGTGATAGAGTAGCTTGGTGGACACCTGGCATCCAGCCAAAGTCAACCCACCACAGTCCTTTTGAACACTGTCGTGGTTTAACCCCAGCCAGCAGCTAATCCCCACACAGCCGCTTGTTCACCCCCCACCTCCAGTGGGATGGGGGAGAGAATCAGGAGGGCACAAGTAGGAAAACTCACGGGCTGAGATAAAAACAGTTTAATAATTGAAATAAAATGAAGTAGAACAGTAATAATAACAATGATGATAACCACAATAACAGAATATACAAAGCAGGCAATGCACAATGCAACTGCTCACCGACTGCCGACCGCGTGTCACAAACGGGGGGCAAGCCTGCCCCCCCACACACCTGGTTTTTATACTGAGCATGATGTCACATGGTATAGAATACCCCATTGGCCAGCTGGGTCAACCGCCCCGGCTATGCTCCCCTGGCCCCACAGCTTCCCCTGCACTTGGCAGGGCATGGGAGGCCGAAAAGAGAAACCAAAAAGCCCCCGGTGCAAGCACCACCCAGCAACAACCAAAGCATCAGTGGGCCATCAACGCTCCTCTCATACCAAACCCAAAACACAGCACACCCCCCAAGCTACTGGGAAGAAAGTTAACTCTGTCCCAGCCGGAACCAGGACAAACACTAACTGTTAATCAGAATGATAAAACTGTGATGTCTAAAGAAGTCATCTCTTCCATTCTCTGCTCTGTGGTTGGCTCATCAATATATGTCATTCCCCTACTGATGTTTGTGTAATCTTTTCTTAAAGCCTTCACATGATGCAGACTTCATAAATTCCAAGATGCTTCACCATCCTTAGCATTAGAAAGATTTTCCTTATATCTAAGTTTTTGCAGCAAGGGTGGTGCTGGTTCTTTTGGGATCTCATTAAGAAAGCCACTGACACTCAAAGCTTGTTAACTCATTCACTGCATAAAGAATAGTAGTAGAAAAGGTTATAGCAATCTCACATCCCTCCTGATGCTGGGATCCCTGGCTGCTTCAGCATCGGACAAGCCCCTCCTCATGGATCACAGCATGCTGCGCAGATCCCATCTGTGGTGGGGCTCAACAGCCTCACTGTTCTTCACATCTTTAGAGTATTCTTCCAAGTGAACAAAGGTATCAATCTTTTACCTGTACAATGCTGAACATTCTAGATGGCACACCGAGGTTCACTGCGAGTGTTACACTCTTACACATCTCCATAGAATTTAGCTGTTACAAACAGTACATACAGGTTGTATTGTTAAAGACAGTCATGGTATATGTTCAGGTTATAAAGCAGTCACTCATGCTAACATATGGGTCTCTACAACCAAGGCCTATGGTTAAACTCTGCCTAGATTCTGCTTAAAACCACTGTCTCCTCATTACAATGTGTTCCACAGTGATCCGCTGCACTAACCTGAATCTTCCATCCTGCAACTAAGCCCATTATTACTTGTTCTATCCACCATAGAGATGGAGTACACATTATTCCTCTCATTTTTGCAACTTCTACATTATAACCACACTTTTTATTATAAAAGGAGTTCTAAGTCAAAATGTTTTTTAAAAAATATTAGAGGAATTTGAATATTACACTAGAATCTTTGCATTTTGAAGCAGAGGAAACCACAGCAGCAGAGTATGACTTTTAGAATCTGAGTTTACAGTTCATTCATGAATTCAATGCTAATATCAGACTTAGAAATGGATCCTAAAATCTTTCTCAGAATTTTGCCAAAAATATGTATTTAAAAAGAAAAAAGATGATATAGAAACATTTGAACTCTCACTTTCTTAGGTATCAGTAAATTTACAAAGAAGCTTCGAAGTCCATATGCATTTGACAACAATAAGCTACATGACTTTCTATCCAAAGTTCCTTCAGATGTTTAAGTGGTGTGTATATTTCTTTTAAAGTGTTCATGCAGTTGTTAGTTTAGTATATGGCATCATGATTTGTCTAATTTTTTAAAAACTAATTTTAAAGCAGTTATTTTGATTTGACTTTATATTCTTCGGCATGAAGAAACTGAAACTCAAACTGGGCATAGTCCATGAACCATAAGGGGTCTTTTATATATTTTTTCCAATAAGGAATTACCTATTGCCATGGTTATGCCTTTCATGGTTGTAGTGGGTCGACCTTGGCTGGCCACCAGGTGCCCACCAAGCCACTCTATCACTCCCCCTCCTCAGCAGGACAGAAGGGAGAAAATAAGATGGAAAAAAACCTCGTGGGTCAAGATAAAGGCAGTTTAATAAAGAAAAGCAAAGGCTGCATGCGGAAGCAAAGGAAAACAAAAGATTTATTCTCTACTTTGTGGAGAAGAATTGTGGAGTTGGGAGTTTCGGCCAAGATAAGACAGGAATTCAGCCTGTGCGCTGAGAACTAGCAGACGCGCACATACGCCTGAGATAAGACCTGAACACCTGGCTTAGTTGTCTCCTCTGTAAGGAAACTGAAAACATCAAGAGAATTATGTAACTGGTTAACCGTGAGAATAAGCGGATCTGAGAGCAGTCGTGTGGATCGTTGCCAAAAGGAAGAGAGACTGTTTTTCTTAGTTAATAAGGGATACGAATTGGGTGATGATTGGGGGAGACAGCGGGACCTCCCCGTTATGGTAAAGGATATATTCTCCTGTATTGTAACAATAAAGGATTCTGCGCATGCTTATGTGAGAGTCCGTGCAATCATACACCACAAATGGCGCCCAATGTGAGGCACGATTGAAACAAAAAAAAAAAGAGGACGACCTGAAGAAAGAAGGTCTTGAAGAAAGGAAATAGAAATATCTGGTGGTGTACCCCTGTTGAGCTGGACGGAGGATAAATGGAGGATGAACATATCGAGCTCGATTCATCACCGGTCGCAGGACGATTCAGGTGAGCAGCCGCAGGGAAGTTATACGAACTTTATATATTAGTCATGGGGCAGTCGGCATCTCAGTCACAGAAGCTTCAACTTGAAATATTTCAACGTATTTTAAAGGAACAAGGTTTTAAGGTTGCTCCAATACAATTGGTGAGACTCCTTGTGTGGGTCCAGGATCACTGCCCTTGGTTCCGTTCTGTAGGAACGGCTGGGTGTTATGATTTAAAGCAATGGCAAAAAGTGGGTGAGGAATTACAGACTAAACAGATTTCGCAACTAGAAGTTCCAGAGGGAATATTGATTACCTGGCGAGTTGTGTATACGGCTCTGCAAAAGTTACGCCCTGCCGAACAGGTGTTGCAAAATGTGACTGATCCAGCAATACCGGGGGGAGAATCAAAAGATGGGGAAGATTCGTTTGAACTGTTGGATCCTGATGAAACTGTAATGCCTCAGGCGGAGCCCCCGCCTCTGAAGGATGATTCGGAGCCGGACGATCCCTTTGACACGGGCTCGATAGACCCCGAACGAGAGCCTGATTTATACCCTCCACTCTCGCCAGTTAAAGCAATGGCTGCATCTGCGCCAATGGCGGATGAAATTTTACAGCGACAGAGACAAAAGACACTTTCTCGGTTGTCCGTCATGAAACCACCACCATTTGCGCCTCCCCCCCGCCCGAGGAGATCCGCTGCGGGGATCCACGCACCCCCCCCACATATCAGCCTTTAGGTACGGTAGCGTCAAGGCTGTCCTTTGATGAGTGTCATACGGAGGCATTAAAAAAGGGGGATATAACGCTTCTCCAGGCAATGCC
The DNA here is from genome assembly GCF_964195595.1 of Calonectris borealis. NCBI lineage: Eukaryota > Metazoa > Chordata > Aves > Procellariiformes > Procellariidae > Calonectris > Calonectris borealis. The sequence goes on along the minus strand of NC_134351.1, from coordinate 47,712,097 downwards.
TGTAATTTATCGACCTGGCAGAGTGCCAGAGTATGCTCATTTACCATATGAGGTGATTAAGGAGGTGCGCAAATCGATAAAGGAGTACGGGTTACAGGCTTCATTTACTATAAACTTATTGCAAGCAATAGGGGAATCTTATACGATGACTCCTTTAGATTGGAAGTCTATATTACGCCTTGTTTTGTCAGCGGTGCAGTATTCTGTGTGGTTTTTTGAGCATCGTGAACTTGTTATTGCAAAGGTAATGGACAATTTGGACAATTTGCAACTACCCTATGGGCGAGATGAAATGTTAGGTGAAGGGAATTGGGCGTCACCTGCTGCACAAACCACCTTGCCCCGTGAACTGCTTACACAGGCAGCTGATTTGGCTATGAAAGCATTAAGGCGAGTGCCGGATTCTGGCAAGCCGGAATCATCATTTGCTACGATCCGGCAAGGGGCGCAAGAACCCTATGTGCAATTTTTAGATCGATTACAAACTGCTGTACAACGTCAGATAGAGTCTCCTGAAGCCGCCGAGTTGTTGCTTTTTCAGCTTGCAATTGAGAATGCTAATTCTGATTGTAGAAAAGCTATAGATCCCGTTCGGAATCGGGCAAAGACTTTAACTGATTTGATCAGAGCTTGTCAAAATGTGGGGTCAGAACAGTTTAAAGCGGAGATATTAGCAGCGGCGTTGGCTCAACAACTAACGGTGGCTCGAGCGGCGACTGTTTTGTATGTGGCCAGGAAGGTCATATTAAAAATGATTGCCCCAGAGCAAGACGAGGAACAAAGGGCCAAATTAAAGGTCCCGCTCAGCTGTGTTCTCGTTGTCAGAAGGGATATCACTGGGGTAACCAATGTCGATCCAAATTTGATAAGGATGGTAACCTGCTCCCGGGACTGATGCAGGGAAACGGGAGGAGGGGCGTGAGGTCCGGCACCCTGAGAACCTTCAACAGGACCCCAATTTCAGGGCCGGTGGCTCAAGCCTCAACCTGGGCGGTGAATTCACACGAAGTAAATGTGAACAATTGCCAACCATCCACGCCCTTAAGCCAGCTACGTTCGGAAGCGATCTGGCCACCAGCCAATCAACAGTAATACGAGATCAATCTGTTAACATACTCCCCACCGGAGTGTATGGTCCTTTACCAGCAGGGTTTTGTGCCTTATTGATAGGACGTTCCTCAACCTCCAAGGCAGGACTTTTTGTCCTTCCTGGGGTGATTGATACTGATTATACTGGGGAAATTAAAATTATGGCTTGGACTCCTACTCCTCCGTGTACTATTCCCACGGGGGAGCGCATTGCTCAGCTAATTTTGTTACCTAATGTTCAAAGGGAGAAGGGAGATCCTGTATTAGGCCAGCAGAGGGGGTCAGCAGGATTTGGAAGCACAGGTTTGCCTCAAATATTCTGGACTCAAAAGATAACTACGGGTCAGCCTATGTTGATGTGTAAAGTAAATGGTCGTGCTTTTACTGGACTGGTGGATACAGGGGCGGATGTCTCGACAATTCAGAGATCTGAATGGCCCTCTGATTGGCCATTAGTACAAGTTTTTGCTGCCGTTACCGGAGTTGGTGGTACCCAAATACCATGGCAGAGCTTGCATTCTTTACTGGTGGAAGGCCCGGAAAATAAACATGCCATGCTGAAACCCTATGTTTTAAATGTCCCATGTACCCTATGGGGACGTGATCTGTTGCAACAATGGAATGTAGCACTTATGACACATTTTTAATGAAGGCCACTGAAGTACAGCCGCACCTGAAACTGTCTTGGCTTACAGACAAGCCAGTGTGGGTTGATCAGTGGCCTTTGAAAGGTGAGCGGCTAGAAAAAGCTTGGGAATTAGTACAGGAGCAATTACAATTAGGACACATAGTGCCATCCACCAGTCCTTGGAACATGCCTATTTTTGTCATACCTAAAAAATCAGGGAAATGGAGATTGTTACAGGATTTGTGAGCTATTAATGCCCTTATGGTATCCATGGGGGCCTTACAGCCCGGGACCCCAAATCCTACCATGATCCCTGATGATTGGCATTTAAAAGTTATTGATCTCAAAGACTGCTTTTTTACAATTTATTTACACCCAGAGGATTGTATTCGGTTTGCTTTTTCTGTTCCTACAATTAACAATGATCGACCTATGCAACGGTTCCATTGGGTTGTTTTACCTCAAGGCATGAAGAATAGTCCTACCATTTGTCAAATAGTGGCGGGAGAGGCACTTTTGTCAATTTGTCAACGGTATAAAAATATTGTATTGTATCATTATATGGATGATATCTTGTTGGCAGCTGAGACAGAATCATCTCTCTCTCAAATTTTTGAGTGTTTGTCCACAGAATTACATCAATATGGATTTCAGATAGCAGCAGAGAAGGTACAGTCAGTTTCTCCTTGGAAATACCTAGGCTGGAAACTCTTCGAGTCACATGTGTGTCCACAAACCTTGCAGCTTGCTACTACTGTAAGTACTCTGAACGATCTCCAGAAGTTGTTGGGCACAATCAATTGGGTGCGACCTCTATTGGGAAGTACCACTCATGAACTGTCACCCTTGTTCTCGTTGCTGAAAGGGGATCCTGATTTGGCATCCCCCAGATCTCTTTCGGAACCAGGCCAAGAAGCATTGCAACAGGTAATGGATAAAATTAATGATACCTTCGCACATCGAATCCGGCTATCGTTGCCAGTTCGATTGTTCCTTATTTACCACTCTTTTCAACCGTTTGCCTTACTGGGACAATGGGATGCTAGGGCACAAACTGAAAAGGATGCCTTACGCATTCTGGAATGGCTGTTTTTACCTCACTCATTTAGTAAGACGTTGACCACTGCAATTGAAATGATCTCTCGTTTGATATCACAAGGTCGACTACGATGTCAACAACTGACAGGTCGAGATCCAGATGTTATGCATTTGCCTTTCACAGGAGATGAATTTTGGACATTATTACAAAACAGCCTGAGTTTTCAGATTGCAATGGCGGATTACGTTAATTCCACAGAACACAACTTACCACGCCATCGACTTTTGAATTCCTTACAGTCTCTACCACTACAGCCACGCATACTATTAAGTTCTGTGCCTATTCCACAGGTGCAAACTGTTTTCATTGATGGATCTGGAAAAACAGGTAAAGCTGTAGTGGTGTGGAAGACGCTGGGAGGACGGAAAACATCTGAACACCAAGTGGAGGAAGCAGATCAGGCTTCCTGGTCTTCGGATGTTACTTCTCTACCTGGATCTATGCAGGTAGTTGAATTAGCAGCTGCTGTTCGCGCTTTTGAATTGTTTTCTCAAATACCACTTAATATAGTGGCAGACTCAGCTTATGTCACAGGCATAGTACAGCGCATAGAGACTGCATTTATTCGAGAAGTAGATAATAAGCAACTATTTTCTTTGCTAATACAGTTAGCACAGCTGCTGCGTGTTAGACGATTTCCGTATTTTATTATGCATATCCGATCTCATACTAATTTACCAGGACCGCTCATTTCCGGTAATGCTGCTGCGGATGCACTCACTCTGATGGCAGTCCTACCTCGCCGTTTGGAACAAGCAAAATTATCCCATGAATTTTTTCATCAGAATGCTCGCTCCTTACGGAAGCAGTTTTCTCTTACAGCTGAACAGGCCCAGGACATCGTTCGTGCTTGCCCGGATTGTCAGCGGCTCACGCCAATGCCAGTAGTATCTGCTGTGAATCCCAGGGGACTGACTTCCAATGAACTATGGCAGATGGATGTTACTCATGTTTCCTCCTTTGGTCGTTTGCGCTTTGTTCATGTGTCTGTTGATACCTTTTCTGGGTTTTTGGTCGCAACGGCTCATACGGGTGAACGTGCTCGTGATGTTATCAAACATCTTCTTCGATGCTTTGCAGTATCGGGGGTCCCCCGTAAACTCAAAACAGATAATGGACCTGCCTATGTCTCTAAACAGTTGTTATTATTCCTACAGGCATGGGGCGTGTATCATGTTACAGGTATTCCGCATTCCCCCACAGGTCAAGCAATTGTGGAACGTGCTCACTCTTCCTTAAAGCTGATTCTTGATAAACAAAAAAGGGGGAATCCGCTGGGAACTACGCCTCAGGAGATGTTAGATAAAGCCACTTATGTATTAAATTTTTTAAATTTGTCAGGGACAAAGCAGCAATATCATTCGACTGCTGACCGGCATTTTCGAACAGAGAGGTTACTGAAGTGTATCCGAAGGTATTTTATAAACACTTAGAATCTGGTCTATGGAAAGGTCCGGTTCCCTTGCTTACCTGGGGATGGGGATACACTTGTGTTTCTCTTCCTACAGGCCCATATTGGGTCCTTGCGAAGAATGTCAAGGCAGCGCAAGTGTTGGCAGATGGCCCAGAAAAAGGACCCGAGGAAAAACAACGAGAGGATGCTGCTCCTACGACGGTTCGGTAATGCAATCAGGTCAACATTAGTAATATGGTCTACAGTGCTGTTTTCTGTTCAATCTTGTCCCACAATAATGCTATGGGGAATTGGCACTACCATGATGTTTCAACCTGTGGAAGCTCACGTTTATTGGGCACATGTGGTGGACCCTCCTTTTTTCCGACCTTTGACATGGTGGGACGCGTCGTTACCGATTAGCAATAGTGATACTTTATGGTCAGGTGGCATTTGGGTTCCCCCATCTCTAGATGGGAAAAATGATACATATTATGCTAATGACACAATGTTTGTTTCTGATTTTCCTCCATTATGTCTTACCGTAGATAATGAGTCAGAGTATTGTGTGATCGTTGAAACACAGCAACACTTAGTAGCAGTGTCACATGGAAAACGGGTGAACCTTACTATGGTCACCATTCCTGGGTTGGCATCAAAAAATACTATTGATAATGATATGTTAATTGGTGACTTTGTTCCTGATTTTCCGCAATGCATTTTGCACAAACTCTCATCGATCACACAATTTGGCTGGAAGCCATGCTTGGGAGAACGGCCTTGAGAACAAAATTTAACCGTTGGTCGTATTATAGATTGGGGCCCTTATGGGTCATTTTGGGATCCATCTTTGAATCAATCTGTTTTGCCTTTTCAGAAAGCCAATCATTCAATAGTCTGGCACAATGGTGGGTCCGCAGGACCCATCCTACAGATGGAGTATAATGGTTCATTTTCCCCTCCACAACTGAATGTGTGGCGTTTAGCTTTACCCTTTTTTACGAGGCAACTATCTCAAGTATGGATTGTCAATAAAACACAAGCTAATCTGAGTATAATACATGAAATTAACGTGACGGTATGTACTACTCATCCTTATCTTTTTGCTATGACTTCGCATGTAAACATTACTCAATGTAATCACTCCTTTTGTATTCAGCTTTATTCTCCTTCTTTTAGAAGTTGTATATCTAAACATGATTTTAATGAAACTGCTTATATTTTTCCCCTTCGACGTCAGGCAGAACCATGGATACCAGTTAATTTAACCAGACAGTGGGAAGAGGAGGATGGTTTGGGTAGATTTGTTAGAATTCTAGTAGAAGATATAGATAAGTCTAAGAAAAGAGCAAAACGATTCTTAGGTTGGTTAATTTTTGCAATTATTTCTGCTGTTATTATTTTAGCAAGTGCCACTGCAGCTATCGCTTCCTTGACACAATCTGTAAAAACTGCACATGAGGTAAGTGAGGCATTAACCAATGTTAATAAAGAATTCCAAATTCAAGAGAAAGTTGATGAGGAGGTATTATCTCGGCTACAAGCCCTAGAGGCTACTGTGATGTGGTTGGGGGATCGGCAGGAAGCATTAAAAACGAGAATCAGTCTGCCGTGTGATTGGGAACATGTACACAAATCTTTATGTGTAACCCCCTTACCATGGAATTCTTCACAACATGACTGGACTTTTATTAAGCGACATTTGATGGGAGCATTCAGTTTGTCATTGCAGCGAAATATTCAATCTTTACACGATCAGCTGCAGGATCAGATTCACAGATTACAGGAATTGATTGCCAAAGTGTGTTTGACAGGTTACAGCAAGACTTGTCTTGGATAAATCCAAAAAATTGATTTAATGGCCTCAATCTACGCATGTGGGTGTTTACTGGCATAGGGGCAAGAATGTTTATTTTGTTCCTAGTGTTCCTGCAGGTCCTTCGGTCTGCGATCCGCAACGTGCGCAAAATAGAAGCTCGCGTCATGGTGACCCTACTTACCAATGGGGTGGTGATAAACAAAAAAGGGGGAGATGTGGAGAAGAATTGTGGAGTTGGGAGTTTCGGCCAAGATGATAAGACAGGAATTCGGCCTGTGCGCTGAGAACTAGCAGACGCGCACATACGCCTGAGATAAGACCTGAACACCTGGCTTAGTTGTCTCCTCTGTAAGGAAACTGAAAACATCAAGAGAATTATGTAACTGGTTAACCGTGAGAATAAGCGGATCTGAGAGCAGTCGTGTGGATCATTGCCAAAAGGAAGAGAGACTGTTTTTCTTAGTTAATAAGGGATACAAATTGGGTGATGATTGGGGGAGACAGCGGGACCTCCCCGTTATGGTAAAGGATATATTCTCCTGTATTGTAACAATAAAGGATTCTGCGCATGCTTATGTGAGAGTCCGTGCAATCATACACCACACTACTTCCCATCAGCAGGCGATGTCCAGCCACTTCCCGGGAAGTAGGGCTTCAGTACGCATAGCGGTTGCTTCGGAAGACAAATGCCTGGTTCCTTGTGAAGCTCACTCTTTGTCAGTTCAGGTCGTTCCTGCTACAATACTTCCTACAACATACAACTCACATCACAGATTATTTTTCCCCCAAGGTTAAATCTCCTTGAGGCACACACCGGATCTCCCCATCCTTCCGCATTACCCACCAAGTACACACCCAGGTCCTTGAGCGAAGACAATCCCACGAATGGGTTTGCCTTTTCCCATGGGAGGAGCAATCCACACTGCCTTCCCCAGCCGCTTCCCTATGTGCACTATGGGGGCCTTATCTCCTCCCACAGTATGTAGGGGCTTTGTTTGGGCAGGACCAGGATGGTTAGCAGACCCTCTGGTGTTAACCAGCCAAGTGGCTTCTGCTAAATTTGTATCCCAGTGCTTCCATGCCCCATTGCCCAACACTCTCAACATAGTCTTTAACAGTCCATTATATCATTCAATCTTTCCAGAGATTCTAAATATATATTTCCATAATTCAGTTCTCTGGTTTCTAATCATGTTGAAGGTGCCAACTTCATATGTTGTGTGCTCTTTCAAGTGATAAGAGCAGTTAAGCTGACAGCCTTCTTGGGTGGCCCCTTCTTAACAGCTGTCTTCCCTCTCAGTTCGCGTACACGGGCTTCCAGCTTAAAGGTGGGTTCACCATCCCACTCCCTCATGTCCTCCCCCTGGTCACGCAGGAAGAACCAGAGTGCGCCACGTGGCATGTGCCTGGGGCTCCCTTTCCCTCTGACTGGGGCATGAGGGGACTGACTCCTTGGGGCACCCCTGACAGCCAAGGCGCTGGCCTGTAGGGATGAGGAGGTACAGAGATTTTCTTCAAAATTTTGGAGCCAAGAAGACACTCTCTCCACAGTTGGTGTATCCATATCTGGGCAACACATCGCTGCCAAGCCGTTAGAATATGACGCTGGGGCACTTTGAATCACCTTCCTCCACATGACCCGTGTGCATAGGGCATCCTCTGGTTCTTTGGAGACCTCATCATTGTCTAGATCGCTGTAGATGTCTTCCAGCACTGCTAATTCTCTCAGGTACTGGATGCCTTCTTCTGCGGTAGTCCACTTTCCTAGGGAGTTCACAAGATCTTCCTTGAATGGATATCTTGCCCTCACACTTGAGAGGAGCCATCTCCAGAGACTGCAAATTGCTGCCTCTTTTCCAATTCCTCTCTCAGTTCCCCGGTTTCTAGCAAGGGATCCCAGCTGTTGGGCTTCCCTACCTTCCAATTGCTGACTGTTGGCCCTGTTATCGCAGCATCCGAGCAGCCAGGCAGCAATCTGCTCACCTGGCTGGCGGCTGTAATCTTTCCACATGTCTCGAAGTTCTGATGAGGTCAGGGACCGGGTAGTTTCCGCGTCCTGTCTGAATTCTCTCACTCCTTCCTCCAAGTTCTTTGTTGAAGGACCGTCTTCTTGATCAAACCTTTCCTCTTCTTCCTCCTCCCTTACTAATAGATGATATGGACCTGTTGTTTTCCTTGTCCACTGTTTCTTTTTCACTACTGGGGCAATTACTGTAGTTGTTGTTGTTTGGGTCCCTGCCTTAACCACAGTCCTCTGAGAGTACTGAACTGTGGCTCGATAGGCACAGGCCAGGCCCCAGTATGGTGCTAGAAGCTGCTGGTTTTCATGGGGGTAGGCAAGGCACCCTTCTATCAGGTGGCGCGTCAGTTTGCCAGGGTTGCTTGCCTGTTCAGGTGTAAAGTCCCAGGCTATGGGAGGTGATAACTGCCCTAGGCACCTGCCCAAATCCTTCCACACACCCTGCCACTCAGGGACCAGCTGCCTCAGGGCACATTTCAGTATTGCCTCACCCAAAAGTTGTGTTCTCTTACACCAGGACGACACCAGATTCCACAATCCCCATAATATGCTAACAGTGTTAATTAGTAGTATTAAACAGCTCATGTAAGGGTGAACAAGGACCTTGGGAACCTGCATAATAAAACCACCCACATCAGTCCCGGATAGGAAGAGGGAGGTGTATTCCCTCATCCTCTCCACAAGATAGCTCCCCCAGCACAGTAAGGCCATCAATGCCAGGCCCACGCACATAGCCATTGTTTGTATTAACATGTTCCCAAGCTCAGCAAAATAAAGAGATAATCAGTGCAGCCAACAAACTCCATGACCCGCACAGGAGCTTGCCACTTAATAACTACTATAGCTATAGCATGCTTAATACAAAACTGCCGTTGTCTCAAGCCCCATATTGGGTGCCAAAAAGGACTGTGGTGGGTTAACCTTGGCTGGACGCCAGGTGCCCACCAAGCCACTCTATCACTCCCCCTCCTCAGCAGGACGGGGGGGGGGAGAAAATAAGATGGAAAAAACCTCGTGGGTCAAGATAAAGGCAGTTTAATAAAGCAAAAGCAAAGGCCACTTGCGGAAGCAAAGGAAAACAAAAGATTTATTCTCTACTTCCCATCAGCAGGCAATGTCCAGCCACTTCCCGGGAAGTAGGGCTTCAGTACACGTAGCGGTTGCTCCGGAAGACAAACGTCGTAATAACGAATGCCCCCCCTCCTCCTCCTTTCTCTTAGCTTTTATTGCTGAGCAGACGTCATATGGTATGGAATATCCCTTTGGTCAGTTTGAGTCAGCTGTCCTGGCTATGTCCTCCCCCAAGATCTTGCCCACCCCCAGCCTACTGGTGAGGGGGGAATGTTGGAGAGACAGCCTTGATGCTGTGGGAGCACTGCTCAGCAGTAGCCAAAACATTGGTGTGTTATCAACACCTTTCTAGCTACCAATACAAAGCACAGCACTATGAGGGCTGCTATGGGGAAAATTAACTCCTTCTCAGCCAGACCCAGTACAAGCAGCAAGAAAATCCTCCCCAAACTAAGCTAAAACAGGTTTTTAAGTTATACTTGTTTTCGTATCATCACATACTAGCTCAGATTCCTATACTTTCCATGACAGAACCTAGTCTGTGGGCTATGGGAATACACATCTAAAACATGGCCAGGAGTGGTACAAATCACTCAGATTCTCACATAAGCAGAAAGCTGGGACAACATGTAAAAATATGGAGGTGCTGTTCTGTGTAATCTCTCAAGGCTGTATCAGAGATAAGATAATTCAGTTTATCTTCCTAAAAGTCTTTGGTACCTAGGCCTTTTGGAAAGCTTTAGAAAGAGCATAAAACTTCAGGAAAGAACACGCTAGCAGCAGTCTTGATAACATCCCGTGGTGGGTTAACCTTGGCTGGCTACGAGGCGCCCACCAAGCCACTCTCTCACTCCCCCTCCTCAACAGGACAGGGTGAGAAAATAAGATGAAAAAGCTCATGGGTCGAGATAAAGACAGGGAGATTACTTACCAATTACTGTCACAGACAAAACAGACTCGACTTGGGGAAGATTAATTTAATTTATTGCCAATTAAAAACAGAGTAGGATGGTGAGAAACAAAGAAAAAACTAAAACCACCTTCCCCCTACCCCCACCCCCTTCTTCTCAGGCTCTACTTCACTCCTTCACTCCTGACTCTTCTACCTCCTCCCCCAATGAGCAGTGCAGGGGGGATGGAGAATGGGGGTTGCAGTCAGTTCATAACAGTTTTTCTCTGCCACTCCTTCCTCCTCCCACTTTTCCCCTGCTCCAGCGTGGGGTCCCTCCCACAGGATACAGACCTTCAGGAAAAGACTGCTCCAGCATGGATCCCCCATGGGCCACAGTTCCTGTCAGAAAACCTGCTCCAGTGTGGGCTTTCCAAGGGCTGCAGCTTCCTTTGGGGCATATCCACCTGCTCTGTCATGTGGTCCTCCATGGGCTGCAGAGTGGATGTCTGCTCCGACGTGGACCTCCATAGGCTGCAGGGGGACAGCCTGCCTCACCATGGTCTTCTCCACAGGCTGCAGGGGAATCTCATGTCTGGCACCTGGAGCACCTCCTCCCCCTCCTTCTTCACTGATGTTGGTGTCTGCAGGGTTGTTTCTCTCATATTTTTCTCACTCTCTCTCACCACTGCTGCACAGTGTTTTTTACCCTTTCTTAAATATGTTATCACAGCGGCACCACCACCATCGCTGGTTGGCTCAGCTTTGGCCAGTGGTGTGTCTGTTTTGGAGCAGGCTGGAGGCCACTCCTGCAGCCCCCCCCCCCCCAATACCAAAACCTTGCCACATAAAACCAATACACATCCACAGCCTCCCACAAAATGAATTCTCAGCTATTCGGTGAGGATAGATGGCTGCAATCCTTTTATATAGTGATTAAACAATGAGTATTGAGAAAGAATGCTTGAGATCTAAAACCATTTGTTTAAGAAGATTCTTTACATCAGCAAGTTACTGAGAAATTCAGTGTCAACCCCCCCCCCCCCCGCCCCAGTATATTTGACATGGCCACTAGATCATCCATTGGTGAATTCAAGCAGAGTTGACAAGATCTGACCTTATCCCTTGTTTCTCATAAAGAAGAGAACCAGTCACTACATGAAAATAAATGCATGAATAAATCAAGGTCAAGGCTCAAGAAAAAAGAACAGCAGAACAGATGAGAGGGGATACTACAGGAGAAATAAAAGGCAACAAGGGGATTTAAAAGCCTGAGATTTTTCAGATTAAAATTATTTTCTTGATACTATTTTCCACATAAGTAGCTGTAGCAATTACCAGGACTCTGTGCTGTTGGAAATGGGATTAGAGTGCAGAGGTTTTTCCTATTCCGCTGTGACTATTCAGTATAAGTTCAAGAACAGTCTACCCATGGACAAACTGGGTTAGGAGGGAAAGAACCAAGAATTTGTTGGAATGGCAGGCTGAAAGAAACAGTCCCTATGGATGTACAGAAGAAAGACAACTATAAGACCAGCCATAGCATGGATGAATTTTCATAAAAACACATCTGCCTTTCTAAAGAGGTAAATGGGCAGACACAGCTACGGAACAGTTGAAACTTTCCTACAGATGCAAGTCAAACAACAGAGATCATTTTCTTTCAACTGCAGGATACATGAATGGGATGAAGAAATATATATATACTAGGGATGCTAAAAAACATAAAATAATGGAGGAAACAGGTAAGTGTTTGGAATTCTACATTTTCAAGGCAATTTCCTGGGGTGAATGGATAGCTGCTCAAAGCTACACACCACATTATACTGCTCTCATCACTAAGGAGGTTTGGATTCGACCTCTGTTGGAACCTCAGCTAAGCACTATGTGTCTGGTCTCCCAACACAATACAGAGGAGAAATAGGTGCATAAAGAAGGGATCCCTAGACACCAGCTGAACAAGAAGGCACTGTATTGATCTTGACTGGGAGACCATCGTGCATCGAGGAGTTAGTGATCCATATAACAGTTAACCTGAGTAGGCACAGGCCTGTGCTGTGCTGTGCTGGACATCCAGCTTGGCACAATTTCATTGTCCACTGGATAAACTCAGCCAGCTCATTGTAACAGAGGAGACTGTAGGCAGCTCCCATTTGCTACTGGTGATTACGCCACCTGCGTGGCCTTGCCTTTATCTAAAAGTGCAGTAAGATGTTCTCATGAGAATATCCTTTAGGAACAGAGTTGTTTTCTTGTAGGAAAATTATATAATAGCTCAAATGACCAAAAGGGAGAGCTTCTCTCCACGGATAGGATCTGCACAGTGTTCTGTGAGGAAATCCATCTGGGCTCTGTCCGATGCTGCACGAATGCAGGCTGCCCAGCATCAGAAGGGATGTAAGATTTACTCGCTATCTATATTCCTCTTCTTATTCTGTCTTATTAAAGCAGTTATCTTATTAAGCCATTTGTTGTCAGGCCTTTCTTATTGAGATACAGAAAGAACCCTGACCATCTCTCTCTCTCACCTCACCCCCACCCCCAACTCTGGGTGGAGAACAGCCTCCTAAACAGAAGTGCAAAAGAAAAATGTGGAGCTGAATCCTCTAATGAACAAAGGCACTGAAAGTCATATCAATGACTAGATACCTTGGGGAGGGAGGGGAAGAGACAGAGAGATAGAGAACAAAATGCATCTAAAACAGTGATTATGTTATTCATCCATGGTTTGGGAGGCATGCCTTACCTGAAACAGAGACATGAACTTACATTACTGCGGGAAGTGTAATACCTCCCAGGGTATTGCAGGGTGTAAGTATCTTTTAACCTAACCTTTCAAACAACAATGCTGATTCTGCAGTTTTGTGGTTCTCTCTTATCAACTCAAGTTCTTGCATGAAATCAAGGGGATGTATGAAAGCAAGCGTCCAAGATGCCAAGCCTGTGTAAAAAACACTAGAAAAAGGACATAGACCAAGTATGCTAGGAAGAACGCAATTTTGGGAACAAACTAAGAGGTTGGGTTGCACCCTAGGGTTATAGGGTATGTGGGGAATAAATGAAATTCCAAGACAGGAAAAGGCGCTAAGCCCATACACTTGCTTCTTTTATTTCTATAGATTTTTTTTTTGTCAAATCCTCCTTATTGTTCCTTCTCCATTTTGTATATTTTTTTACATTTATTTGTAAAGACTCTGTAAGAATATTACTAATATTGACTGATATATTTAAAATATACTGTTCAAAGTCAGTTCAATGTTTTTATGTTGTCTCTTGAGTTTGATGTTTTTTTACAAAGACATGATTACTATTCCTTTTTTCAGAAAGAAAATCTAGCCACTGATTTAACTGAGACAGTTCTCTTCACAGGTTTACACTACTGAATAAGGGCATAGCTGCTAGTGATGTAGGACTGTATTAAAAATGTGCAAATGAAAACTTAGAGAATTATTTACAACAGATGTGCTAATGGTAGCTGTTTAAAATCAGTATAAAGAATAAATATAAGGATAGCTAGTAAGAGCTTAGCTTGATCACAATCCTCCCCCATTCCCTCCCCCAGTTTCTGTTGATTATCAACTGGCCAAATACTATATATACATTTCTGTCAGACTAAAGGTAATCCTTTAAACAGGTTTCTTGTTGCTATGTTTACATATACTTTCACAAGATAAAGTACTGCAGTAAAAAAGGCATATTGTTCTAAATGCAGTATATAGATTGAAATGTCTCTGTATACAAGTGGTGAAAATAAATCAGAGTAATATCTAGACAAAGTTACAGTTTGATATATAAAGAATCCTCATGGCTACATGTTTATAGTATGACAAAGTCTAGAATGCCAGCCAAAAAAAATGCATTTTGTAGGTGGGCCTAAATCTTTACTCGTGTTTTTTAACTAACCTGTTTCCATCATGGAGCAGCTTCATGACCATAAACACAGAAAAGTACTGACAATATAAGTTATCCCTCAAAAAAAAAGCTTTTTCTAAGTGGCACATACAGTTAAAAAAGACTTTACTTACCCCAGACAAGTACATTGTATCTCAGTGGAATGAAATACAGGATGACTGTGAACACGAAGAGGGCAACAATTGCCAGTCAGCTTAAGAATGGGACAGTCCAGTTAAATGTACTGAGTGAAAAATTAATATAAGTCAGAATTCTGATCACCTGATAGAACTAATAAAAGTATAAATAATGGGCAGGCAGGCTACAGCTTTGGGAAAGGGTAGAACTACCCGCTTCATTAGTGAGAACAAACTGAAACTATGTATGAATACATGGATGTTGAACATCAGGGAGACCTTGGGTTTGAACCCACTTTCAGGGCAAATGAAAGCAGGCCTTTGCTTTACCCACATCCACTGAATGGGTGTGTGCCCAGCCATGCAGATCTTCTAGAGGAATCACAGCTTGGCGTTTGGAAATTTCAGTGCCTCCCAATTTCAACGTTAGACAAAACATAAACATTTCCTTTCTCTCCAAATTTACTTGTGCAGGTAATCCAGAATCCCCATCTTCAATTCATTTTCTGCCAACCAGTATAGAGGTAGGATATAATAGAACAGTGCTTCTAAGGCTTTCTGTTTTATATTCTCCCTGTTCCATCTGAAGCACAGAGCAAGCAGTTAAAGGCTGAACAGAGATCTTCCTTTCTGCTTCATGTATATTTGCACTCCCGAATCAGGAATCTTTCTATCATAGGGGGGGTACAATCAGGATCCATTGTGGGAACAGTCTCCTCAGCAAACCTTCTTATGTGCTGTGTTAGCACAGCATTCAGTACAGGTTTCCCATTATAGTTTTAAGAACAAATTACAAAGATTTATAGGAAGATTCGATCTCACTTTGTTTAGAAAATTATATTGCTCTCATCTGGTATATGATAGAACAAACCCTACTTTCAAAATGCACAATTAAAAAAACTTAATCATCAGGAAGACTTCCATGAACAGCCTTTTGATAAAAGGCTTTTTTCACAGAGACCCTCATTTTGCTTGTTTTGAAAACTTGTGCAATACAGTGTGCTTACGCCTGCCTTTGCACGGGCTACAGTCTCATAAATATGGAATAATAATTCACTATTGCACTGAGCAGTGGAAAAGGCAGTTGCCTTATGCTTATAGATAATACTCAAATAAGTGGGAGCACGCTGCTAAGATATCCTAAGTGCTTCAAAAGAAACTTTATAGCAAAGACTCTTGTGAAGATGTTCTAACTCAGTATGGGTCTCAGGTCATCTTTTTGCCTACCCTTTTTGCCCGCAGTGGAAAGGAGGTTGCAAATGCACTTCTCCCAACATTTCATCTTGAGAGTCTTTGCACTTGGTTTTCAGATGGCAGAAAGCCAAGTAAATTGTGTCCCTGTTTCTCAGTTGAGAGAATCTTTCTGGAACCTTTCTAATCTCAAATAATACTTTAAACTACTGTTCACAGACCATGCCAAAATACACCAAACTTCCTGTAATAAAGCTCAAATCCTCTCTTGATTAAAGTTTAAATTTATTGGCAATTCTTGTATTTCATGTATTAGGCATTATAGATTACATGTAAACTGTGAGAAAAAGTTCTGCTAACTTTTTATGTTGTGTAAACGCAACATTTCCAGCAACTGAATATATAAATATCCTTAAAACCTGGAACCCCTATTCAGCTCCATTTATTTCATTTACCAAAACTTTGCAATTTTTATTACTGCTTTTAAACAACTACTGTCAGGCCTCAGAACAAGCCTTAGTTCTAATTTTTTTCCAATTAATACATTTCTAAACTCCAAAATTAATATGACAGGATTTTCATTAACCCAGGGATAGTAAAAAGCAAAGTAAATAACGATGAGTTTTAGCAATGAATCATCCAAAACCTGAGTCCCCTGGAAAAAAAAAAAAGGGGACAAGGGGACAGAATGTCAAGGACATTCTGAACACTGACACACACTTCCTGAGTGGCATAAGTTTTATTCATAAATCCTTTTTTTTCACTGTCCTTGTTGTGGGTTAACCCCGGTAGGTAGCTAAGCACCACACAGCCTCTTGCTCACTTCCCCAACACCACCACCACCACCCCAGTGGGATGGAGGAAGAGGAAAGGAAGAGTAAAAGCAAGAAAACCTGCGGGTCAAGATAAAAATTGTTTAATAAATGAGGAGAAGTGGAAGAAGAGAGAAAGGAAAGAAAAAAAAACAAGTGATGCAAAGGCAGTCACTCACCACCTCCCACGGGTAGACCGATGACCAGCCAGTTTCTGAGAAAAAGATGGCTAATCTCTTGTCGTGGTTTAACCTGGCAGCAGCCAAATACCACGCAGCCGCTCGCTCACCCCCCCCGCCGGGTGGGATGGGGAAGAGAATCAGAAGGGTAAAAGTGAGAAAAACTCGTGGGTTGAGATAAAGACAGTTTAATAGGGAAAGCAAAAGCTGTGCACACAAGCAAAGCAAAACAAGGAATTCATTCACCACTTCCCATCGGCAGGCAGGTGTTCAGCCATCGCCAGGAAAGCAGGGCTCCATCACGCGTAACGGTTACTTGGGAAGACACACGCCATCACTCCGAACGCCCCCCCTCCTTCTTCTTCCCTCAGCCTTATGTGCTGAGCATGACGTCATATGGTATGGAATAGCCTATTGGCCAGCTGGGCCAGCCGCCCTGGCCGCGCTCCCTCCCAGCCCCCTGCACATCTGGCAGGACATGGGAAGATGAAAAGTCCTTGACTAGCGTAAACAATACCTAGCAACAACCAAAACATCAGCGTGTCATCAACATTATTCTCACACTACATCCAAAACACAGCACTATACCAGTTAATAGGAAGAAAATCAACTCCATCCCAGCCAAAACCAGGACAGTATCCACCCCTTATTCCATACCATTTACATCATGCTCAGGTCCCACACTATCCAATACATTCTCATTACCCACCATCCCCCTTCCCATCTTTTGATATAATACACAGATATCATTCCCTTAGTCTATGGACCACCCCTGTAAAATGTCCATAAAATATCCATAAATGTCCACAAAATGTCCACTGCGTTCATTTAGTCCATGACTTTGGGCTCCATCTGTTATGGTGGTCACTCAGGTCAGCAGAGGTGGTGTGTTGCATGGAGTTACTGGGCACCAAAGCCAGCTCAGGTCGGGTCACTGCTGCACCTGCGCTGCTTCTTGTAAAGTTTGTCCTCCGTTGGTTCAGGTGGTTCCTGCTATAGTAATTCCTATAACATGCAACTCAAATCATGGGTTACAACAATTTAAAGGTATATCCATTACAATCTCCACCCCTGGTCCCTTTGGGCCAGACCATAGGGTTTAACATTGCAATGAACTCCTCCCCTTGCCCCTGCTCCGGCTTGGACTTATCCACAGACTGCAGTCCCTTAGGGTGTACCTGCTCCAAGTGGAGCCTTACCTATGAGCCACAGTCTCTCCAGAGGTATACCTGCTGCAGCATAGACTTGTCCACAGCCACAGTCGCTTCGAGGTGCACCAGTCCCAGTGTGGCCTTCTCCATGGGCCACAGTCCCTTCAGAAGTAAACCTGCTCTAACATGGCCTTACCCATGGCTGCAATCTCTCCAGGGGTGTACCTCCCCTGTCATGGGCTTATCCACGGCCACACGCTTTGAGGTGCTCCAGCATGGCCTCATGCACAGCCACTGACGCTTCAAGGTGTACCTGCTGCAGCATGGACTTATCCACGGCCACAGATGCTTCGAGGTGTACCTTCTCCAGCGTGGACTTATCCTTAGGCCACAATCCCTTCAGAGGTATACCTGCTGCGGCACGGACATAATCACGGCCACAGACGCTTCAAGATGTACCTGCTTGGGCATGGGCTTATCCTCGGTCACAGACGCCTCGGGGTGTCCTGTCCCGCATGGACTCAGCCACAGGTCACAGTCCCTTCGACTTGAGCTCACACTGGAGTTCCAGCCTGTCCAGCACAGCAGCACAGAAACAGCAGCGATGCCCTGGCCATCTGCCAGCCCAGGCGCATCCCCATTGCTGTTATCAGAATGTTCCCAGGCACAGCACAGTAAGACGATCAGCAGTGCAGCAGTACAGCAAGCAGCAAGAGCAAAAAAAGCAGCCACTAACGAGCACAAGACTCTAATACACATTAAGGCAAGCAAGCCCCATGGCAAGCACAAGAGCCTGCGAATTAATAGCTAAACAGCAGTAACAGCTATAAATTCAATCATCTAGCACATTCCAATCAAACCTGTCGTTATCTCGAACCCTTCGAGCCCCATGTTGGGCGCCAAAAAGGACTGTCGTGGTTTAACCTGGCAGCAGCCAAATACCACGCAGCCGCTCGCTCACCCCCCCCGCCGGGTGGGATGGGGAAGAGAATCAGAAGGGTAAAAGTGAGAAAAACTCGTGGGTTGAGATAAAGACAGTTTAATAGGGAAAGCAAAAGCTGTGCACACAAGCAAAGCAAAACAAGGAATTCATTCACCACTTCCCATCGGCAGGCAGGTGTTCAGCCATCGCCAGGAAAGCAGGGCTCCATCACGCGTAACGGTTACTTGGGAAGACACACGCCATCACTCCGAACGCCCCCCCTCCTTCTTCTTCCCTCAGCCTTATGTGCTGAGCATGACGTCATATGGTATGGAATAGCCTATTGGCCAGCTGGGCCAGCCGCCCTGGCCGCGCTCCCTCCCAGCCCCCTGCACATCTGGCAGGGCATGGGAAGATGAAAAGTCCTTGACTAGCATAAACAATACCTAGCAACAACCAAAACATCAGTGTGTCATCAACATTATTCTCACACTACATCCAAAACACAGCACTATACCAGTTAATAGGAAGAAAATCAACTCCATCCCAGCCAAAACCAGGACATCTCTCTAAACCCACTCCTCTCCATTTTATTGCTGAGCATGACGTTATATGGCATGGAATATCTATCTCTTTGGTTAGGCAGGTCATCTGCCTTGTTGTGTCCCCTCCCAACCTCTTGCACACCCCTAATCTATTAACTGGGGGAGGGTAGAGTGAGAAACAGAAAAGGCCTTGATGCTGTGCAAACACTGTTCAGCAATAGTTAGAATATCAGTGTGTTATCAGTATTGTCTTGGTCACAAATCTAAAACACAGCACCATACGAGCTGCTATGAAGAAAATTAACTCCATCCCAGTCAGACCCTGTACAGTTGTAAAGAACAATAGTAATTGTGTAAAAACTTTTCTGACTGTAGCAAATGTGCCATGTATCTATCAGTTAAGTTTCAAAATTGCATGTGCTACAGATGTATCTAAAAGTCATTGGTAAAAACTGGCATTCAGAAATTGTTTTCTTGTCCTTTAAACAGTACATATAGAGAATAAATATAGTTTAGTCTACATATTTAGCACCACAGAACTTTATTTGTCATTGCATTAGTTTCTAAATATATATTTCAATAATTCAGTTCTCTGGTTTCTAATCATGTTGAAAGTGCCAACTTCATATGTTGTGTGCTCTTTCAAGTGATAAGAGCAGTTTTTCAACTCTTGAGTTGATGTAGGCACCAAGAAGATAAATACTCCTTTGGAAGCATTGAGAGTAAGAAACTAGAAACACTTCAGCTCCTATACACAAGATTCCCTTTGGCTTGCTAGACCTCTATTTGAGATTTCCGCTCTCCCTAACCTTTCAGCCTACCTTGGGCCAGAACACAAGGATGAAACAGGAAATGCCAAATGAACTCATCTGAACATGATATGAAGTGCTGCTCTTCTGCTTAACCCGGACCACCAGTGGCATTTCATTTAGCTTAGAAAAAGATATATTCATATTTAGCTGTTCAGAGAGGCTGGAGAGCAGCCCCGTGGAAAGAGATCTGGGGGTCTGGTGTGATGGCAAGTTGAATATGAGTCCACGGTGCACCCTGGCAGCCAAAAGGTCCAACCCATGTCCTGGGGTGCATCAAGCACAGCATAGCTAGCCGGTCGAGGGAGGCGATTGTCCCACTCTACACTGCACTGGTGCGGCCCCACCTCGAGTACTGTGTGCAGTTTTGGGCGCCTCAATATAAGAAGGGCATCAAACTATTAGAGTGTGTCCAGAGGAGGGCAACCAAGATGGTGAAAGGCCTCGAGGGCAAGACTTATGAGGAGTGGCTGAGGTCACTTGGTTTGTTCAGCTTGGAGAAGAGAAGGCTGAGGGGTGACCTCATCGCAGTCTACAACTTCCTCAAGAGGGGCAGCGGAGGGGGAGGTGCTGATCTCCTCTCTCTGGTGACCAGCAATAGGACACGAGGAAATGGAATGAAACTGCGTCAGGGGAAGTTCAGATGGGACATTAGGAAAAGGTTCTTCCCTGAGAGGGTGGTCGGTCACTGGAACAGGCTCCCCAGGGAAGTGGACACGGCACCAAGCCCATCAGAGTTCCAGGAGCGTCTGGACGACGCTCTTAGTCATATGGTTTAGTTTTAGGTAGTCCTGCGAGGAGCAGGGAGTTGGACTCGATGATCCTTATGGGTCTGTGATTCTATGATTCTATGATTCTATGTATTGGGTCTGGCTGGGATGGAGTTAAATTTCCCCACAGCAGCCCTCAAAGTGCTGTGCTTTGTATTTGTAGCTAGAAAGGTGTTGATAACACACCAATGTTTTGGCTACTGCTGAGCAGTGCTCGCACTGCATCAAGGCTGTCTCTCCAACACGCCCTGGCCCCAAAGGCCAGTAGGCTAGGGGTGGACAAGAGGTTGGGAGGGGACATAGCCAGGACAGCTGATCCAAAACTGACCAAAGGGATATTCCATACCATATGACGTTGTGCTCAGCAATAACAGCTAAGAGAAAGGAGGAGGAGAGGGGGCGATCATTATTACGACGTTTGTCTTCCAGAGCAACCGCTACGCGTACTGAAGCCCTACTTCCCGGGAAGTGGCTGGACATCGCCTGCTGATGGGAAGTAGAAAATAAATCTCTTTGTTTTCCTTTGCTTCCGCGTGTGGCCTTTGCTTTTCTTTATTAAATTGCCTATATCTTGACCCACGAGGTTTTTTTTCATCTTATTTTCTCCCCCTGTCCCACTGAGTGGACAAAGAGGTTAACGGATTCATATCACTGATTACTAAGGGAGAAGGAGAAGGAGGAAAGGTCTGATCGGGAAGCCAGTCCTTCAGCAAAGAAACAGGAGGAAGAAATGAGACAAATCAGACAGGAGGCGGAAACTACCCAGTCCCTGACCTCGTCAGATCTTCGAGACATGCGGAAAGATTACAGCCGCCAGCCAGGTGAGCGGATTGCTGCCTGGCTGCTCCAATGCTGGGATAATGGGGCCAACAGTCAGCAATTGGAAGGTAAGGAAGCTGGGATCCCTTGCTAGAAACCAGGGAATTGACAGAGGAATTGGAAAAGAGGCAGCAATTTGCAGTCTCTGGAGACGGCCCCTCTCAAGTGTGAGGGCAAGATATCTTTTCAAGGAAGATCTTGTGAACTCCCTAGGAAAGTGGACTACTGCTGAGGAAGGCATCCAGTACCTGAGAGAATTAGTGTGCTGGAAGCCATCTACAGTGATCCGGACAATGACGAGGTCTCCAAAGATCCAGATGATGTCCTGTGTATATGGGCCATGTGGAGGAAGGTGGTCCAAAACGCCCCAGCATCATATTCTAACGGCTTGGCAACAATGTATTGCCCAGATACGGATACACCAACTGTGGAGACAGCATGGGGAAGATATCTGTGAAAGGAAATACCAGTATTGTTTGAAAAAATGTATTAAGAACCTTGGTTCACTCAAGGTGGCTCATATGTGGTATTTGTTAACACAGCATCTTGCTGAAAGATAAGAAGTGCAGCTTTTCCCTAGCCCAGTTTATTTTCTCCACAAATCTTTGGAGCAGGAAATAGAAACAGCTAATAGTTTGTGGGGTATGTGGAATTGGTTTAGGCAAAGCCGAACCCTAATCCTTATGACCGCCTCCTCTTTCCTCTGCTGTTTTGTCTATGCCTGCTTCAGAACATGTCAACAAATTTCCTTTAAGCTGAGAAGGTGCAAGGTGACTGGAAACAGTGTTTCTTTCTCTGTTTCTCTCTTGTTTTTCTCTCTCTTGTTTTGTTGTGTTGTTTTTTTTTTTTTAAGGGAATGATTTAAAACAGATGTATTTTCAAAAAAAGGTACAACTTTGTCTTGTAAAATATTTGTAAAGAAAAAGAGTCTCGGGACCTCTTAAAGTAATCCCTGTTGAGTTTTGGAGATGTCACAAAGGGTACTGTTTTTGTTACATTGACATAATTCTTTTCTTGTACAATTTAATTATAAATCAAGATAGCTTTACAGAAAGGGCAACATCTGTGAATCTAAACTGAAGTGACAAAAATTATATGTACTTCAAAATCAGAAAAATAGCTGCAATTTCTGTATGGCTTATTGCTTGCCTCTAATATATTAAAACCAGATTATTTTCATGTCTGTCCAATACTGGAAGTATGTATTTTACATGAATGAATAGAGCAGATGTCTCTTTCCTGATGATAAATGAAACACACTGGTTGTACACTGTATCTCCTAAGAAGCTGCATATACGAGGACAATAATGCTTTCATTGCCAAGGCTTCAAGAATGAAATAAATATTAAGGAAATAACTTCAAAAATTGCTATAGCTAAATTCTTTTAATATCTTCAGAAGAAATCTTGACAAGATAGTTGCAGAACTAGTGTCGCTAGAATAACTTCGGTTGATTAAATGTTAAATGATATTTTCCTCATCCAAGCTGGTTTATAGAGAAAGCAAAATTGAAAATAAAATAAGTGCACCAATATACTATCTGATAATAAAATATCAGGAGAAGAAAAGAAAAATGAAATGCAACTTATGCCAATTTCTTAGGTGCTAGGGTTTGGAGTCAGTTACAGAGACTACTGTAGTATGTGGCTTTTGATAGCAAAATGTTAAACAAGTTTTAAATCAAATATTTTGCTGCTCTCTGAAAATCTTTAAATATTTTTCTTTCTGTTTCTTATTTTGGGAAAACACTATTCAAATTGAAACTAAATAGGATAATATGGCATGAATACATTGGAAATGCTGAGTATAAACTTTTGACTTGCGTGTAGTCTGAGAGAAATGAAGAGAAATTGTCATTTTTTTTGTCGGTGGTGATGCCTGATTCATCAAATTCAGCATTTTTATGAGTGCACTGTTGTCGCCACATGGATTTGCTGCTACAGCCTGATTGGGTTAAGAGATAGAAAGTTTTCAGGAAAAGAGAACAGACTGACAGTGGAACAGGGCCCAGTTGAGGAACAGTCCATATATGTACCTTGCCAGCATGTTGTTGGTTTCGTCTACTACACCAACAGATCATAGAATCATAGAATCATAGAATCATTAAGGTTGGAAAAGACCTCTAAGATCATCGAGTCCAACCGTCAACCCAACACACCATGCCCACTACACCATGTCCCTAAGGGCCTCATCTACACGTCTTTTAAATACTTCCAGGGATGGTGACTCCACCACTTCCCTGGGCAGCCTGTTCCAAGGCCTGACCACTCTTTCAGTAAAAAAATTTCTCCTAATGTCCAGTCTAAACCTCCCTTGGCGCAACTTGAGGCCATTTCCTCTTGTCCTATCGCTAGTTACTTGGGAGAAGAGACCAACACCCACCTCGCTACAGCCTCCTTTCAGGTAGTTGTAGAGCGCGATGAGGTCTCCCCTCAGCCTCCTCTTCTCCAGACTAAACAACCCCAGTTCCCTCAGCCGCTCCTCGTAAGACTTGTGCTCCAGGCCCTTCACCAGCTTCGTTGCCCTCCTCTGGACACGCTCCAGCACCTCCATGTCCTTCTTGTAGTGAGGGGCCCAAAACGGAACACAGTATTCGAGGTGCGGCCTCACCAGTGCCGAGTACAGGGGCACGATCACCTCCCTGCTCCTGCTGGCCACACTATTTCTGATACAGGCCAGGGTGCCGTTGGCCTTCTTGGCCACCTGGGCACACTGCCGGCTCATGTTCAGCCGGCTGTCAACCAGCACCCCCAGGTCCTTTTCCTCTGGGCAGCTTTCCAGCCACTCTTCCCCAAGCCTGTAGCGTTGCCTGGGGTGGCCGAAGTGCAGGACCCGGTGCTTGGCCTTGTTGAACCTCATACAATTGGCCTCAGCCCATCGATCCAGCCTGTCCAGGTCCCTCTGCAGAGCCTTCCTACCCTCCAGCAGATCAACACTCCCGCCCAACTTGGTGTCATGTGCAAACTTACTGAGGGAGCAATCGATCCCCTCATCCAGATCATTGATTGATAAAGATATTGAGCAGGACCGGCCCCAGTACTGAGCCCTGAGGAACACCGCTCGTGACCGGCCGCCAACTGGATTTAACTCTGTTCACCACAACTCTCTGGGCTCGGCCGTCCAGCCAGTTTTTTACCCAGCGAAGAGTGTACCTGTCTAGGCCGTGAGCCGCCAGCTTCTCTAGGAGAATGCCGTGGGAGACAGTGTCAAAGGCTTTACTGAAGTCCAGGTAGACCACATCCACAGCCTTTCCCTCATCCACGAGGCGGGTCACCTGCTCATAGAAGGAGATCAGGTTGGTCAAGCAGATGGTTCTTCCAGGAGGCAAAGTCTGCTGGAGTTGGCAGAAAGGAAGACAAAATTTGCTCTTAAAAAAATCTATCAAAGACCCCTGAAAAGGTCTGAATGAGGGTGTTAGATAGCTATTTTTCAGGGACAAATGGTCACTCAATTTTTGAAAAACATTTTTTAAAGTGAACAAAGGATCCTGGTATTTATCAAAAATTAAATTATGGCTATACATTAACATTTGTACATTAACAAAATTAATGCCTTTATGAATAAAAGTCCAAATAGCATATAGAAACTTGAGTTAATTAAACTTGAGTTAATTAAACTACTTCATACAATGACATCTCTCTTGCGTCTTTCATTTCTTCTGTGGCTGGCATTTTATAAGCTTTTAGAACCACAGACTGCACTAACCATATGTAAAGGTAGTTGGAGTTACATCTCAGATATATTTCATGCATACTGGCACTTGAGTATTCATGAAGGGGAAAAAAGAGAGAGGGAGAATGCATGTTCACTGGCCAAATAGAATGAGAGAATAGAATTATTATAGAGGGCACTAGTATGTCTGAAAACTTACACACATACTTAGCAGCTTGTCTACAGCTGAATGATGTACACAGGACTGTCTGGGGCGAATGCCACATGCTGTGCTGTGGCTGTAAAAAAGGTGTCCTAATGCTGCAGTGCTAATGGATGATAAAATAACAGTAGCATGCAAGCTGTGTTAAAAGACTGGCACTGTTGCTGTGTGTATAATAGATATATTAAAGTATGAATAAAATAATGTGTGGTGGGTTGACCTTGGCTGGCTACCAGGTGCCCACCAAGCCGCTCTAACACTCCCCCTCCTCAGCGGGACAGGGGGAGAAAATAAGATGAAAAAACTCATGGGTCAAGATAAAGGCACTTTAATAAAGAAAAGCAAAGGCCGCACGCGGAAGCAAAGGAAAACAAAAAGATTTCTTCTCTACTTCCCATCAGCAGGTGATGTCCAGCCACTTCCTGGGAAGTAGAGCCTCAGTACATGTAGCGGTTGCTCCGGAAGACAAACACCTTAATAACGAATGCCCCTCCTCTCCTCCTTTCTCTTAGCTGTTATTGCTGAGCACGACATCATATGGTATGGAATATCCCTTTGGTCAGCTTGGGTCCTAGGAAAGCTTGTGTTTCACAAGGCCTAGGAAATCTTGTGTTTCCTTCTTGTTAGCTGGTGGAGACATAGTTGCTATCTTGTTGATCAGATCCATAGGGACATGACGACGTCCATCCTGCCATTTTACTCCCAAGAACTGGATCTCCTGTGCAGGTCCCTTGACCTTGCTTCATTTTATGGCAAAACCAGCTTTCCGAAGAATCTGAATCACTCTTTTTCCCTTCTCAAACACTTCTTCTGCCTTGTTGCCCCACACGATGATGTCATCGATGTATTGTAGATGTTCAGGGGCATCACCTTGTTCCAGTGCAGTTTGGAGTAGTCCATGACAAATGGTAGGGCTGTGTTTCCACCCCTAGGGCAGTCGATTCCAGGTGTATTGGACACCCCGCCTCATGAAAGCAAACTGTGGCCTGCACTTTGCTGCCAAAGGAATCCAGAAAAACACATTGGCAGTATGAATTCTTCTCTGTATCCACAGCGGCTACACCAAAAGCCCATCGGTACCCTTTTGGGTCCTTGAAGTACCCTCTCCTGAGGTAGTCTATGCCAAGGATACAAGGGGCCTCTGGGCCAGTCACAATGGGGTGCTTTTGCCACTTGTCCCCTGTTAAGCTCACCTCAGCCTCCAATACAGACAATTGTTGGCATCCCCCTGTCACTCCAGAGATCCAGATGGGTTCTGTGCCCCTATACCCTGATGGCACCAGCGTACACTGTGCACCGGTGTCTACGAGAGCCTTATACTCCTGTGGGTCTGATGTGCCAGGCCATCGAATCCACACAGTCCAGTATACCCGGTCATCCCTTTCCTCCTCCTGGCCGAAGGCAGGGACCCTCTATTCCTGTTCCTGGTCAGAGTATTCACTGCCTGACCCTTGCAGCGCCAGACCAGAAGTCCCTTCACCAGGCTCAAGGGAGGTGATCTCAGTCCTTCTGTGTCTGGGACATCGCCGATTGCCTTCTTGTGTCTCTACAGCAACTAAGCTGACAGCCTTCTTGGGTGGCCCCTTCTTAACAGCTGTCTTCCCTCTCAGTTCGCGTACACGGGCTTCCAGCTTAAAGGTGGGTTCACCATCCCACTCCCTCATGTCCTCCCCCTGGTCATGCAGGAAGAACCAGAGTGCGCCACATGGCATGTGCCTGGGGCTCCCTTTCCCTCTGACTGGGGCATGAGGGGACTGACTCCTTGGGGCGCCCCTGACAGCCAAGGCGCTGGCCTGTGGGGACGAGGAGGAACGGAGTGGTTTCATCTTACTGGTATGAAAATACCACTTCAACTCCTATTTTAACTGTCTGTAAAAACAGTGTCAAGTCTAAATTCTCTCATCCCCAGGTACCCAAGTGCTAGGAAAGATAATTACCTTGTCATCTCTATCACCCTCTTCTTCCTCATCCTCCAGCATGTCCTCCACTACCTGTAGATAGAAACAGTAGGAACTGTCATGATTTAAAAAGGAACAGTTTTGTTCTGTCATTTCTAAACCTTTTGTTGATGAAAAGTTAATTAACATTTGAAATAAATGCACAGAAGGAAAATATACAACTAGACAAAAAAAATACCCCACTTGATCTAGAGATTCAAATTTAGGAATGTGTTATAGCTTTAATTGACTGACATTAGGGAATTTATGTACTGAAAACCCTTCCTGTATAAAATGCTTGCTTGTCAATTAAAGTATTTTAAATGTAGTTCTAAATTCAGTATATGATAGTTTTAATGAAAGGAATCCTTTGTCAGCTCTGCTGGTGGCTATACATTACACACAAATGCTTGCTTTAAATTTACTGCTAACTAGAGAGACATGCAACATTTTTAATAGAATTTACAGCATTCACCAAGAGATCTTTGAAGAATTCAATTCTGAGAATAAATTCATACTAGTTTGTCTCTTTATGATCTACAACAGTGATATTTACTGTACGCTCTGTTAGCATTAGCACTGTTTGTTAATAGTGATTTTATACAATCCGTGCATCTAACTTTCTTCACATCCACTGCTAACCACAGTAGCCATGTGTATGCATCTATGTATTTTTCCATCTAAATAGTCACTTGTCTAACACTTTGAAATATATATATATTCAATTCATTGCATGAATACTAATAATTATTAATCACAGCATGAACATGATATGAACTACTATTAAACCTAATTTCCAGAGAGAGGAAATGACTTTCCAAAGATGGTCAGTGGTGGATTCAGACTTAAAACTCATAAATCCCTCTCTCATAACACTGCGATCAAGCCTCCTGCCTACCCTATCAGGAAAATTCTCTGTTAGTGGAATCGAAATAAATTTGTACCTCTTTATACCAGAAAAGAAAAGAACTCGTCTCCTTATATTATTTTTATATCTAAATATTTATTAGAATATAAGAACAGCCATAATGGATCTGAGCAACAATCCACCTAGCTCAGTGTCTTGTGGATGCTTACCAAAAAATGTGTACTATTGTCGTGGTTTAACCTGGCAGGCAGCCAAATACCACGCAGCCGCTCGCTCACTCCCCCCCACCCCCAGTGGGACGGGGAGAGAATCGGAAGGGTAAGGGTGAGAAAAACTCGTGGGTTGAGATAAAGACAGTTTAATAGAACAGAAAAGGGAAAATAACAATAATAATGATAGAATATACAAAATGAGTGATGCACAATGCAATTGCTCACCACCCGCGCTGACCGATAACCAAGTAGCGATTGCTACTTCCTGGATCACGCCTGCCATTTCATTTGAAGCCACCGAGGCAAAGGGCTCCGGAGCAGAGGTTCACGCCGGGGGACCCTTCCTAAAGTGGCAAAACCATGGCAAAAAACACAAAGGTAAAAGCGCAGGGAGAGAGAGGGTGCCCCAGCCCCCCGCCTCCCCCGAGCCGGAGGACTGAGCTCCTGACGAGCGGCAGCTCTGACTCAGAGTGGGCGGGGACAGGAGGGACAGCGGCCAAACCCCCTCAGATACAAGAGTAGCCCCCAGGGAGCGCGAGCGACCTGGAGCGCGGCGAACAGGGTGGGCAAAAAGGACGTGGCGCGTCAGAAGGGTGTGGCGCAGCAGTTTGCGCGGCAGTTCGCGCAGCCACGGTGTGCGGGGAAGGCAAGCGGGCAGGGCGCAGCCCCCCTCCAGGCTCTAGAGGCTAGCTCAAATAGTGGTCATCACCCTCCCAGAAGAGGACCTAGCAATGGTTTCCACTCGGCTGAAAGCCATCGCCAGAAGGAATGTGGCGACCCAGACGGAGCCCCCACACAAACATACAGCTGTCCAGGTCTCTGGCTGCAGGGAGTGCCTGAGCCTGTCACTTGTACCCGAGGGCAGCAGAGACAACGCCTGTGTGCGCTGTGACCAGGTGGATGATCTGCTCAGCCTGGCGACAGAGCTGAAGGAGGAAGTGGAGAGGTTAAGGAGTATCAGGGAGTGTGAGAGGGAGATAGATTGGTGGAGCCCCACCCTACCATCCCTGAGGCAAGGGCAGCAGACGGAGGCTCCGCAAGAAGCAGAGGATCCCCTGCCCTCTTGCCACCAGGCAGAAGGAGGGGACCCAGGCGACAGGGGGGGAATGGGCACAGGTCCCTGCTCGGGGCGCCAGGCGAATCCCCGCCCGGCCTCCCTCACCTCAACCTTCCCAGTTGCCCTTACACAACAGATATGGGGCCCTGGAATTTGAGGGCCAGACAAATGAGGATGTAGATGAAGGTCCATCCAGGGGGTTGCCCAGGGCGAGTCAGACAGCCCCACGCATTATGACTGCCTCCACTAAGAAAAAAAGGAGGGTAATTGTCATAGGTGATTCCCTTCTGAGGGGGACGGAGGGCCCAATATGCCGGCCAGACCCATCCCACAGGGAAGTCTGCTGCCTCCCTGGGGCCCGGGTTAAGGACGTTACTAGGAAACTCCCTAGTCTGGTATGGCCCTCCGATTACTACCCGCTATTGGTTACACAGGCTGGCAGTGAGGAGGTTGCAGAGAGCAGTCCCGAAGTGATCAAAAGGGACTTCAGGGCACTGGGGTGGTTGGTGGAAGGATCGGGAGCACAGGTAGTGTTTTCCTCAATCCCTTCAGTGGCAGGGAGGAATACTGAAGGGAACAGGAAAACTCATCGGATCAACACGTAGCTTAGGGGCTGGTGCAATCGGTGGAATTTTGGCTTCTTTGATCATGGGGAGGTTTACACGGCACCGGGCCTGCTGGCGACAGACGGAGTTCAGCTGTCTCATAGGGGGAAAAGGATTCTCGCGTATGAGTTGGCGGGGCTCATCGAGAGGGCTTTAAACTATGTTCGAAGGGGGAAGGGGATAAAACCAGGCTCACTAGAGAAGAGTCTAGGGGTGGCACGCCAATGCTGGGGGAGAAATCGGTAGCCCAGCTCAAGTGCATCTACACCAATGCACGCAGCATGGGCGGCAAACAGGAGGAGCTGGAAGCCATTGTGCAGGGGGGTAGCTATGACTTAGTCGCCATCACGGAAACATGGTGGGATGAGTCTCACGATTGGAGTGCTGCAATGGATGGCTATAAGCTCTTCAGAAGGGACAGGCGAGGAAGGAGTATGTTAGGGAGTGCTTCGACTGTCTAGAGCTCAATGATAGTGATGATAAGGTCGAGTGCTTGTGGGTAAGGATGAGGGGGAAGGCCAACAAGGCAGATAACCTGCTGGGAGTCTGTTATAGACCACCTAACCAGGACGAGGAGGCAGACGAAATATTCTACCAGAGGCTGGCAGAAGTCTCCCAATCGCTAGCCCTTGTTCTCGTGGGGGACTTCAACTTTCCGGATGTCTGCTGGAAATACAATACAGTGGAGAGGAAACAGTCGAGGAGGTTCCTGGAGTGTGTGGAGGATAACTTCCTGACGCAGCTGGTAAGCGAGCCCACCAGGGGAGGTGCCTCGCTTGACCTGCTGTTCACAAACAGCGAAGGATTGGTGGGAGATGTGGTGGTCGGAGGCCGGCTTGGGCTTAGCAACCATGAAATGATAGAATTCTCGATACTTGGTGAAGTAAGGAGGGGGGCCAGCAAAACCACTACCATGGACTTCCGGAGGGCGGACTTTGGCCTGCTCAGGACACGGGTCGAGAGGGTCCCTTGGGAGACAGTCCTGAAGGGCAAAGGGGTCCAGGAAGGCTGGACGTTCTTCAAGAAGGAAGTCTTAAAGGCACAGGAGCGGGCTGTCCCCATGTGCTGTAAGAAGAACGGGTGGGGAAGACGACCGGCCTGGCTGAACGGGGAGCTCTGGCTGGGACTCAGGGAAAAAAGGAGAGTTTATCACTTGTGGAAGAAGGGGCAGGCAACTCAAGAAGAGTACAGGGATCTCATTAGGTCGTGCAGAGTGGAAATTAGAAAGGCAAAAGCCCAGTGTCATGGTTTAACCTGGCAGGCAGCCAAATACCACGCAGCCGCTCACTCACTCCCCTCCACCCCCAGCGGGACGGGGAGAGAATCGGAAGGGTAAGGGTGAGAAAAACTCGTGGGTTGAGATAAAGACAGTTTAATAGAACAGAAAAAGGGAAAATAATAATGATAATGATAGAATATACAAAATGAGTGATGCACAATGCAATTGCTCACCACCCGCGCTGACCGATAACCAAGTAGCGATCGGTACTTCCTGGATCACGCCTACCCTTCATATACCGAGCATGACGTCACATGGTATGGAATACCCCATTAGCCAGCTGGGCTGGCTGTCCTGATTATGTTCCCTCCCATCTTGTGTACCTAGCTCAGTCAGTAGGCACGGGAGCTGTCCTTGGACTAGGAGGGCACTTAGCAACAACTGAAAACATCAGTGTGTTATCAACATTCTCCTCCTACTAAATCCAAAACACAGCACTAGGAAGAAATTTAACCCTATCCCAGCCGAAACCAGGACACCCAGCTAGAACGCAATCTGGCCACTGTCGTGAGACACAACAAAAAATGTTTTTACAAGTATATTAATGACAAAAAGAGAGCCAAGGAGAATCTCCATCCTTTATTGGATGCGGGGGGGAACATTGCCCCGAGGACGAGGATAAGGCTGAGGTACTTAATGCCTTCTTTGCCTCAGTCTTTAATAGTCAGACCAGTTATCCTCAGGGTACTCAGCCCCCTGAGCTGGAAGACAGGGACGGCGAGCAGGATAAAACCCCCATAATCCAAGAGGAAGCAGTTAACGACCTGCTATGCCACCTGGACGCTCAAACCTGGCAGCAGACACGGTGGCTACTCAAAGCCCCACGACAAGCACTGTGGCTACTCCAACACCCACGACAACCACTGCGGTTACTCCAACCCCTGCGACAGGCACTGTGGCTACTCAAACCCTGGAGACAGACACCGCGGGTACTCCAACCCCTGTCACAGGCACTGCAGCCACTCAAACCCTGGCAACAGTCACTACAGTTACTCCAATCCCCGCAACAGGCACTGCAGCTACTCAAACCCCAGCAACAGGTAATACAGCTGAACCAGAGGACCAACCCTTGCTGGTATCCGTCGCCCCTGTACAGAAGAGGAAATCTTGGAAGCGGAAGTCAGGTCGTTTAGAAAGGGATGATGGAAAAGCAGGGCCATCACGAGGAGGGGAGGAGGAGGAGGAAGAACTCATAAACAAGACGGAAACCACCCGATCCCTATCCCTGAATGAGTTGCGAGATATGCAGAAAGATTTCAGCCGTCGTCCAGGCGAGCATATTGTCACCTGGCTGCTCCGATGCTGGGAGAATGGGGCCAGTAGCCTGGAATAAGAGGGGAAGGAAGCCAAACAGCTGGGATCCCTTGCTAGGGAAGGGGGCAGTGACAAAGCAATTGGAAAAGGGACACAGGCCCTCAGCCTCTGGAGGCGACTGCTGTCAGGCGTAAAGGAAAGGTATCCCTTCAAGGAAGATGTTATATATCGCCCAGGCAAATGGACCACTATGGAGAGAGGTATCCAGTACCTGAGAGAATTAGGTGTGCTGGAGGTGGTTTATACTGACCTGGACAATGAGCAAGTACCCAAAGAACCAGATGAAGTCCAGTGCACGCAACCCATGTGGCGGAATTTGGTACGGAGTACACCAGCGTCGTATGCCAGTTCGTTGGCAGTACTGTCCTGGGCAGAGGAAGAAGCACCAACAGTGGATGACGTGGTTGGCAGACTCCGGGAATACGAAGAAACTGTCTCCTCCTCCCTTGTCTCGGCCGTGGAGAAACTGTCCCGGGAGTTCCAGCAATTCAAAGAGGATATGTCCTATTCTCCACCTGTACGGACCAGTATCTCAGCCATTAGGAGTCAGCGTTCTTCTGCTCAAAAGAGAGGATATCGAAAGTACACACCACGGGGCAGCCTGTGGTTTTACCTGCGTGACCACGGAGAGGACATGAGGCAGTGGGATGGAAAATCTGCCTTGACCCTAGAGGCACGTGTACGTGAGTTGCAAGGAAAAACAACCACAAAAGGGGGTTCTCCCAGGAAAAATGCTGCTCCAGTTTTCAGGAAAAACCTGTCTCACGACGGTCCAGCTTCGAGTGAACGGTTCCCCAGACAGAGTAGAAGGGCTGATCTTACTTTGGATTGTGATGAAGAAATTCTTGTCTAGCATTTGCAAGAAGTGAGAAACGGATACTATGACCAGAACTAGAGGGGCTCTGCCTCCAGCCAGGTGGAAGAAAGGGACAACCGGGTTTACTGGACTGTGTGGATTCGATGGCCTGGCACATCAGACCCACAGGAGTATAAGGCTCTCGTAGACACCGGTGCACAGTGTACCCTGATGCCATCAAACTATAAAGGGGCAGAACCCATTTGTATTTCTGGAGTGACAGGGGGATCCCAAGAGTTAACTGTATTGGAGGCCGAAGTGAGCCTAACCGGGAATGAGTGGCAGAAGCACCCCATTGTGACTGGCCCAGAGGCTCCGTGCATCCTTGGCATCGACTACCTCAGGAGAGGGTATTTCAAGGACCCAAAAGGGTACCGGTGGGCTTTTGGTATAGCTGCCCTGGAGACGGAGGAAATAAAACAGCTGTCCACCTTGCCTGGTCTCTCGGAGGACCCTTCTGTTGTGGGGTTGCTGAAGGTCAAAGAATAACAGGTACCAATAGCTACCACAACGGTGCACTGGCGGCAATATCGCACCAACCGAGACTCCCTGATTCCCATCCATGAGCTGATTCGTCGACTGGAGTGCCAAGGAGTGATCAGCAAGACTCGCTCACCCTTTAACAGTCCCATATGGCCAGTGCGAAAGTCTAATGGAGAGTGGAGACTAACAGTAGACTATCGTGGCCTGAACGAAGTCACGCCGCCACTGAGTGCTGCTGTGCCGGACATGCTAGTACTCCAATACGAACTGGAGTCAAAGGCAGCCAAGTGGTACGCCACAATGGATATCGCTAATGCGTTCTTCTCAATCCCTTTGGCGGCAGAGTGCAGGCCACAGTTTGCTTTCACTTGGAGGGGCGTCCAGTACACCTGGAACCGACTGCCCCAGGGGTGGAAACACAGCCCTACCATTTGCCATGGACTGATCCACACCGCACTGGAACAGGGTGAGGCTCCACAACACCTGCAATACATTGATGACCTCATTGTATGGGGCAGCACAGCAGAAGAAGTTTTTGAGAAAGGGGAGGGAATAGTCCAAATCCTTCTGAAGGCCGGTTTTGCCATAAAACAAAGTAAGGTCAAGGGACCTGCACAGGAGATCCAGTTTTTAGGAATAAAATGGCAAGATGGACGTCGTCAGATCCCAATGGATGTGATCAACAAAATAACAGCCATGTCCCCATCAACTAGCAAAAAGGAAACACAAGCTTTCTTAGGCGTGGTGGATTTTTGGAGAATGCATATTCCCAATTACAGTCAGATTGTAAGCCCTCTCTATCACGTGACCAGGAAGAAGAACGACTTCAAATGGGGCCCTGAGCAGCGACAAGCCTTTGAACAAATTAAACAGGAGATAGTTCATGCAGTAGCCCTTGGGCCAGTCCGGGCAGGACAAGATGTAGGGAATGTGCTCTACACCGCAGCCGGGGAGAATGGCCCTACCTGGAGCCTCTGGCAGAAAGCACCAGGGGAGACTCGAGGTCGACCCTTAGGGTTCTGGAGTCGGGGATACAGAGGATCCGAGGCCCGCTACACTCCAACTGAGAAGGAGATATTGGCAGCATATGAAGGGGTTCGAGCTGCTTCGGAAGTGGTTGGTACTGAAGCACAGCTCCTCCTGGCACCCCGACTGCCAGTGCTGGGCTGGATGTTCAAGGGGAGGGTCCCCTCTACACATCATGCAACCGATGCTACGTGGAGTAAGTGGGTCGCGCTGATCACACAACGGGCCCGAATAGGAAACCCCAGTCGCCCAGGAATCTTGGAGGTGATCACAAACTGGCCAGAAGGCAAAGATTTTGGAATATCCCCAGAGGAGGAGGTGACGCGTGCTGAAGAGGCCCCACTGTATAATAAACTACCAGAAAATGAGAAGCAATATGCCCTGTTCACTGATGGGTCCTGTCGCCTTGTGGGAAAGCATCGGAGGTGGAAAGCTGCTGTATGGAGTCCTATACGACAAGTTGCAGAAACTGCTGAAGGAGAAGGTGAGTCGAGCCAGTTTGCAGAGGTGAGAGCCATCCAGCTGGCCTTGGACATTGCTGAATGAGAAAAATGGCCAGTACTTTATCTCTATACTGACTCATGGAGGGTGGCAAATGCCCTGTGGGGGTGGTTGCAGCAGTGGAAGCAGAACAACTGGCAGCGCAGAGGTAAACCCATCTGGGCTGCCGCATTGTGGCAAGATATTGCTGCCCGGGTAGAGAACCTGACTGTAAAAGTACGTCACGTAGATGCTCACGTGCCCAAGAGTTGGGCCACGGAAGATCATCAAAAACAACCAGCAGGTGGACCAGGCTGCTAAGATTGAAGTGGCCCAGGTAGATCAGGACTGGCAACATAAAGGTGAATTACTTATCGCTCGGTGGGCCCATGACGCGTCAGGCCATCAAGGAAGAGATGCAACATATAGATGGGCTCGTGATCGAGGGGTGGACTTAACCATGGACGCTATTGCACAGGTTATCCATGAATGTGAAACATACGCTGCAATCAAGCAAGCCAAGCGAGTGAAGCCTCTTTGGTATGGAGGACGATGGCTGAAATATAAATATGGGGAGGCCTGGCAGATTGATTATATCACACTCCCACAAACCCGACACGGTAAGCGCTATGTGCTCACCATGGTGGAAGCAACCACCGGATGGCTGGAAACATATCCCGTGTCTCATGCCACTGCCCGGAACACTATCCTGGGCCTTGAAAAGCAAGTCCTATGGCGACATGGCACCCCAGAAAGAATTGAGTCAGACAACGGGACTCATTTCTGAAACACCCTCATAGACACCTGGGCCAAAGAGCATGGCATTGAGTGGGTCTATCACATCCCCTACCATGCACCAGCCTCTGGGAAAATCTAACGATACAATGGACTGCTAAAGACTACGCTGAGAGCAATGGGTGGTGGGACATTCAAGCATTGGGACACACATTTAGCAAAAGCCACCTGGTTAGTCAACACCAGGGGATCTGCCAATCGAGCTGGCCCTGCCCAATCAAGACTCTTACGTACTGTAGATGGAGATAAAGTCCCTGTCGTGCACATAAGGAATATGCTGGGGAAGACAGTCTGGGTTACTCCTGCCTCTGGCAAGGGAAAACCCATCCGTGGGATTGCTTTGGCTCAAGGACCTGGGTGCACTTGGTGGGTGATGCGAAAGGATGGGGAGGTCGGTGTGTATCTCAAGGGGATTTGATTTTGGGTGAAAATAGCCAATGAGCTGAATTGTATGATGTTAAATGTTATATGATATTGTATATCATCATTATTTCTATGGTTGCTATCAATGGTATAGCAGTAAAAAACACCCAGATTAATGAAGAATGAACTCCGATGAAACCAAGCAAAGTGCAACGATGATAGAACCGGACGAGCGCAGCAATACTGAAATGAGAACTGGCTTCAGGATGCAACAGTCCAACACCACACACCATCTCTCCTGCCCTGAAGGACTGTTATGACATATGGAGCCCAAAGTCATGGACTAAATGAAGTCAATGGACTTTTTAGAGGGATGGCCCATAGACTAAGGGAATGATGTCTCTGTGTGTGTATATATAGATCAAAAGACAAGAAAGGTGGTGGTGATTGTTTGGAATGTATTGAAAAAATGTGAGACCTAGGCATGACGTAGATGGATTAGAATAAGGGGTGGATACTGTCCTGGTTTCAGCTGGGA
This sequence comes from Calonectris borealis, assembly GCF_964195595.1. Classification (NCBI taxonomy): domain Eukaryota; kingdom Metazoa; phylum Chordata; class Aves; order Procellariiformes; family Procellariidae; genus Calonectris; species Calonectris borealis. The sequence continues at coordinate 47,675,176 of NC_134351.1, read as the reverse complement.
TAGAGTTAAATTTCTTCCTAGTGCTGTGATTTGGATTTAGTATGAGAAGAATGTTGATAACACACTGATGTTTTCAGTTGTTGCTAAGTGCCCTGTCAAGGACAGCTTCCATGTTACCAAGCAGAGGCTAGGAGGGAACACAGCCAGGACAGCTAGCCCAGCTGGCCAACAGGGTATTCCATACCATGTGACGTCATGGTCAGTATATGAACGGTAGGCGTGTTCCAGGAAGTAGCGATCGCTACTTGGTTATCGGTCAGCGCGGGTGGTGAGCAATTGCATTGTGCATCACTCATTTTGTATATTCTATCATTATTATTATTATTTTCCCTTTTCTGTTCTATTAAACTGTCTTTATCTCAACCCACGAGTTTTTCTCACTCTTACCCTTCCGATTCTCTCCCCGTCCCACTGTGGGGGTGGGGGGAGTGAGTGAGCGGCTGCGTGGTATTTGGCTGCCTGCCAGGTTAAACCACGACACTGCCAATGAGTTTGCATGCGACACTGGTGCACTCCATACAAACTTCTGCCACATGGGTCGGGTGCATTTTACTTCATCTGGGTCTTTGGATAACTGCTCGTTGTTCAGGTCACTATAAACCACCTTCAGCATGGCTAATTCCCTCAGGTACTGGATACCTCTCTCCATGGTGGTCCACTTGCCTGGGTGACATATAACATCTGCCTTGAAGGGATACCTTTCCTTCACGCCTTACAGGAGTCACCTCCAGAGGCTGAGGGCTTGTGCCCCTTGTCCAATCACTTTGTCAATGCCCCCTTCCCTGGAAAGGGATCCCAGCTGCTTGGGTTCCCGACCCTCTAATTCCAGGCAACTGGCCCCGTTATCCCAGCATCGGAGCAGCCAGGTGACAATGTGCTCGCCTGGACGAGGACTGAAATCTTTCCGCATATCTCGCAGCTCACTCAGGGATAGGGATCGGGTGGTTACCATCTCATTTATGGCTTCTGCCTCTTCCTCCTCCTGTTCTCCTGATGGCCCTGGTTCATCTTCATCCCTTACTAAACGAGCTGATTTTCTTGTGTTTTTCTTCTTGTTTATAGGGGTGACTGATACTGGCATGGGTTGGTTCTCTGGTTCAGCTGCAGTGCCTGTCTCCACGGTTTGAGTGCCTGTCACCGGGGTTGGCCCTTCTTGCTTAGAAGAACTATTTGACCCTCAGACCGGTAGTTAATCTACTTGTGAATTGGAATATTCCCTAGTATAGCAGGATATTCTTTTTCCTATCCTGTAAATTCCTCCACAGTATTTTGCTACAAACAGTAAATTAACGTTCATTATTGACTGTTGCTTTAAAATTATCATAATGAAAACTTTCTGGTAATCTTCTGAAATGTCATTCAGTGAGGTCTGGCTAAGTTTAGCTGGTTTTGAGTTTGCTGCTCTGGGGTTTAGTGCTTTCTAGCTGGAATTAACTTTGAGTGAGTCAGTTTTTACTATTTTTTTTAGTAGTTTTTTTTTTCCTATCAGTCATACAGAAATCACACTGGAAGTAGATTTCAGAAGAGCAAAGATTTTAATGACATTACCTACTCTTCACATTAGGATTAAATGGACACAATATGAAGCCATAAGTTCCTATTTCCTGTCCAGTTTTTTTTCTTTCCATTAAGAGAATCAATATTTCATAGAAAGTGTGCATAAAATGCAAAAAGGCTAGTGCTATGTGAAATATGACTACATACGGGCTAGAGTTTTAACATTATTTAGATTTAGAAATATGAAGCATTTCATCTTTATAATAAAACCCCAAGGAATGCTCTGGCATTTTTACCAAATGCTAGGAGAGATGCTGGGAGAAAACTGACATAAATTATCTCTTCCCACCCAGTTTAACTGATTCAGATAGGGCAATTTTGTTGGAAGAGTCTGCTGGCAATCAGTATGTCTCAGCTTGTTCCTATATGCCTTGCTGAGAGAGAGAGTTATTGGAAGGGAATCAAGACATGAAACTTTCTCTGCTCCAATTTAAAGCTTATGAAAGCAAATGGTCTCCAGGGCACTAATCCTTTCACCTTGGTAAACATGACTTGAATCTAAGTGGAAGAAAAGCCTGTACCTTGCCCAACACAGAACAAGTACAGTTTTGACAAGGGTAGATCAGTTCTGGCAGCCTCTTTGTTACTACTAATGCCCATTCTCCTGATCTGCCCATCTTTCTTGGTACCAATCCTGAAAGTAAGTAAAAAAGCCCAGCTTTGAAAAACAAACCATTATAGGTGTTATTTTTTCCTAAAGAGTTATTGAACACTGTTTACTTATTGACTAAATATTTTTGTATGTGTATGGTGAGTTAACCTTGGCTGGCTGCTAGGTGCCTACCAAGCCGCTCTCTCACACCCCCTCCTCAACAGGGCAGGGGGAGAAAATAAGATGGAAAAGCTCGTGATAAAGACAGGGAGATTACTTGAGATTACTGACCAATTACCATCACGGGCAAAACAGACTCAACTTGGGGAAAATTAATTTAATTTATTGCCAATTAAAAAATAGAGTAGGATAGTGAGAAACAAAGACAAAACTAAAAGCACCTTCCCCCCCACCCCCCCTTCTTCCCAGGGTCAACTTCATTCCTTCATTCCTGACTCTTCTGTGGTGTCAGCTACTGGAGCGAGTGGGAGTCAGTGCCAGCTCCTGGAGTGGGTGGGGGTCTCTGCCTCCAGCCACTGTGTCGGAAACAGTCTGTGTCCTGAAAACCAGCTACTGGGGAGGACCAGTATGACTGTGGACGTGTGTGTGTGTGTATGTGAACTGAAAGGACTAGGTGTCAGCTACTGGGGAGAGCAGTGTGAGTGTATTTCGCGATACTGGGGGTATAGGCACCCCTTGCTCCAGCACCAGCAGCTGGTGCAGGACTGCAGATCAAAGCCCACGTGCGTGGTGTCAGCTGCTGGGGGAGGCCAAGTGTCTGTATCTTCCTCAAACCTGGTGTGTGTAGGGGGGTGTGTGTGTATTCACTAGCAAACTTGAAGCTGGACTAGCCAGTGAATAGGAGGTCCTGGGTCCGGGCAGGGGTATCAGGCATGTGGAGGTTCCATGCTGGTATGCCCAGGGGGACTTGTGAATGTGGAGTGCCTGTAGGACAAGTGCGTGCGTGTTTGCTAGCGAGCATCAAGCTGGACTAGCTGGCGAGTAGAGGACCCATGAAGCAGGTAAGAGGGCCTGGGATCTGGGCGGTGGTACCGGATGGACAGAGGGGCCATGATGGTACATGGGGGATTCATGAATGTGCATGTGCTTGTGAATTTGGAGAGTGTTGTGTGTGTGCCTTCACTAGTGACATTCTATTTCTACCAGCCGAAGAGGAGGAAGGGGACTTGGCTGTCTGTGTTTATGTTTTATATGGGTCCTATATGTGGGTGCTGTTGAAGGCAGCACCTTGTCTGTGGCTGTCTGTGTAACTGGCCATGTCAGTGTCCTGTGTGTGTCTGTGTGCTTCCTCTGTATGTCCTGTGTGTCTCTGGGATACATGCTCAGCTTTGCTGCTGGTTGAACCTGCAAACAGGAAAGCGGCAGCTGCATCCCTCAGTCAGGGCAGATCCTGGTCCCTGGGCTCACCTGGCTGGGCAGGAGGGAGTCCTGAGCTTGAGTGGCTGGAGGTGGTGGCCACTCTTAACATCCCTTAACAATTTCCATTGAAAGCAACAGTCAAGCTTTCGATATATTACTCTTCCTTCAGTACTCAGTACAATTTGAGCTAGTGTTCATCAGTGCTTCTAAATTACTGGGAAGACTGTAGCTAATCATCCCTTTCCTTATGCTTTCCAGCAGCCATGCCAAAATAATGAGCTGAAATAAGCCCCTTAAAAATTACGAAATGTACTGCAACTAGTGGAAATTTTTCAGAAATGCAAGTGTGATTATCAGCCAAGAGATTGCAGTACAGAGCATGTCTCAAAATGAACTTGCTATATGAGTGCAACTGATGATGTGATAAAGGACAGTTGACAAATTAACTCCAAGGAACAACTTCTCTTCCATCAAAGTCAATTAAAGCCCAGGAAAGCATTTGAAGAATTAATTTCTTGGTCAGTCCAGTTTTCTTAATGCAATCCTGAAACTGAAGTTCATGTCTCAGTTTTGAAGTCCCAAAACTTCAGACCAATCCCTAAGGGTGGGATACACTGGACTTTTCTAGACTTTCTTGCCTAACTTTTGTGGGCACCAGGAATGGTTTCAGGCATAACTGCCCCACACAAATATGTGTTAATACCATCTGATAGGAAGGGTGTGATGTGTTAACCTTGGCTGGCTGCCAGGTGCCCACCAAGCCACTCTCTCACTACCCATCCTCAGCAGGACAGGGGGAGAAAATAAGATAAATAAGAAAAAAGCTTGTGGGTTCAGATAAAGAAAGGGAGATCACTCGCCAATTATCGTCACAGGCAAAAGAGACTCAACTTTGGGAAGATTAATTTAATTTACTGCCAATTAAAAACAAAATTAAAAGCACCTCCCCCTCCCCCCCCCCCCTTATTCCCAGGCTCAACTTCACTCCTTCGTTCCCAACTCCTCTACCTACTCCCACCCTGACCAGCACGGGGGGGTGGGGAATGGAGGTTGCGGTCAGTTCATAACACTTCATCTCTGCCACTCCTTCCTCCTCATGCTCTTCTCTTGCTCCAGCGTGGGGTCCCTCCATGAGATACAGTCCTTCACAAACTGCTTCTGAGTGGGCACTCCACAGCCTGCCGCTTCCTTCAGGGCACATCCACCTGCTCCAGCATGGGGTCCTCCACAGGCTGCAGTGTGGATATCTGCTCCACCGTGGTCCTCCATGGGCTGCAGCAGGACAACCTGTGTCACCATGGTCTTCAACACGGGCTGCAGGGGAATCTCTGCTCTGGCTCCTGGAGCACCTCTTCCTCCTCCTCCTTCACTGACCTTGGTGTCTGCAGAGTTGTTTCTCTCACATTTTCTCACTCCTCCCTCACAGCTGTTGCGCAGCATTTTTACCCTTTCTTAAATATGTTATCACAGAGGCGCCACCAATGTCGCTGATTGGCTCAGCTTTGGCCAGCAGCGGGCAATTATACTGGAAAGCAAAGACATATCTCTGGCATTGGAGCTTAAATCTCTAAAAAATACAATATGCAGTGAAATGACCTTTTCTCCATTTGTTCTGTTGCAGCAGTGCACTCATGTAGTGATTTTCAGGCCTTGTAGCTGACTATTTCTGCAGGACATTGGCATTCAGTGCCACCTTTGTTTCTCCATGAAAGGAGAAGTTGTGTTAGTGTTTCTGAGAAGTTTATGGTATGTCTCTACTCCATTTTTTTCTGAAAAGTAAAGTTGGAAAACATTTTAATGACACAAGCGTGAAGCTGGCAGGTTGATCTGCCTGATGGCAAGAATACACATGAGGTTGCTTTCTATGGAGAGAACCATTCAGGAAGAGGCAAGTCTTTCAGACTGTATCTAATAAACTTTGTTCAACAAAGGGAAGTGTAAAGTCCTGCACCTGGTCTATCTGAAGGGAGGGTGTAAAGAAGACGGAGCCAGGCTCTTTTCAGTGGTGCCCAGTGACAGGACAAGAGGCAATGGGCACAAACTGAAACACAGGAGGTTCCGTCTGAACATCAGGAAACACTTTTTTACTGTGAGAGTGACTGAGCACTGGAACAGGCTGCCCAGAGAGGTTGTGGAATCTCCATCCTTGGAGATATTCAAAAGCCGTCTGGACATAGTCCTGAGCAACTGGTTCTAGGTGGCCCTGCTTGAGCAGAGGGATTGGACCAGATGACCTCCAGAGGTCCCTTCCATTCTGCGATTCTGTGAAACACGGGTCTCCTGGCCTCCTTTCTTCACTGATGCCTTGATCATACAAGGGACAGAAAGAGCATAAGAAGTAAAAGCAGAAAAAACAATAACAGGTCAATAGGGAGGATGCAGAAATTTTGTCAGGTCTGAATTTTAGTATCTGACCAATTAACACTGGTTCCTTGGGTGTATTTATGTGGTAATGATAGCCATGTACTGTCTAGCTGACCAGGGTAATGGCAACAGCATAGCTGTGCTAGTGTAGCAATTCACCTCAGCAAACCTTCCTTTTGTCTCACAAGCTAAGTGTGTCAGACTACTGTGTTAAGACAGGCATATTAGTGCCTAAAACTAAGTTGGCCACAGCTAGCTAGGATGTTTTTGCATGGCATTGTATTTCTATGAAGATATGCTCTTTGTTCTTTACAGTTTGCTGTTCTTGGAATAGTCCAGTTTTGTTCTGGCAGAAAAGCCTTTGGAAACCAGATGAACAAGGCTGCCTGCAGGTCATCATCCTACTGTGGCAGACAATTGTCTACATATACAAAGTAAGTACATTTATGTGAAAGCAGTCAAGCAGAGGAGGAGATGATACTCACTCCTAAGTCCCATTTCAGTACTATTTCCTTCAGCTAATGAGATATGTAGGGAGAGATATTAAGTAATAATTTCTAATGTGCAATTTGAATATTGGACCAATGACCTACCTTCCTGACTGCAAACAAATAAAATAAACAAAACAAAACAAGCTCCAGACCCTAACATACCAAGACATAATTGGAGAAAATGAAAAAACCTGCGTAGCACCCTGCCAAGTTTGAGGGAGATCACTTACCAATTACCGTCACAGGCAAAACAGACTTGACTTGGGGAAGGTTAATTTATTGCCAATTAAAAAATAGAGTAGGGTGGTGAGAAACAAAGACAAAAACTAAAACACCTTCCCCCCTCATCCCCCCAGGCTCCCTTCTTCCCAGCCTCAACTTTACTCCTTCATTACCCTCTTATACCTCCTCCCCTTACCCAACCAGTGGCACAGGGGGGATGGGGAATGGGGGGTTGTGGTCAGTTCATAACAGTTAATCTCTGCTACTCCTTCCTCCTCACACTTTTCCCCTGCCCCAGTGTGGGGTCCCTCCCACAAGCTACAGTCCCTCATGAACTGCTTCAGCATGGGTTCTCTCTACAGGTGTGGTGGGTTGACCTTGGCTGGATGCCAGGTGCCCACCAAGCCACTCTATCACTCCCCCTCCTCAGCTGGACAAGGGAGAGAAAATATAATGAAAGGCTCGTGGGTCAAGATAAGGACAGGGAGAGATCACTCAGCAATTACTGTCACAGGCAAAACAGACTTGACTTGGGGAAATTAGTTTAATTTATTACCAATCAAATCAGAGTAGGGTAATGCGAAATCAAAAACAAATCTTAAAAACACCTTCCCCCCACCCCTCCCTTCTTCCCGGGCTCAACTTCACTCCCAATTTCTCTACCTCCTCCCCCTGAGCGGCACAGGGGGACGGCGAATGGGGGTTGCGGTCAGTTCATCACACGTTGTCTCTGCCGCTCCTTCCCCCTCACGCTCTTCCCCTGCTCCAGCGTGGGGTCCCACCCATGGGAGACAGTCCTCCACGAACTTCTCCAACATGGGTCCTTCCCACGGGCTGCAGTTCTTCAGGAACTGCTCTAGCATGGGCCCTTTCCACGGGGTGCAGTCCTTCAGGAACGGACTGCTCCAGCGTGGGTCCCCCACAGGGTCACAAGGCCTGCCAGAAAACCTGCTCCAGCATGGGCTCCTCTCTCCACAGGGTCACAGGTCCTGCCAGGAGCCTGCTCCAGCGTGGGCTCTCCACAGGGTCACAGCCTCCTTCGGGCACATCCACCTGCTCTGGTGTGGGGTCCTCCATGGGCTGCAAGTGGATATCTGCTCCACCGTTAACGTCCATGGGCTGCAGGGGGACAGCCTGCTTCACCATGGTCTTCACCACAGGCTTCAGGGGAATCTCTGCTCTGGTGCCTGGAGCACCTCCTCCCCCTCCTTCTTCACCGACCTCGGTGTCTGCATGGTTCTTTCTCTCACATATTCTCACTCCTCTCTCTCCCAGCTGCTGTTGCGCAGCAGTTTTTTCCCCGTCTTAAGTATGTTATCACAGAGGCGCTACCACCATCAGAGTGGCTCAGCTTTGGCCAGCAGCGGGTCCATCTTGGAGCCAGCTGGCACTGGCTCTATCGGATGTAGGGGAAGCTTCTAGCAGCTTCTCACAGAAGCCACCCCTGTAGCCCCCCTCCCCCAAAATCTTGCCATGCAAACCCAATACATTGGGCTAGAGCCCTTTAGGAAAAGACTGCTCCAGCGTGGGCCCTTCATGCGCTGCAGTTCCTGCCAGAAAACCTGCTCCTGCATGAGCTCCTCTCTGCAGGACACAGTTCCTGCCAGGACCCTGCTCCAGTGTGGGCTCTCTACGTGCTGCAGCTTCCTTCAGGGCATATCCACCTGCTCTGGTGTGGGATCCTCCATGGGCTGCAGGGACTACCTGCGTCACTGTGGTCCTCTCCACGGGCTGCAGGGGAATCTCTGCTCTGGTGCCTGGAGCACCTCCTCCCTCTCCTTCTTCACTGACCATTGTGTCTGCAGGCTTGTTTATCACACTGATTTCTTTCCTCACTCCTCACACACTGCTGTGCAGCATTTTGCCCTTTCTTAAATATGTTTTCACAGAGGCACCACCAGCTTCACTAGTTGGCTCAGCTTTGGCTAGTGCTGCGTCCATTTTTGAGCTGACTGAAACCAGCTATGTCTGACATGAGGGCAGCCCCTGGTCTCTTCTCACAGAAGCCACCCCTGCAGTTCCCTGCTACCAAAACCTTGCCACATAAACCCAATACGTTCCACCCTTTGCCTGTGTGAAACATATTTAAGAATTATCATTAAAATATAAATTCATTACACACTCTTCACTTACATCAACAAAAAAAATCTCCCACACCAAAATCAAAGTAACATCATCACAACAGTGACAAAGGTGTACAATTTATACACACAATAAAACTCCACCCCTTGTCCCTTCACCACATTACAACAACAAAAGATTCCACACAATTATTCCACACTCTGGCAATGTCCACTCCAACTTTTGCCCATTACCTCTACCAATTACTGTCCTTATATCGAATTCCTTGAGCCCCATGTTGGGTGCCAAAAAGGACTGTGGTGGGTTAACCTTGGTCATCTGCCAAACCCCCGCCCTGCTCCCCCAGCAGTGCAGGGGGGATGAAGAATGGGGGGGTTGCGGTCAGTTCATATTAGTTCCTCTCTGCTGCTCCTTCCTCCTCACATAATTCCCCTGCTCCAGTGTGGGTCCTCTTCACAGGCTGCAGTCCTTCAGGATAAATCTGCTCCGACATGGGTCCTCCACAGGCTGCAATTCCTATCAGGAGAACCTGCTCCTGTGTGGTTTCATCTCCACGGGCCGCAGTTCTTGTCAGGAGCCTGCTCTAGCGTGGGGTCTCCACGGGCTACAACTTCCTGCAGGGAATATCCACATACTCCCGCATGGGGTCCTCTATGGGCTGCAGTGTGGATAGCTTCTCTGATGTGGTCCTCCCACAAGTTTCAGGGAAATATCTGCTCCACCATGGTCTTCTCCACAGGCTGCAGGGGAATCTCTGCTCCAGCACCTGGAGCACCTCCTGCCCCTCCTTCTTCATTGACGTTGGTGTCTGCAGGCTTGTTTCTCACACTTTTTTCCTTCCTCACTCCTCACACACTGCTGCACAGTGTTTTGCCCTTTCTTAAATATGTTTTCACAGAGGCACCACCAGCTTCGCTGATTGGCTCAGCTTTGGCCAGCGGTGGGTCTGCTTTGAAACTGGCTGGAACTGGCTCTGACATGGGGGCAGCCCTGGTCTCTTCTCACAGAGGCCACCCCTGCAGCGCCCCTGCTACCAAAACCTTGCCACGTAAACCCAATACACAGTTAGAGTAAGGAAAGCTTGTTCTGCCTATGCTTTGCAGAGTGAGTAGAAGAAGAGGGTGCAGGAGGGGTGGATGGATCCTGATGTGTCTATCCTGCAGCATTCCACCAAATACTCTAATTCCTCACTTCTCTCAGACTCAAACTCAGTGAATCTGTTAACCTCAGTTCAGTTGCTCAAAATTTAAAATGAAAGCAGTAGTTCTGATTTCTGTGAGAAGGTTGACACAATTAGACAATAGAGTAGCAAGAGTACTTAAGAGAGCGGGGAGGGGACGAATATCCTAGAGAAGGTCAGTCAAATTACTTGAGAATGCTTTTGGAAGCTGTATTGGGAGTCTTGAGGAAGACATTTTATTCGAGGAGTTAGTGATTTTGAACAGGCCATGTCTGCTCTATTGGGCTTTGTACTTAGGGCTTGAGAAGCCCATATGTTATTAATATCATCTATAACTTATAACATATCTTTGGGAAAGGTAAACTGTATGTGGATCAAGGGGTGGAATGTAGTGATCCTGAGAGGGAGAGTGTTGTATGTTTAGGAGTTATTGATCCACATAACAGTTAACCTGAGTAGGCACAGGCCTGTGCTGTGCTGCACATACAACATGGCCTTCAGGTCTGTGTTGTGCTGCACAAATTCTTTGGCTGAAGGATAAACTCAGCCAGCTGATTGTAACAGAGGAGACTGTAGGCAGCTCCTGCTTGCTACTGGTGATTACACCACCTGTGTGTCCTTGCCTTTGTCTAAAAGTGCAGCAAGACGTTCTCATGAGAACATCCTTTAGGAATAGAGTTGTTTCCTTGTAAGGAAATGACCAAAAGGGAGAGCTTCTCTCCACAGACAGGATCTGATCTGTGCAGCACACTGAGGGAAAATCCATCCGAGCTCCATCCTATGCTGCACGAATGCAGGATGCCCAGCATCTGAAGAGGTGTAAGATTTACTCACTATCTATATTCCTCTTATTCTGTCTTATTAAAGCAGTTATCTTATTAAGCCATTTCTTGTCAGGCCTTTCTTATTGAGATCCAGAAAGAACCCTGCATTGTCTCTCTCTCACCTCACCTCCACCCCACCCCAGTGCAGAACAGAAGCCTCCTCTGGGAGTGGTGGACCTGAAAAATAGTTTTCAGAAAGCTGCTGCAGAGAGCAAAATGAGTAAAAGGGAAAAGACAGTTGCAGACAGAAAGACTATTCACATACTATAGTGGTATTGCCTGTTGCTTTTGCATTTACATTGAAAGAGAGTGTAGGAAAAAAAGGTGAGCTGGAAGAAGAGTCCCCAGATTAGTAATACAAGATAATGGGCAGTGTTAGCTTTTTATAAAGAGCTTGTTATATACAAAAGATGACGTTAGCTTTTTATACCTCCCTCCACCCAGAGGTCCAAACCACTAATTTTTGCTTTGAATTTGAGTTGCAGTTTCTGCCAGGTGATTCACAATGATTTACTCCTAGTAAACTTTCATTATTCTTAGTTAACAAAAAGGTTCATGTTGTGCCACAATTAGGAAATGATATTGTTACCTATACTATTAGGGAGTGTATGAATCAATCTAGAGGCAGACCAAAGCAGTTGGTAGGCTTAAAGGTGCAAAACTATTGCAGTTCACAAACTGGAAAAGGTTGGGAAACATAGTGAGAAATAAATCCGTACTGGATTACGCTTTTTGTTCTTTCGTTCTCTAGTTCTCCGGTGGCACATGTTTAGTTCTGTTTATTTCAGTAATTTTGAGCACTTATAATTTTCTGGTTGAAAATGATTCATTTTGTCCTGGACACTATATTTCTGTTCTGTACTCTGAGTCTTTAAAAGTTAGTTTCATATGTTTCTTACTAGGATTTCCATACATTAGCTTGTATTGTCTTTACATCCTTTTCTTGGGATATATCGTGTGGAATTTAGATCCAGATTAAAATACCTAAGTTTTGGTATCTGCATGTCGTGGTTTAACCTGGCAGGCAGCTAAATACCACGCAGCTGCTCACTCACTCCCCCCACCCCCTCAGTGGGACGGGGAGAGAATCGGAAGGGCAAGAGTGAGAAAAACTCGTGGGTTGAGATAAAGACAGTTTAATAGAACAGGAAAAGGGAAAATAATAATGATAATGATAGAATATACAAAATGAGTGATGCACAATGCAATTGCTCACCACCCGCGCTGACCAATAACCAAGTAGCAATCGGTACTTCCTGGATCACGCCTACCATTCATATACTGAGCATGACGTCACATGGTATGGAATACCCCATTAGCCAGCTGGGCTGGCTGTCCTGATTATGTTCCCTCCCATCTTGTGTACCTAGCTCAGTCAGTAGGCATGGGAGCTGACCTTGGACTAGGAGGGCACTTAGCAACAACTGAAAACCTCAGTGTGTTATCAACATTCTCCTCATACTAAATCCAAAACACAGCACTAGGAAGAAATTTAACCCTATCCCAGCTGAAACCAGGACAGTATCCACCCCTTATTCCATACCATTTACGTCGTGCTTAGGTCTCACATCTTTTTTTAATACATTTCAATTAACCACCACTATCTTTCTTTATATATACCACATACATATATATGCACGCACAGATATCATTCCCTTGGTCTATGGACTATCCCTCTAAAATGTCCACTGAGTTCATTTAGTCCATGACTTTGGGCTCCATCTGTTATAACAGTCTTTCAGGGCAGGAGAGATGGTGTGTGGTGTTGGGCTGTTGCATCCTGAAGCCAGTTCTCATTTCGGTACTGCTGCGCTCGTCCAGTTCTATCATCGTTGCACTTCGCTCAGTTTCATCAGAGTTAGTTCATTCTTCATTAATCTGGGTGATTTTCACTGCTATACCATTGATAGCAACCATAGAAATAATGATATACAATATCATGTAACAGTTGACATCAAAATTCAGTTCATTGGCTATTTTCACCCAAAATCAAATCCCCTTGAGGTACACACCGGACCTCCCCATCCTTTCGCATCACCCACCAAGTGCACCCAGGTCCTTGAGCAAAAGCAATCCCACGGATGGGTTTTCCCTTGCCAGAGGCAGGAGTAACCCAGACTGTCTTCCCCAGCATATTTCTTATGTGCACGACAGGGACTTTATCTCCATCTACAGTACGTAAGAGTCTTGATTGGGCAGGGCCAGCTCGATTGGCAGATCCCCTGGTGTTGACTAACCAGGTGGCTTTTGCTAAATGTGTGTCCCAATGCTTGAATGTCCCACCACCCATTGCTCTCAGCGTAGTCTTTAGCAGTCCATTGTATCGTTCGATTTTCCCGGAGGCTGGTGCATGGTAGGGGATGTGATAGACCCACTCAATGCCATGCTCTTTGGCCCAGGTGTCTATGAGGGTGTTTCAGAAATGAGTCCCGTTGTCTGACTCAATTCTTGCTGGGGTGCCATGTCGCCACAGGACTTGCTTTTCAAGGCCCAGGATGGTGTTCCGGGCAGTGGCATGGGGCACAGGGTATGTTTCCAGCCATCCAGTGGTTGCTTCCACCATGGTGAGCACATAGCGCTTACTGTGTCGGGTTTGTGGGAGTGTGATATAATCAATCTGCCAGGCCTCTCCATATTTATATTTCAACCATCGTCCTCCATACCAGAGAGGCTTTACTCGCTTGGCTTTTTTGATTGTAGCGCACGTTTCACATTCGTGGATAACCTGTGCAATAGCGTCCATGGTTAAGTCCACCCCTCGATCACGAGCCCATCTATATGTTGCATCTCTTCCTTGATGGCCTGACGCGTCATGGGCCCACCGAGCGATAAATAATTCACCTTTATGTTGCCAGTCCTGATCTACCTGGGCCACTTCAATCTTAGCAGCCTGGTCCACCTGCTGGTTGTTTTGGTGTTCCTCAGCGGCCCGACTCTTGGGTACGTGAGCATCTACGTGACGTACTTTTACAGTCAGGTTCTCTACCCGGGCAGCAATATCTTGCCACAATGCGGCAGCCCAGATGGGTTTACCTCTGCGCTGCCAGTTGTTCTGCTTCCACTGCTGCAACCACCCCCACAGGGCATTTGCCACCATCCATGAGTCAGTATAGAGATAAAGTACTGGCCATTTTTCTCGTTCAGCAACGTCCAAGGCCAGCTGGATGGCTTTCACCTCTGCAAACTGGCTCGATTCACCTTCTCCTTCAGCAGTTTCTGCAACTTGGCGTATAGGACTCCATACAGCAGCTTTCCACCTCCGATGTTTTCCCACAAGGCGACAGGACCCATCAGTGAACAGGGCATATTGCTTCTCGTTTTCTGGTAGTTTGTTATACAGTGGGGCCTCTTCAGCACGCGTCACCTCCTCCTCTGGGGATATTCCAAAATCTTTGCCTTCTGGCCAGTTCGTGATCACCTCCAAGATTCCTGGGCGACTGGGGTTTCCTATTCGGGCCCGTTGTGTGATCAGTGCGACCCACTTACTCCACATAGCATCGGTTGCATGATGTGGAGAGGGGACCCTCCCTTTGAACATCCAGCCCAGCACTGGCAGTCGGGGTGCCAGGAGGAGCTGTGCTTCAGTACCAACCACTTCCGAAGCAGCTCGAACCCCTTCATATGCTGCCAATATCTCCTTCTCAGTTGGAGGAACCCCTTCATATGCTGCCAATATCTCCTTCTCAGTTGGAGTGTAGCGGGCCTCGGATCCTCTGTATCCCCGACTCCAGAACCCTAAGGGTCGACCTCGAGTCTCCCCTGGTGCTTTCTGCCAGAGGCTCCAGGTAGGGCCATTCTCCCCGGCTGCGGTGTAGAGCACATTCTTTACATCTTGTCCTGCCCGGACTGGCCCAAGGGCTACTGCATGAACTATCTCCTGTTTAATTTGTTCAAAGGCTTGTCGCTGCTCAGGGCCCCATTTGAAGTCGTTCTTCTTCCTGGTCACGTGATAGAGAGGGCTTACAATCTGACTGTAATTTGGAATATGCATTCTCCAAAAACCCACAACGCCTAAGAAAGCTTGTGTTTCCCTTTTGCTAGTTGGTGGGGACATGGCTGTTATTTTGTTGATCACATCCATTGGGATCTGACGACGTCCATCTTGCCATTTTATTCCTAAAAACTGGATCTCCTGTGCAGGTCCCTTGACCTTACTTTGTTTTATGGCAAAACCGGCCTTCAGAAGGATTTGAATTATTTTCTTCCCTTTCTCAAAAACTTCTTCTGCTGTGTTGCCCCATACGATGATGTCATCGATGTATTGCAGGTGCTCTGGAGCCTCACCCTGTTCCAGTGCGGTGTGGATCAGTCCATGGCAAATGGTAGGGCTGTGTTTCCACCCCTGGGGCAGTCGGTTCCAGGTGTACTGGACGCCCCTCCAAGTGAAAGCAAACTGTGGCCTGCACTCTGCCGCCAAAGGGATTGAGAAGAACGCATTAGCGATGTCAATTGTGGCGTACCACTTGGCTGCCTTTGACTCCAGTTCGTATTGAAGTTCCAGCATGTCCGGCACGGCAGCACTCAGTGGTGGCGTGACTTTGTTCAGGCCACGGTAGTCTACTGTTAGTCTCCACTCCCCATTAGACTTTCGCACTGGCCATATGGGACTGTTAAAGGGTGAGCGAGTCTTGCTGATCACTCCTTGGCTCTCCAGTCGACGAATCAGCTCATGGATGGGGATCAGGGAGTCTCGGTTGGTGCGATATTGCCGCCGGTGCACTGTTGTGGTGGCGATTGGTACCTGTTGTTCTTCAACCCTCAGCAACCCCACAACAGAAGGGTCCTCCGAGAGACCAGGCAAGGTGGACAGCTGTTTAATTTCCTCCGTCTCCAGGGCAGCTATACCAAAAGTAGGTGTTGTCGTACAGCAAACCTAATGTAGGTGTCGACTTGGTGGCATGGTTTTCTAGACTCTTCTGTCTGTATTGACTAGATTCTCATTGACTATAATAGGGTTTTGGACACCGAGTTGCAACTCCCATATAGCGGCCGGTACTTTGTGTCTTGGAGCTGAATTGCACTCTTGGGTGAATGAAGTTGAACATTTGGGGGTATATTGTGCTGTGTAAACATAGGTATTTAGACACCCTAAAGTATCCAAGATATCTGTCTGAGGTGGTACATGCAACATACGAGGTGGCCTTCAACCTTCCGGAGAGGCAGGGGGAGGCCAAGTGGGATACAGCAGCACATCTCATATGGTACCGGACATCTAAGTGAGGGCAACTGAATCAGGTTCTTGAAGCTCATTCTGCTGTCACACAGTCAGCACTCCTTTGGGAGCTCCCTTGGTCTCCATATTTAGACCTGTTATTTTTAATTCATCTAATGGTTGAAATAAGGTGATTTTTCTTTTTACTTTCTTCTAAGACTAAAGGCTGTCGGTATGGCAAAGCACTTTGTTGAGGACATCGCATAGACCATACTTTCTGAAGTGAAAGCAGTACACTTGAATCATAACTCACAACTGAATCATCCAATGGAGCCTGATCATAGTCTATTAAGAAGTACACAGGTATCTATCCCCTTCTCACTATTTCAGCTACTATGAAAATTTCATCCGTGAATGTCTGCTCATAACCTTTCTCAAATCTCTCTTTTGTTCTAGATACCCTGACATGCTCTTCCTTTTTGAGTGGAGGTGCATAGTCTTTAATTTTAAACACATCCCCATATATGGTTTTCCAAACCCTTGAGGAGTTTGAAGTGTTCACATCCACAGGCCTGGCTCTGATAGTTCTGTGGAAGCTATGGTTATAGCTTTTTATAAACTCGGACAACACATCAATGTAGCAAAAAGTTTTGCGTGCTGTAAAATATCTCCACATCTTGGTTTTGAGCATCCTGTTAAAATGCTCCATGATGGACACTTTTACTTCATTATTAGTAACAAAATGGTGAACATTACACTGTTTTAACAGCTTGTTTAAGGGCTGGTTTAAAAATTCTTTTCCCTGGTCAGTCTAATATCTGAGCCTTGCACCCCCTGGTATAAATTGTTTTAAAAGCCCCAGATATTTCAGAACCTGTTTTGCCTTCTAGACCAATGGCCCAGGCATGCTTAGATAATATGTCTGTCATTGTTAAGATGTACTTAACACCATCTTCTCTTGTGTTGTGTAATACAAATATCCAAAGATGGCCCCCGCCAGAGGATTCCAGTCATTTTCATGGTAGCATTAGATATAACCATGGAAAAAGCAACCATTAAATTCAAAAGCTGTCGGCACCCCATCAATGACTGCATAGCCATCCAAGAAGTAGGATTCTACTTGATATTTACCATCTTGTAACACATGATGGATTTGAATATTTTCCTTTTTGGCCATGTACATAAGCCATTGAACAGAGGGGGCTGAATTTCTCTTTTTTCTCTGATGGGTACTCGAACCCCTATGTCATTTTCAGTGGGACTCGAACCCCTATGTCATTTTCAGTGGGACTCTAACCCAGGGGTTTTTTCTCCCTCATCTAGAGGGAGGAGTGCAACTGTGAGAGGTTTAAGGAACATAAACCAGTATGTGACCATGCCCGTAGAGGACAGCGCAGTATACCGAAAGGGATCTATACAGCATTAAACCTTCACATTTCACTGTATTTTTCTTTCTCATAGAAAGTTCAGTGGGCCACAACCTGTATTGGGTCTGGCTGGGATGGAGTTAACTTTCCCCATAGCAGCCCTCATAGTGATGTGCTTTGTATTTGTAGGTAGAACGGTGTTGATAACACACCAATGTTTTGGCTATTGATGAGCAGTGCTGGCACTGCATCAAGGCTGTCTCTCCAACATCCCTCTCACCCCCAAAGCCCAGTAGGCTGGGGGTGGGCAAGAGCTTGAGAGGGGACATAGCCAGGACAGCTGACCCAAACTGACCAAAGGGATATTCCATACCATATGACATTGTGCTCAGCAATAAAAGCTGAGGGAAAGGAGGAGGGTGGGGGGAATTCATTATTAAGGCGTTTGTCTTCTGAAGCAACCACTATGTGTAGTGAGTCCCTACTTCCCAGGAAGTGGCTGGACATCGCCTGCTGATGGGAAGTAGAGAAGAAATCTTTTGTTTTCCTTTGCTTCCGCGAGCGGCCTTTGCTTTTCTTCATTAAACTGCCTTTATCTTGACCCATGAGTTTTTCGTCTTATTTTCTCTCCTTGTCCCACTGAGGAGAGGGAGGGAGAGAGCAGCTTGGTGGGCACCTGGCGGCCAGCCAATGTCAACCCACCATACCACCATAATCTCATTCCTGTATGATTGGCAGGCCTCCCTCAAAGTTTTTCCATCTTGCTGGCAATAGTAACTCAGTTCTTTTTGCAAGTCAAAAATCTTCTCCTGATTAGCTGTGTGCCATGCTAAGAATTGATTTTTCTCCTCAAGCATCATGCTGTCTGCCCCATAATATTCCGGTGGTGGAAGAGGGCCCACATAACTTTGATTTTCAGCAGTGCTGAAAAATTGGGGGCAATAACCTTTGCAGCCCTCAATTCCTAAAGCTTGGGGAAGGCTGCTTAGTTTCATTGGTGTCCTGGTTTCGGCTGGGATAGGGTTAAATTTCTCCCTAGTGCTGTGTTTTGGATTTAGTATGAAAAGAATGTTGATAACACACTGATGTTTTCAGTTGTTGCTAAGTGCCCTCCTAGTCCAAGGACAGCTCCCATGCCTACTGACTGAGCTAGGTACACAAGATGGGAGGGAACATAATCAGGACAGCCAGCCCAGCTGGCTAATGGGGTATTCCATACCATGTGACGTCATGCTCAGTATATGAATGGTAGGCGTGATCCAGGAAGTAGCGATCGCTACTTGGTTATCGGTCAGCGCGGGTGGTGAGCAATTGCATTGTGCATCACTCTTTTTTTTATATTCTATTATTATTATTATTATTATTATTATTATTTTCCCTTTTCTGTTCTATTAAACTGTCTTTATCTCAACCCACAAGTTTTTCTCACTTTTACCCTTCCGATTCTCTCCCCATCCCACTGGGGGGGAATGAGTGAGCGGCTGTGTGGTATTGGCTACCTGTCAGGTTAAACCACGACAATTGGTAAAAAATTTAAAGAGTCTATGAATGGTATACTCAGGCTGCGTACTACTATGCCCCTTGGTGAATTACTTGCACATCCTTTTTTTTCTTCAGAAGCTCACTAACAACAAAGTAGCCATCATAGACTTTGGTGTTATGTGCTAGGAACGTGTAGCCCTGAAACTTTGTGCCCATAAACACGTGAATAAAGTCCCTTTAAACTCCCATTCTCTTTCAATTTTCCTTTCTGCCCCTTCTTCCTGATAGGGAGCAATATCATAAGTCTCAAATTGATGTAGTGGATATAGTTTGTTAAGATTTGTTGTTTAAAGTTAGGTAACTAACAGGTGTTGTGTTTGTAGGTATGTAGATAAATTGTGTATCTTGGAAGCCTTGTTAGGCTCCAGTGAGCAGTAACCACGGAAACGGAACAACCTTTTAAGGAAGGAAAGGAACAGTGAAGAGACATGAGATTCCTTGGTTTGAATGATGTAGATGGGTTAGGAATGCTTCATGAATAGATAGGCCGCACATTCAATAGATAAAATAACCTTGAAACTTTGTACTTTACGTTAATTAGATGGAGAAGCTAACCTTGTAGGGTTGATAGGGAAGGGTATACTGGAATAAGCTAGCTTGTTACAAGTGAAAAACATGTAAACCAAGCCAAGGGATAGACGGAGCATGCGTGAAGACTGAGTTCAACCAGAGGGCACTGTGATGAAGACTATCGACGATCACCAGAGGACCCCAAAAGACCACCAAAGAGCACAAGGGCGCATGCGTCAGGGACATTTGCATATGTTAATGAATTCCGTGAAAGGACATGAATATTTAGATTATTTCTCGGAACTGTAATGAATATGTATACTCTAATTGCATTTAACCCCTATGGTTACATGATTTGGCACGCACACTAGGTGGAGCGATCCCCTGTGCGTCCAGCGCTGCAATAAAGAATACCTGCTTTCTAAAACTCTAAATTGAGTCTTAGAGAGTTTTTCGGAGACTTCTTCGTTTCATTCCACATCCCAAGGGGAATCCAGAGCTAGCTATGTGGCAAAAATGTAGTTCAGGATGTGTCCTGGTTTCCTGCATATATTCCATCTCATAGATAATATAACCCTGCCCTCCTTCTGGATTTTTGATCACGGGCATGAAGCATGGGTTCTGGTTTACGTCACAGACCTGTTCATAGCACATTCCGCACTTCCAGTCTTTATGTTCATGATGTTTTTCTACATAGGCCTTACACTTTTCACAAAAATCATAGCCAAACAATCAATTTCTTTTTTAATAGCCAGCGCCCTGTGCATCTCTAAACATTCCCCAGACCTGACCAACAACCTGTGGCTGAGACACCTTATCCTTGTCCCCAAGTTAAATGCACAGTTGCGAGACAAGCAGAGCCAGCAATAATATTTACAGCTATGGCCATGGTTTTACAATGTATGACAAAGTTCACAAAAGTTTTGGAACCCAAATACCTTCCTGACATCCTTAGCACCATAATAATGTTCATCGTGTAAAAGAAGGAAACAGGTCTTGGGGGATATCTAGGACTGATGTTTGGCTTAAAAATCCCCCAACTTTTTTTCCCCTTGGATAGGAAGATGATGTGTATATTAACATGTAGCAGAGCCTCAAACAAGGGGATGTCACTCAGCATGACCTTCCTGTGCACAGACCACCTGTCGTGGTTTAACCCCAGCCGGTCACTGAGCACCATGCAGCCACTCGCTCACCCCCCCGCCAGGTGGGATGGGGGAGAGAATCAGAAGGGTAAAAGTGAGAAAACTCGTGGGTTGAGATAAAGACAGTTTAATAGGGAAAGCAAAAGCCGCACACGCAAGCAAAGCAAAACAAGGAATTCATTCACTACTTCCCATCGGCAGGCAGGTGTTCAGCCATCTCCAGGAAAGCAGGGCTCCATCACGCGTAACGGTTACTTGGGAAGACAAACGCCATCACTCCGAACGCCCCCCCTCCTTCTTCTTCCCCCAGCCTTCTATGCTGAGCATGACGTCATATGGTATGGAATAGCCCATTGGCCAGCTGGGCCAGCCGTCCTGGCCACGCTCCCTCCCAGCCCCCTGCACATCTGGCAGGGCATGGGAAGATGAAAAGTCCTTGACTAGCGTAAACATTACCTAGCAACAACCAAAACATCAGTGTGTCATCAACATTATTCTCACACTACATCCAAAACACAGCACTATACCAGTTAATAGGAAGAAAATCAACTCCATCCCAGCCAAAACCAGGACACCACCCCAGTTGGTCATGTGGCTCTTTTGCTCTGTTTAACAGTTCTGCGTCTGTCAGATCCCTCACAGCTGTAAGCGCTGCAAGGCTCCCAGCAAAACAGAGATTATTGTCACTGTTATTTAGATCAATTAAATAGGGCCGCTTTTTGTCTATACTTTTGGAATGGGGGATAGACTGCAGGGTTCTGCGTACCCCACCCTCAACAGCTTTTACAATAATAATAGCCAGGCAGAAAGTCTGATCAAAACACAGTTCTCTCTTACTTTGCAGGAGAATGCTGACCCAGTCTAAAAATTTCTCTGCATTCATATTGCTTAAATTAATATCAGGAGAATATAGAGTTGTGCATGCTGACAGCTTCAAGGTGGAGCTGAGCATAATCACCAGGTTCAAACAGCTGGCGTAAATGGTCAAAAATTTGCTCTACACCTCGAAAAAATGTTTCATAAGCTTCTTGGCGTGATACCTGATCTAAATTAACAAATCTATATCCTACATATTGCCTAGCCCCAAACCTCTGGATTGGCCATTCCCACTGCTGAACATTCTCCATGGAAGCCATGGGGTGGACTGCTGCCTCCTCCACCACCCCTGCTACATTTGAGGGTGGGAGTAAAGCTGGGCTTTCAAATGTGCCCTCAGGGCTTGGGAGTGCAGCTGGTGGACCCATCCTGGAAGAAATCCTCATTGTGAACTTGTTGGGGCACAGCCTCTTGCTCTGCAGCAGGCTGCTGTAACCAGGATGGTCCTTCCAGGTGGTTAACGTCTGCCCTAGTAGGAGACATCTTCCCAGCCCCATCAGGTTCAGAAAAGCAGTTTGCATTCAAGTGTCCTTGTGGTCCCCGTAACCACTTGCCAATAAGATGTTTGCAGTTATGCAAAATTCATTTTGCTTTTCTAATTAGCAGTCTGTTTTGTAACAGTTTTTTCTGGTTTGCTAGCCTGCAAGCCAAAGGCTTCAGAGCTAACAGCCCCACCAGCCCTTTTATCACTACCATCCTGCCTGTTACTCCTCTGTGCTCAGAAATCATCATGGTCTTAGAGTGCTAAAACCATTTGCTTACTATTGCATCCCCCCCAAAACCTGGCTTATCTGTACTAATTAATGGCCATGTTTGTAACTGTGTGTTTTGCTTCGATGTCCTGTGAACAATAGCCACAGCCTTATCACCACAGCTAGCACTTGTATGAGCACTCCCCCAACTTCCGACAGCCTCTGTAATGGTACCGCTGCCAGCCCTTTTATCACCAGCATCCTGCTGGCTACTCCTCTGTACCAGATAATAATAATGGTCTTTCAGCTCTGCAACACCCCCATTGCTCTTACTGATCCACTTGCTCTTTCTGCAGTATCTGTGGTCTCTAAGAGCATGGGGCTGCAGTCTGTGTCCCAAAGCCTGGGTCTCGCTGCTTTTCCAGTAATCAGGAAGATCTAACAGGACAGTCTTGAATGCATGCTTGGTCTTCTGCCTCTTATTTGCAGCATTGACCTAAGGACAAGGAAACACATAGCACCAGCCCACGCCCCAAAATGGTCTTACAGGTAGCTGTAAGATCCATCACAACCATGGGGAAAGGGAGCTCTCCCACCACTGTTATAAGGGGCCTCAAACAAGAATGCACCCAAGGACATAAATTTGCAACTGTGAATGGTACGTACATCCTGGAGGAGTGTAGATAAACCAGCAGACACCAATTGACACCAAGATAAGGAACTTGAGAACTTTTACAAACAGAAAGATAAGCAAAGACAAGACCATATATGGAAAAGAAGACTCAGAGTTCACGGAAAGGACACTAAAAGAAACCTCTTCGACAACTACAAGGGACCCCCAGAGACCACCGAAGACCCCCATGGAGGTCCCTCAGAGACCCAAGCCCCATGCGTAATAACTATGCAAATATGACAATTAGTTCCCGGAAATAGAATGAATATGTATAATTCTTCCGGGAAATCCAATGTATATGTATGATGTAGGACGATATAAGCTGTAACTGATGCAACACACGGTATGCACGTTAGGTGGAACGATCCCCCGTGCATCCAGCACTGTAATAAAGAGAATGCCTGCTTCTTAATGCTGCATTGGGGTTAAGAGGTTTATTCCCGATTTCGGTGACGGTTTTGGCGACCCAGGTAGGACACTGCTTCTGAATCTCGACGGATCTGCCGGATCACAGGACCTCCAGCTGGCACTGAGGGATTCTTGGGGAGAACCTCTGATCCCCAGACCAAAGAGCTCTGAGCAAGACCCCTGGGAAGGCAAAGGCATTCCTTTCTTTAAAAGGGGGGTTGCCTGCCCGTAAAGCGCAGCGAAAGCCTTGCAGGGTTGGGCTATAAAGGTACCTAAGGGAAGGATTGGATCCTATCGGACGAAAGTCCGTAGGACACCCGGGTTTGGGAAACCTTCGGCCAAGGGGTGGGTTAGAGTCCCACTAATTATATTAGGGGGTTAGAGTCCCCTGGGTTAGAGTCCCACTGAAACCGGTATAGGGGTTAGAGTCCCCTGGGTTAGAGTCCCACTGAAAATGACATAGGGGTTCGAGTCCCCTTCGATTGTTTGTGTAAGGCTATTGTCTCTGTGTTTTGGGTTGCTGTTGCTATTTGTGGCTATTTTGTGTGAAGTTGTTGTTTTTGTGTTTTGTGTTGCTGCTGGATCTTTTATAATGGGTAATAAACCCTCGGCGGAAGGGGGGATTCTGAAAAGATCTCCCCTAGGATGTATATTGAAACACTGGGGAAATTTGGGGGGGGGGGGGGCACCCTCTCACTCAAAAACAGCTTATAGAGTATTTTATAATTGGTGGCCAATGTATACTCTCGAAGATCAGGAAAAATGGCCAAAAAATGGAACTCTAAGATATAACACTATACTACAATTGATGTTGTTTTGCAGGTGGGAGGGTAAATGGGATGAAGTATCATATGTGGATTTATTTTTCACAGTAAGAAGTCACCCGGAATGGCAGAAGGAATGCGGAATAATCCCACAGGACCCTATGATCTTGGCCCTAGAAAAAGAAGGGAGGGGTAGGGATTTAAAACGATGTTGTTATGAGGAGCAGCTGAGGGAACTGGGGTTGTTTAGGAGGCTGAGGGGAGACCTCATCGCGCTCTACAACTACCTGAAAGGAGGTTGTAGTGAGGTGGGTGTTGGTCTCTTCTGCCAAGTAACTAGCAATAGGATGAGAGGAAATGGCCTCAAGTTGCACCAAGGGAGGTTTAGGCTGGACATTAGGAGAAATTTCTTTACTGAAAGAGTGGTCAGGCCTTGGAACAGGCTGCCCAGGGAAGTGGTGGAGTCACCATCCCTGGAAGTATTTAAAAGACATGTAGATGAGGCGCTTAGGGACATGGTGTAGTGGGCATGGTGGTGTTGAGCTGGTGGTTGGACTCAATGATCTTAGAGGTCTTTTCCAACCTTAATGATTCTATGATTCTATGATTCTATGTTCTGCTTGTAGTATTGGGAAGAGATGTTTGAAATGTGGACGGGAGGAAGATGATGATTTGGAATTAATGGTTGCTCCCTGGCAGAGGTTGAGAGAAAGTCCTGACGATGATGATGAAATCAGTGGTGTGAGCAGGGCAAGAGAAAGTGGTTGTAGGCGAGCCAATGAGGCTGGTGGCACGGGAGGATCAAGGGAAAGTAGCTATAAACAGGGAGGGCGATCTGGTCAGGCAGAAGGATTTAGTCCGGTTGCAGGAAGAACGAGGGGATGACAAGGGGAAGCAGGAGAGGTTTTACAAGTTCCCCTCTGGCAAGCGGTCGGAAATAATGGGCCAGTAACAGTTAAAGTACCATTTTCAATAACGGATTTAAGGTCCTGGAAGGAAACGGCGGGTATTTATAGAGAAGACCCAGAAAGGGTGGTTAAAGTATTTGAAACTATAATCAGGACCCAAGACCCTGACTGGAATGATTTACAGGTAATATTAGACACATTGCTAAACGGTACTGAAAAGAAGATGGTATTAAACACTGCTCAGAAATAAGTAGAAGGGGCACATGCTAATGGGGATTTGCAGGGAACGATAGATCAAAATTTCCCCGCCGCAGATCCAGGGTGGAATCCCAACCAGCCAGGACCCCGGGGGCTTTTAACAAGATATCAGAGATGGATATTATTTGGCATAAGGCACACTATGCCGAAAGCGATTAATTGGTCCAAATTATATGAGGTTAAACAAGAACCAAATGAATCCCCGTCTGCCTTCATGAAGCGGTTGAAAGTCACTGCCCAGAAATATACTAATTTGGACCCTGAAAAGCCAGAAGAGGCTGTTCAATTGGCTTCTATTTTTATGGGACAATCGGCCCCAGATATAAGAAAGAAACTTCAAAAATTGGAAGGGGCAGACTCAAGGGATTTGGGAAAGATGTTAGAGATAGCGTGGACGATTTTTAATAATAGGGAGAAGGAAAAAGAGACACGACAGGCTCGAAGGGAAAACCTAAGGGAGGGGAGATTGATTGCTGCTTTGACAGGGGCTCCTGGAGGAGCCTATGGAGGAAGGGGAGGAATAGGAAGGGGTTACCGGGGGATGGGGAGAGGTAGGGGAAGGGGAAAATTATCTCCTTTTGTGCAACCCAGTCTTGCGGAAGATCAGTGTGCAATCTGCAAGAAAGAGGGCATTGGAAAAGGGAATGTCCTCAGGCTGGGAACTTGGACCTAGCCCTACAAGCTATTAAGCTGATGACATTGGATGATGAATCCTGAGGGGGACCAGGGGGAATCATCCCCAGCTGAACCCCTTGGTTACACTAAGGCTGGGGAACGATGAGGTAGAATTTTTAGTTGATATGGGAGCCACTTATTCTGTACTTAATACTTAGCCATGAAACTGTAAGCATTGTTGGTGCCACAGTGAAACGAGAAAATTGGCCCTTTTTGCAGCCCTTAAAATTTAAGTTAGGAAAACAATGGGTGACTCACCAATTTTTGTATATGCCTGAATGTCTGATACCCTTGATGGGAAGGGATTTATTGAGTAAACTAGATGCACAGATAACCTTTGAGAATGGAGAGGTACAGCTACTAATACCTGAATCAAAAGCTGTGGAAGCAAGAATTTATATGTTACAGAATACGCAAAAACCGGAAGAAGAAATTCCTGCAGAAGTAGAGGATGCAGTAACACCTTTGGTATGGGCTAGTGGAATCCCAGGTCGGTCTAAATTGGCAAAACCAGCAAAGGTTGTTCTAAAACCTGGAACTAAACCGGTAAGACAAAAACAGTATCCTATTAAGTGGGAGGATAGAAAGGGGTTGGAAGAGTTAATGAAATCTTTGAACTATGGATTATTGATAGAATGTGAATCGGAATATAACACCCCGATATTGCCAGTAAAAAAACAAAATGGCAAGGAATATAGATTAGTTCAGGATTTAAGAGCTGTAAATCAGATTGTTCAAGATATTCACCCAGTAGTGGCTAATCCATATACCTTGCTGACATCCTTAAAGGAAAAGCATAAGTGGTTTACTGTACTTGATCTCAAGGATGCTTTCTTCTGCATACCTTTAGACAAAGACAGTCAGGCAATATTCGTCTTTGAATGGGAAAGCCCCACCACCGGACGCAAACCACAACTTACCTGGACGGTGTTACCTCAAGGGTTTAAAAATAGTCCAACAATATTTGGCAACCGATTGGCAAAGGAGCTGGAATTATGGAAAAAGGAAAACACAGAAGGAACAATACTGCAATATGTAGATGACATTTTGTTGGCTGCAGAGACTTGGGGAGAGTGTTTACAGATTACTATAGGTCTGTTGAATTTCTTAGGACAAGGAGGATATCGTGTATCAAAAAGCAAAGCTCAGGTAGGAAAAGAGACTGTGGTTTATCTAGGCTTTGAGATTTCCCAAGGACAACGGAGACTGGGAGCTGACAGAAAAGAAGCGATCTGCCTGATGTAGTGGATATAGTCTGTTAAGATTTGTTGCTTAAAAGTTAGGTAACTAGCAGATGTTGTGTCTGTAGGTATGCAGATAAATTGGGTATCTTGGAAGCATTGTTAAGAAAGGAACAGTGAAGAGACATGAGATTCTTTGGTTGAAATGATGTACATGGGTTAGGAATGCTTTATGAATAGATAGGCCGCACATTCAGTAAATATAAGAACCTTGAAACTTGGTACTCTACATAAATTAGATAGAGAAGCTAACCTTGTAGGGTAGATAGGGAAGGTATACTGGAATAAGCTAGCTTGTTACAAGTGAAAAACATGTAAACCAAGCCAAGGGACTAACAGAGCATGCGTAAAGACTGAGTTCAACCAGAGGGCACTGTGATGAAGACTATCGACGATCACCAGAGGACCCGAAAGACCACCGAAGAGTACAAGGGCGCATGCGTCAGAGACTTTTGCATATGTTAATGAATTCTGGGAAATGACATGAATATTTACATTATTTCTCGGAAATGTAATGAATATGTATATTCTAATTGTATTTAACCCCTATGGTTAAGTGATTTGGCACGCACACTAGGTGGAGCGATCCCCTGTGCGTCCAGCGCTGCAATAAAGAATACCTGCTTTCTAAAACTCTAAATTGAGTCTTAGAGAGTTTGTCAGAGACTTCTTCGTTTCATGCCAAATCCCGGAACCAAGAACTGTATGAGAATTGAGGGCGTTCTTAGGTATGGCTGGATGGTGCAGACTGTGGATTCTCAACTATGGACTGTTGGTAAAACCCCTCTATGAAACTTTGAAGGGGTCAAAAGAGAATCACCTACTATGGACCCCTGAATGCTGAATAGCCTTTAAGGGCTTAAAGAAGGCTTTGATGTCAGCACCTGCGCTGGGACTGCCCGATTTGTCTTAAACCTTTCGAGCTGTTTGTATATGAATGGCAACGTCTGGGTGTGCTGACTCAAAGACTGGGAACGTGGAGAAGAGCTGTGGGATATTTCTCCAAACAATTGGACAATGTGAGTAAAGGATGGCTAGGGTGTTTGCGTGCTGTAGCCACAACAGTTCTTTTAATCCAAGAAGCTAGAAAATTAACAATGGGGCGAAGAATCATGGTGCATGTTCCACATATGGTAATTTCTTTTTTAGAGCGAAAGGGGGGACACTGGTTGTCTCCAAACCCTTGTACCATGATTGTCTGCAAACCATCGAACACGTATATTCGAGCAGACAGGACCTAAGAGATTAACTGTTAACTAATCCTGATTTGCAGCTTTGTACGGGATGGGAAACGGATGGCCGGATATGCAGTGGTTACAACTACACAGGTAATAGAGACTGGGGCCCTACCCATTAACACGTCAGCCCAGAAGGCAGAATTGATAGCATTGAGACAAGCCTTGAAGATAGCTGAAGGGAAAAAGGTAAATATACGGACTGATTCAAAGTATTCATTTGGGATAGTCCATGCACACGGGGTTATCTGGAAAGAAAGAGGATTGTTGTCAGCTCAAGGATCAACTATTAAATACAAAGAAGAAATTCTCCAACTTCTACAGGATATTCAAAGACCTAATGAGGTGGCGATAATGCATTGCAAAGCACATCAATTCGGACAAACTGCAGTAAACATGGGTAATGGATTGGCTGATAAAACTGCTAAAGAGGTGGCTGGACAAAGCATCCTTGCATTGGTACCAGTGAAACAGGTGGAACTCCCAATACTAAAACCTAATTATAGTAAGGCAGATCAACAGTTGGCATCACTGTTAAAAGCAACCACAAATGGAGGGGGTTGGTTAATAACTCCCACAAACCAAGTCATTGTTCCACCACAGATATTGACTGAGTTTGTAGAAAAGAGTGATAGGGATTAACGTCAAATAGGAAGGAACAATGAAGAGATTTACAGTTCTTTGGTTGAAATGATGCAGATGGTTAGGAACACCTTGTGAATAGGCCGACCTGACACATAGTAGATAAAAAGGCCTTGAAACTTACTATTCTAGATAAGGAGGCCAACCTTGTATCTTGAGATAAGAGGGTGGTGCAAGTGAGAATTGCGCTAATTAAGCCAGGAGCTAAAAGTAAGCATGCGTGAAGACTGAGACTTTTGCATATGTTAATGAATTCCGGGAAATGTAATGAATATGTATACTCTAACTGTATATAACTTCTATGGTTAAGTGATTTGGCACGCACACTAGGTGGAGCGATCCCCTGTGTGTCTGGCGCGCAATAAAGAATACCTGCTTTCTAAAACTCCAAATTGAGTCTTAGAGAGTTTGTCAGGAACTTCTCCGTTTCAGATTGGTGACTCTGGTGGGACTTCCTCTGATTGCCTGCGGGACTCGCTGAGAAAAAGGACTCCCTTGGGTACCCCCAGAGACTTCTCCGGAGGGACTCCTCGCCTCATCCGGATCACCGCAGGAGCAGACAAAGGACTATCTATTTGATAAAGGTATTCTTTAACTCCTTAACTTTTGAGATTGGCCAATTTGGGCTCTCCATAAGACGTAGGCAGAGGGTCCTACGCAGGACGGCGTATACCGAGGCGCTAGCACCTTAGTGGTATACATTGGTTTTGGTTTTGGTTTTGATTTTGGTTTTGGTGCACCTCAGTGGTATACGTATACATTGGTTTTGGTTTTGATTCTGAATACGTTTGGAAGTATATGGAATCATCTGTATACTGTTGCTCGTTATGATTTTGGTACTCTAAATGAGTTTTGGGGTATACTGCGGTATACTATTGTTCATAACGATTTGTTGTAGTTGTTATTGTGATAAGAGAATTTTGTTATTCTTTGTGTAAGAATTTTGTGTATATCGTAATGGGAGGTAAGCAAAGTGGAGGTATCTTGAAGAAGAGTCCCCATTTGGTCAGGGTTAGAGTCCCCATTTGGTTCAGGGTTGGAGTCCCCATTTGGTAAAATCTGAATAAGCCCGCGGTAACTATTGTAAATATTTGTCTGTTTGCTGAGAGTGACACAGGGGTTCGAGTCCCCTTCGATTGTTTTGTGTAAAGGTATTGTCTATTGTCATAATGATTGAATATTTGTGGTGTTGTTATGCGAAAAGTTTGTTTGTTTGTGTGATTTCCCGTGTGTAAAATGGGATGAAGTAATGTATGCAGATATGTTTTTCACTTTGCGAAACCATCCGGAATGGCAGAAGGAGTGCAGTTTAGCCCTGTGGCAGGGAGGACTCGGAACAAAGGCGGCAGGAATGCATTACCCATTCAGGCTCCTTTACGGGAGGCTGTGGGACCGGAAGGTCCAGCAGTAATTAAAATCCCGTTTACAATCACAGATTTGAATAATTGGAGACAAGCAGCGGGCAATTATCGAGATAACCCTGAAAAGACAGCCCGAGCTTTTGAGATGTTAATAAAAACTCAAGATCCAGACTGGAGTGATTTAGGTGCTGTGGTGGGAGAGGTGTTTGACTCCACAGACATGGATATGATAAAACGAGCTATAAGAAATCACATACAGGGCCAAATATCTACAGGGGTCCTACAAGGGGCAGTAGAAGATCACTTTCCCCTTGACAGACCTGCCTGGGACCCGAATATTCCTGCCAATAGGGCCAGGTTAGAGAGATATCAGCAATTAATATTGTACGGTATTAGAGCTGCTATTCCGAAAGCTATAAATTGGTCTAAGTTATATGAGATAAAACAAGACCGGAAAGAAAACCCCACCGATTGTTTGAATAGATTAAAAGAGGCAGCTAGAAAATATACAACTTTAAATGTGGAATCTGATGAAGGGCAACGACAGTTAGTTCCTTTGCTTATGGCACAATCCTCTGATGACATTAGAAAGAAATTGCAAAAGTTACAGGATGAGGATGCCCAAAACTTGGGAAAAATGTTGAATGTAGCATGGACGGTATATCGAAACAGAGAACAAACCAAAGATAAGGTGAATGCCTGGTTAGTAGCAGTTCTTGAAGGAGGAAATCGGAGAAATGGGAGACCTTTTAGAGTGAATGGCAGAGGAAAAGCTACGAAAGATCAAAGAGATTTTTGATCACCTTTACGGTCAGATCAGTGTGCCTTTTGTAAAGAACAGGGACATTGGAAAAATGAGTGTCCAAAGTTGCAAGGAATTAAGTCCTCCACCGCTGCGGAGGTCGAGTGATGGGGACCTGGGGAATCTATCCTAGCGGATCCACTGGTTAAAATAAAGCTAGGGAAGCAGAGCAAAGAGGTCGAATTTTTGGTAGACACGGGTGCCTCTTACTCTGTATTAAACCAAGAATTAATGCCCGTGGATGAGGATTTTGTGACTGTAATAGGAGCTACTGGCCAACAAGAGAAAGCTTTCTTTTTACAGCTTCTTAAATATAGGTTAGGAAAACAAATAGGGATACATAAGTTTTTGTATATGCCAAATTCTCCAAAATCCCTGTTGGGGTGAGATTTATTAGAACAATTGGGAGCAGAAATAACATTCAAAAGGGATAGAATGGAATTTAAAATTAAAAATGAACAATTAATTGAAGTCTTAAGCCTGGCTCTAATACAAACTGAAAAAGCAAAACAAATACCCCAAGAAATTTTAGATCAAGTATATCCAGGGGTGTGGGCCTCCGGGATACCTGGAAAGGCCAAAAATGCAGCACCAATAAAGATAGAATTAAAGCCAGGGGCTGGCCCAGTTAGAATTAAACAGTATCCATTGAGGCTAGAAGATCGAAAGGGAATAAAAGAAATAATTGACAATTTCTTGCAATTCGGAATACTTGTGGAATGTGAATCAGAGTATAACACTCCTATCTTACCTGTGAAAAAGCCGGATGGCAAAAGTTACAGATTGGTTCAAGATTTGAGAGCAATAAACAAAATTGTAGAAGATTTGCACCCTGTGGTAGCGAATCCTTATACATTGTTAACTAAATTAAAGAATAGTCAGATATGGTTTACCATACTGGATTTAAAGGATGCCTTTTTCTGTCTGGCTTTGGCAAAAGAAAGCCAAAAATTATTTGCATTTGAGTGGGAAAATCCCGATACAGGGAGAAAGACCCAATTAACCTGGACAGTGTTACCCCAAGGATTCAAGAATAGTCCTACTATCTTTGGTAATCAATTAGCACGAGAGACTGAAGCTTGGAATCCCCCGTCACAAGATGGCACTCTATTACAATACGTAGATGATCTTTTAATTGCTACAGAAACAGAAGAAGAATGTGTGCAATGGACTGCAAGTTTGCTTAACTTTTTGGGGTTACGTGGATATCGAGTCTCTCAACAGAAAGCTCAGCTGGTACAATCACAAGTGACATATCTCGGATTTGAAATCTCGGGAGGACAAAGAGAACTCGGAGCTGAACGAAAAGAAGCTATTTGCCGCACACCGGAACCCAGGATGGTAAAAGAACTCAGAACCTTTCTTGGAATGACAGGTTGGTGCAGATTATGGATATATAATTATGGACTTTAGGTGAAACCACTGTATGAACTACTGAAAGAAAATACGTTAAAACTAGTTTGGACAGGGGAAGCAAAGAGGGCATTTCAACAGTTAAAAATGGAACTTATGAGAGCCCCAGCTTTAGGCCTCCCAGATATTTCAAAACCCTTTTGGTTGTTTTCTCATGAGAGACGGCATAGCACTGGGAGTGCTTGCTCAACGATTAGGACCCTACAAGAGAGCGGTTGCATACTTCTCCAAACAACTAGATGAAGTGAGTAAAGGATGGCCCGGATGCCTGCGAGCAGTGGCAGCGGTCGTCCTCAACATTCAGGAAGCTCGCAGACAACACCAAGTTGGGCGGGAGTGTTGATCTGCTGGAGGGTAGGAAGGCTCTGCAGAGGGACCTGGACAGGCTGGATCGATGGGCTGAGGCCAACTGTATGAGGTTCAACAAGGCCAAGTGCCAGGTCCTGCACTTGGGCCACAACAACCCCATGCAACGCTACAGGCTTGGGGAAGAGTGGCTGGAAAGCTGCCCAGAGGAAAAGGACCTGGGGGTGCTGGTCCACAGCCGGCTGAACATGAGCCAGCAGTGTGCCCAGGTGGCCAAGAAGGCCAACGGCATCCTGGCCTGTATCAGAAATAGTGTGGCCAGCAGGAGTAGGGAGGTGATGGTGCCCCTGTACTCGGCACTGGTGAGGCCGCACCTCGAATGCTGTGTTCCATTTTGGGCCCCTCACTACAAGAAGGACATGGAGGTGCTGGAGCGTGTCCAGAGGAGGGCAACGAAGCTGGTGAAGGGCCTGGAGCACAAGTCTTATGAGGAGCGGCTGAGGGAACTGGGACTGTTTAGTCTGGAGAAGAGGAGGCTGAGGGGAGACCTCATCGTGCTCTACAACTACCTGAAAGGAGGTTGTAGCGTGGTGGGTGTTGGTCTCTTCTGCCAAGTAACTAGCGATAGGACGAGAGGAAATGGCCTCAAGTTGCGCCAAGGGAGGTTTAGATTGGACATTAGGAGAAATTTCTTTACTGAAATGTGGAGTCATGGCTGAGGGAACGAGGACATGGCCTTGTCCCTGTGAGCAATCCGAGCCTTGTTCCTGTCTCGCCTAGCAGTGAAGTAAACAGTTAATGCAAAACAAAGAAGAGGAGTGAGCATCACAAGATCCGGAAGTAGGCGTGTAAGAACGGCGCGTGGACAGCGCGTGGACAGCTTTGTATTCCAATAAGGTTTAGCTTAGGTGCGCGTGGACAATTGCTTGTAACCAATAGAGAAGTTGTAGGCGCGCGTGTTAGTGTGGTTGGCTTATAAAGTATCGCTGTAACTTAAAATAAACGAGAATGACCATACCCATATTGGGACTCATCATTACTCCGGAATCGCCTCCCCCTCCGACATCTGGTAGCAGAGGATAACCCAGAGGTAACCCAGAGGTCTGGTAGCAGAGCTACAATTCTTCGAGACTGCGGTAAGAGCAGCAAGAGAAGGGGAGTGGGAAACAAGCGACTGGGAGATGTACTGTTCTATCGCTCAAATAGAATAGATAACGGTGCAGAGTGGCCAACTGCCTCCCAGAGGGTGCGCTGCTATTATGGAGAATGAGGCAGCAGCTACGTTGCTCGCAGGTATACTCTCTAAGAGAGGGATCGAGACAACGGTGAAACAGCTTATCAAGCTAATTGAGTTAGGACAACGTTTGGGACATTTTAAAGACACTCACTCGTTGTTTTCGGTGTTTGAATGGCGGGAGCTGGGAGAACTAATGTGGCAGAAGATTACTGAAGGTGATGAAAAATTGGAGAAGGAGATTAAGTCTGTGAGAGAATTGTGGAGAGATGTACTGGAAACGTTAAAAGCTATGAAAGCTGAACGGGAGGTGGCGTGCGCGGCTGCTCAGATGCTTACTCCGGACCCCATATCGGAAAAGACTAAGAGCACGGAACTTAAGGCGGGACCTTTCGCGCGATTTTTTGGGCTGTCTGCTGTGAAGGGTATGACGGGGTCTACCTGTAAGACTGTTGCCGAATTGCGCGGTAGAGTTGAGCAGGACTTAAAAACGCCCGACAGTCTATGTTCGCCACCTTCCCCGACAATATCGTCTACGCCACAGCAGACAGAAGTTGCCGGGGCTGTAGCAAAGCAGCAGTGTGAGTCGAAAGCGGAAGAGCAACCGCCGAGCATGAAGGGGGAGGAGCGGCCAGCTCCACTCACCCCCTCAATTCAATGCGAGGAAGAGTGCTGCCCTCCTCCCACCGCCCCTCCTCTCCACCCGCCCTTGCCACTCTCTAATGATTCCTCCGGTGCTGCCACACCGCCATCTAGCGGAAAAGAGAAAAATTCAACAGACAGTATTAATCAGCTGTTACAAGAGGTTGTGCAACAACTGAAGGAATTAACTACACAGACTCAGCAAAGAGGAGAACCTTGGTCAAACGCAGGTTCGAGAGACAACTTGCCACCCTGTTTCTCCGGACCTACCGCAGCTACCCATCCCGGCCGATGGAGTGAAGTTGTTTGAGATGCTATTTTGGACGGACAGTGGGGGGTTGCCTCCAGCATTGGCCCCATGGCTTTTCCGGTGGTACAGCAAAACGGTCAAGGAAAATGGGAACCATATGATTGGAAGATTCTACAACAAGCCAAAAATACTATATCGCAGTATGGTGTAAAATCGGAAGCTTCACGACAGATCGTTATTTGGATTTTTTCTGCTGATTTGATGTGTCCCCATGATTGCCAAAGTCTAATGAGGCTTCTGTTGACACCTACACAGTTTTTGTTATGGGGATCGTCATGGTCTCAGAGGGCAGTGAATGCTGCTGCCCAACATCAACAGCAAGGGGATCCATTATATGGGGTCACAGCGGAAATGCTCATTGGTGGGGGGCGTTATGCGGATATAAATGTCCAACTGACTTTTCCTGTCAATATGTTACAGCTATCTTCTAAACTTGCTTTAGATGCATTTCTTAGCTTACCAGGAGCGTCAGCTCCTTCTTTCAGCTCGGTGACGCAAGGTGCAACTGAGAAGTATAGCAACTTTATTGATAGGCTTTGGGACGCAGTAATGAACCACCCAGATTTGGGAGAGGACAATAAACAACAAATGTTTAGAATTTTGGCCTTTGATAACGCCAATAACACTACCAAGGCCATTCTAGCCAGTCTGCCTAGAGGGGCAGGAGTGGAAGAAATGCTTTCTCGGGTGGAAAGAGCGGGGGTTCAAAAACAAAATGAGTCGATGGCAGCTGTGGTGCAAAGTGCTGTCAAAGAAGTAGTACAACCATTAGCAGCTGTTGTTAGGCAGCAACATGCTCCAGGAATAGTCCAGCCCTTTAAAGGCATCTGCTTTCGTTGCAGGGAACAGGGGCATAGCAGGCGAAATTGTCGTGCTCCTGTATGGTGTGATAAGTGTCAAAAAAATACCCATGCTACTAAGGTCTGTTCGGGAAACTTCAAATTGAGCGCGAGGAGAGGCTGCGTGCGGAAACAAATGCCCCCTCAAGATGACAGCAGCAATCAGGGTTTTTACAAAAACACTCAACTGCCACCAAAGGAAGTTTGGGGGTCGACCTGGAAACAACAATAGATTTCACTTTAACCAATACAGAAGTATGCAAAATCCCTAGCAATGCGGTAGGGCCTTTAGTAGCTGATAGTAGTAGGATAGGTGGAATCCTTTTAGGTCGATCTTCTGCAGGAATAAAAGGATTGATTGTAATTCCTGGAGTCATTGATGCAGACTATACCGGTCAAATTCATATTATGGCCTATACAATAAGTCCTCCTCTCTTTGTCCCGAAAGGTAGTCGAATAGCCCAGATATTAGCTTTTAAAAATCCTTTAAGTCAATCAAACCAAGATTGGGAAGAACGTGGGTGTAAAGGATTTGGTTCTACTGGACCTGCTGTATGTTTCACTACAAAATTAGACCATTGCCCACTCGAAACTGTGACTTTGAGTCAGGAGAACCTTTCAATAAGAATCAATGCAATGTTAGACACTGGGGCCGACATAACTATTATAAATCGAGCAAATTGGCCGTTGCAGTGGGAATTAGAAACCCCAAAAGCATTAATCGCAGGAGTGGGAGGGAACTCGGCCCCATATATAAGTAGTAAACCTGTTCAAGTGACTTTCCCAGAAGGCCAGAGAGCAACACTGAAGGTCCATGTTTTGTCACTCCCTGGAAATTTGGAGGCATTAATCGGATGTGATGTTCTCAGTCAAATCGGGGCAGTACTGACTACAAAGCATTTTTAGTCATGGGCACTGGGGAGCAATCGCCCAACCCACCGTTAACATGGATCTCCAATGACCCTGTTTGGGTTGACCAGTGGCCCATGACTAAAGAGCGATTGCAAATAACTAAACAACTGGTATCTGAACAACTTATAGAGGGACATATCAAACCATCTGTCAGTCCATGGAATACTCCTATTTTTGTCATCCCCAAGAAAAGTGGGAAGTGGCATTTACTACATGATTTGAGGAAAATAAATGACCAAATGTTGCCTATGGGAGCCTTGCAACCTGGAATGCCATCACCTAATATGTTACCCGACGGTTGGCACATACTTATAGTTGACTTAAAGGACTGCTTTTTCACAATCCCACTGCACCCTCAGGACACTCAGAGATTTGCTTTTTCCATACCCTCGATAAATAAAGCAGCACCAGCAGAACGGTATGAGTGGGTGGTACTTCCACAAGGGATGAAAAACTCTCCTACATTGTGCCAATTATATGTCGCCTGGGCACTGCAACCAATAAGAGAAAAATGGCCTGAAACTATCATCTATCATTATATGGATGATATTTTGTGTTGTCAACAAGTTCCTTTTGAAGTGCATCATATACGACAATTAACAACCATGCTAGCAGACAAAGGACTTGTAATTGCACCAGAAAAGATCCAAAGGTCTCCACCTTGGAAATACCTAGGGTGGATCATTGCACAGGCAAAAATTCATCCTCAAAAAATAGCATTAAAAACTCCTCTTAAAACATTGGCTGATGTGCAAACAGTCTTAGGCGACATCCAATGGGTTCGCAATTGCGCTGGCATTACCAATGCAGACATTAAACCACTAACTGAATTACTGCGAGGCACTCAGCCTGCAGCTGAAATTCATGTGACGTACAAACATCACGTAGCCTTACAGCACATTATAAACAAACTTACTATAGCCTGGACCGCAAGAAGAATCCTTGAATTGCCACTTTCTTTGCTTATCTGTAACACCGAAGAATCACCTTTTGCCGTTATATGTCAATGGCAAAACAAGAAGGGGGAGATGAAGGGACAACAGGGAATGAACTCCGTGACTGCCATTGACAACAAGAATAATGATAACTTGCCAAATTCCTCCTTTTTTCAAATTTTGGAATGGGTTTTCTTACGGGTACAACCACGTTTCAGTATACAAACTCGTCCAGAAGCTGTGGGGGAATTAATCCGAAAAGGGAGAACGCGAATTATAGAGCTGACAGGACAGGAACCAGCAGACATCAGTATCCCTGTTAACGCTGTAGATTTAGAATGGTGGATACGCCACGTGCTGGCCATTCAAGAATCTCTGTTAGGATTTAGCGGAAAGGTGCATTCTCAGCAACCTCAAGGGAAATTGTGGCAGATTCAAAAACGAAATCAGTGGCTAGAAAAACCTAAAGTGATTGTTAGCCCGATACTCGAGGGGTTGACGGTATACACAGATGCGGGAAAACGCTCTAGACAAGCTGCATGCGTATGGTGGGAAACAGATCAATGGTGCAAAAAGATTTTGCAAGGGCAAGCTGGAGATACCTTACAGACTTTAGAATTAATGGCGGTGGTATGGGCGTTAGGGAATTGGCATGATCATCCTTTGAATGTGGTGACTGATTCTCTATATGTAGCTGGGCTTATACCAAGAATTCAAGACGCACTGATTAGGGACACAAATAATCCTCAGCTAGGGAAACTGTTTATTCAATTAAGATCAACCATCTCCCAGCGAATGGCTCCGTGTTGTGTTATTCATATCCGTAGCCATCAATGGGAGTTGGGTTTAGGACAAGGCAATCAGATAGCGGACAATCTTGTCAGTCCAGCGTGTCATGTACCACCTGTAGATAAATTTTTACAAGCTAGGCAGGGTCATGAAATATTTCATCAAAACTCAAAGGGTTTAAGAAGGCAATATGGGTTATCAGAAAACGAAGCTCGCTCTATCATACAGGCCTGTCCCAAGTGTGGAAATCATGGACCTGGAATAGGGCTGGGCGTTAATCCAAAAGGTCTCAAGGCTTTAGAGCTCTGGCAGACTGATGTAACTCATATCGCTGAATTTGGGCAGCTCAAATATGTGCATGTCACCACAGATACCTTCTCTAAAGTAATATGGGCCACGGCTTTATCGGGTGAGAAGGCTCATCATGTGTGTAAGCATCTCCTTGCTTGCTTCGCGGTGTTGGGTGTGCCAGAACAACTAAAGACAGATAATGGCCCTGCTTACACCAGTCAGAAGTTGAGAACCTTTCTGATGAGATGGGGGGTCAAGCATATTGCTGGCATCCCATACTCACCGACGGGGCAAAGCCTTGTAGAATGCACGCATCAGGTATTGAAGGACTATCTAGTAAAGCAAAAGGAGGGAGAAAAGGACCCGCAGATGAGACTGCATAAAGTCCTATTTACCCTAAATTATTTGTGTCTGATGGGAGACAGAGAAGAGCCATCGATTATAATCCATCACCAAAACCTTAAGTTTAACTCTCATACAACGCTCCCAAAGTTAAAAGTAATGTATCGAGACCCAATCACTGGCATGTGGCTGGGCCCAGTTTCGGTAATATTTAATGGGAGGGGATACATGTGTGTTTCCACAGATAAGGGACCAATATGGGTGCCTAGCCGAGCGGTGAAGCCTGCACTCTCACAAGAAGAGGAACACGTATCAAAAGAATTGTAACGACCGAGACTGTACGTTGTTATGAACTCTCCGTATGAAATAGAAAAAAGGCAAAATCAGATGCGAAGACTGTCACTGATGTAAACCCTGGGTGTTATGTGAATGTTATCAATGTGGGAAAAAATGGTGGGTTCGACTTAATCATGCTAATCGATGGTGTGATCACTATATTGTTGATTACTGGGCATGAGATAATTAATACGCTTTCATACCAGATTAGCTGTAATCAGTGGATTAGATTGGTTGTTGAAAGAGTTCGCTTGCTTATTATTTCAAGTGTTGAATGTAAACAACATAACCTGGTGCCTGAGATCTGGAAAGTACCCTTTAACCAATGGGTTACATCAAAAGGAAAATGTCAAAGGTGATTTGCATGGAAAGTTAAGTAAAACAACTACAAAAACTGGTGATTGAAACATTAGTAATAGCGATGGTACTTCCCGTGACCGTGTCCATATATCACATAGAGCCTAGGGAAAATATGTGGGTTACCTGGGCAAACAAGACAGGTCGATCTGTGTTTTGTTTGTCTCTTGCCTCGGCAACAGAGCCTTTCAGAACCTGCTTAGTGGGCGTACCTGGCTTCCGGGTAGAGAAGTTTGCCAGCTACAGCAAAAATAATTGTTCCAACACTAACGCAGTTAGTAACTGTACTGCCTCATTGGTAAATGGATTAAATCGTACAATGTCGTGGGACCCCCAAGAATTGAATTTACTAGGTTCAATGCGTATTGGTAAAACATCAGATAATTGGACTCAAACTTGTGTTGTATTCGGGGGCCCTGGCCTTACTGGCATTAATCATTTTAAAACAAACGATTGGGCTGGATGGACCAATGTTACACCACATGCCGCTTATTATGATTATCAAAGTAAAGGTGGTTTCTGCGGAACAAACACGTCCACTGACCAGGGTTTGGGAGCCGCTGGAGCTGAAACGCATGGGGGTTTACATATATGGAATAACGGTACACCAAAAGCTCTGCCTCCTGAAGTCTTTTTAATATGCGGCGATAGAGCCTGGCAAGGCATTCCAGCGAATATTTTTGGAGGCCCATGCTATTTAGGGCAATTGACATTATTAGCACCAGGTGAGAATTGGTGGAAGAGTTTAACAACTAACACAAACAGTCGAAAAAAGAGGAGTACCACAGGCCTCCCTCCTAACTGCAACAATAAAGTGACACTGCTTAGTGCTACAGAACGAGTG
Source organism: Calonectris borealis (assembly GCF_964195595.1). Lineage (NCBI taxonomy): Eukaryota > Metazoa > Chordata > Aves > Procellariiformes > Procellariidae > Calonectris > Calonectris borealis. The sequence goes on along the minus strand of NC_134351.1, from coordinate 47,634,683 downwards.
TTCTTGTCACTATTTGTTCCTGGGGCAGCAGCGGTGAGGGCTTTAAATGAGCTAGGGAAATTAGCTTGTTGGGCCGAAAAACAGGCCAGCATTGCAACAAAAATTATAGGAGCCTTACTTGAAGATCAAGATAGTTTGTGTCATGCTATATTGCAGAATAGAGCAGCTATTGATTTTTTGTTGCTAGCACAAGGCCATGGGTGTGAAGATTTTGAAGGAATGTGTTGCATGAACCTATCCGATCACGGTGAGTCTACACATAAACAATTACAATGGTTAAAAGACCATGCAAGCATGATACAGCAAAGTCATGGCATTTTGGATGACTGGCTCATGAATATTTTTGGAAGGTTGCCACAATGGCTGACAGCTTTGATAAAAGAAAGCTTGCGTATATTGATCATCATTTTAATATTGTGTGTGTGGTTTTGTATTGCTTTTAGTTGTATAAAGAAAGCTGTGTTGAAAGTAATTAATCAGGCTTGGATTGCTCAAAAACAAGAAGGGGGAGTTGTGGAGGTATGGCTGAGGGAACGAGGACGTGGCCTTGTCCCTGTGAGCAATCTGAGCCTTGTTCCTGTCTCGCCTAGCAGTGAAGTAAATAGTTAATGCAAAACAAAGAAGAGGAGTGAGCATCACAAGATCCGGAAGTAGGCGTGTAAGAACGGCGCATGGACAGCGCGTGGACAGCTTTGTATTCCAATAAGGTTTAGCTTAGGTGCGCGTGGACAATTGCTTGTAACCAATAGAGAAGTTGTAGGCGCGTGTGTTAGTGTGGCTGGCTTATAAAGTATCGCTGTACCTTAAAATAAACGAGAATGACCATACCCATATTGGGACTCATCATTACTCCGGAATCGCCTCCCCCTCCGACACTGAAAGAGTGGTCAGGCCTTGGAACAGGCTGCCCAGGGAAGTGGTTGAGTCACCATCCCTGGAAGTATTTAAAAGACGTGTAGATGAGGCACTTAGGGACATGGTGTAGTGGGCATGGTGGTGTTGGGTTGACGGTTGGACTCGATGATCTTAGAGGTCTTTTCCAACCTTAATGATTCTATGATTCTATTATTCTAAGTTTACTATGGGTCAGAAAATAACGGTATTGGTCTCTCATACAGTTTCAGCAGTATTAGAACAAAAGGGGAGTCACTGGCTTTCTCCTTCTCGATTTTTGAAGTACCAAGCTATTTTGGTAGAACAGGATGATGTTAATATACAGACTACTAATATTGTAAACCCAGCATCTTTCCTCAGTGGAGATACCTCAGACCTGTGATGCATGACTGTTTAGAGACAATGGAAGCTGTCTATTCCAGTCGACTGGACCTGAAAGAAGAACCACTGGAGGACGCTGAGGACTCACGGTTCACAGACGGGAGCAGCTTTGTGAAGCAAGGAGAACGTAAGGCTGGGTATGCTGTAACTACCACCCATAGGGTAATAGAGGCTAAATCTTTACCTGTTGGGACATCTACACAGAAGGCCGAAATAATTGCTTTGACTCGAGCCCTAGAATTATCAAAAGGGAAGAAAATTAATATATGGACTGATTCTAAGTATGCTTTTGGAGTGGTGCATGCCCACGGAGCCATTTGGAAAGAATGAGGATTACTCACAGCCCAAGGAAAACAGATAAAACATGCAAAAGAAATTTTACAACTCTTAGAAGCTGTAAAATTGCCAGAGAAAGTGGCTATTATGCATTGCAGAGGACACCAAAAAGGTAACACTGAACAGGAAATTGGAAATAAATTGGCAGATCATGAGGCCAGGCAAGCTGCAGAAAAGACAGAAGTTGAGGCATTGGCTTTGATTCCAGACGGTAAATTTCAACTATTAAAATTAAATTTAGGCTCTGAAAAATATTCAAAGGAAGATAGGAATTTGATTGACGACTTAGGAGGGAAAGAAAAAGATGACGGATGGGTATATACACCAGATGAACGTATTATAATACCCTCCAGAATACTGTGGAAATTAATTTTAGATGAGCACAGTAAAACTCCTTGGGGAGCAGATGCTTTGTACAAGGATCTGAACGAAAGAATAGTAGGTCGCAATTTGTATACTGTGGTGAAACAAGTCATGCAGCAGTGTGAAATTTGTTTGAAAAACAATCCTAATACAACCAATAGGGTACAGGTACGGACAATTGGAAAGGGTAACATCCCAGGGCAACAATGGCAAATAGACTTTTCCGAACTCCCAAGAAAAGGAGGGTATTGGTACTTGTTAGTGTTAACAGACACATTCTCAGGTTGGCCAGAAGCTTTCCCTTGCAGAACAAATAAAGCTCAAGAAGTCATCCGAGTATTGCTGAATGAAATCATACCTCAATTTGGAATACCAGCAGTAATATCATCAGATAGAGGTACTCACTTTTGCGCACAAATAGTTCAACAACTTAGTAAAATGCTAGGGATCGAGTGGCAGTTACATACACCACATCGACCCCAAGCAAGTGGGCAGGTTGAGAAGATGAATCATTTGATAAAACAACAACTAGCTAAAATTTGTCAAGAAACTAATCTATATTGGTATCAAGTGCTTCCACTTGCGTTGCTTAGGATCAGAATAAAACCGAGAACTAAGGAAAGCATAAGTCCTTTTGAAATCCTATTTGGAAGGCCATACCAATTGCAATATAGAGGAGAAGATTTGAATCAGTTAGGAGAAGGATATTTGCAACAGTATATGATCGCTCTAGGAAAACAATTGGGCCAAATAGAAAAGGTTGCCTTAGGAACCAGAGCTAGGGGCCTAGACCAACCAGTTCACCCTTTTAAGCCAGGGGATTGGGTTTATGTCAAAGTTTTTGCAGGTCAACCGCTGGAAGAAAAGTGGAAGGGACCATTCCAGGTGTTGCTGACGACCTTTACTGCAATCAAGATCAAGGAGCAAACACCCTGGATACACCATACTCGTGTGAAGAAAGCTCCACCTGGAGAATGGACTGCTGAAAGGACAAGGACCATTAAAGCTGAAACTTTCTCGAATGCAGTAAATTACACATGGGACTTTGACGTATCATACACTGATATTAGCTTTTGAGTAAGGAATGAAAACACTAAGAGACTTGATATTCCTTTGTTGCTTTTGGATAGAATTACTCCATGAGGGGTCAGGGAATCCATGGAAAAGAAACCTACATATAGACTTGTTACAAAGAACAGTCCAGATCGCTAATAAGTCAGACTGTTGGGCCTGTACTCATTTTCCGGAGCATTCAAAGAAGGGAGTTCCCTTAATTGGAAACCCTATACTAGCTAGTATATCTTGGAACACTCTGTGGGTAAACACTTCTTTTAACGTAAGTAGGGAAATGAAAGAACAGGAATGGATAATTGAGACCCCAACTCCAGAACAAAAATATTGTACCTGTGTACAACAGTGTAACCCCCCCAGAGGAATGGACGAAATCAGATGCCTAACAAAGACTGACTTTGTTGGAAATTATTCTGATTGTAATAAGACTATAAATATTGGGGGTTTAAGACCTATTGAATCTTTTGAATGGCCGGTAACTGAAGGAAGAGGTTGGCATTGGATTTGTGGAAACAAGGCCCATAAGGTCTTGCCACCAAATTGGTCAGGGATATGTGCTTTGGGAGCAGTAGTACCACACATTACTGTGGTTGAGAAATTAGAATCTAAAATGTGGCTAAGAACATATCTTTGAAGAAGTAAGAGAGCTGGAAATAACCCATTAGTAGATAGACCCACCGGGTTCCATTCTTTTGCACGATGGTTTATCCCATGGTTAGGAGTTGGTGAATTAGAGAAAGCTATAGTAAATATATCTGCTACGGTTGAGAAAATTGGGAACGAAACCTATGACGCTAGAAAGGCCTTGCAGGAAGAAGTGTCTGAATTGGCAGAAATAAGCCTCCAGAATAGAATGGCTTTGGACATGATGTTAACCTCTCAAGGAGGAGTATGCACAATGCTAAACACAAGCTGTTATGTATACATAGATCAAAGTGGTAGAATTTCTACTGATTTAGAAGAAATTTGGAAACAGACAAAATTGCTCCATGAAATTGTCCTGTTTCCGCCTGGGACAGAGTTAACTTTCTTCCCAGTAGCTTGGGGTGTGTGCTGTGTTTTGGGTTTGGTATGAGAGGAGTGTTGATGGCCCATTGATGCTTTGGTTGTTGCTGGGTGGTGCTTGCACCAGGGAGACTTTTGGTTTCTCTTTTTGGCCTCCCATGCCCTGCCACGTGCAGGGGAAGCTGGGGTGGGGGGGAAGCACAGCCGGGGTGGTGGACCCAGCTGGCCAATGGGGTATTCTATACCGTGTGACATCATGCTCAGTATAAAAACCAGGGGTGTGGGGGGGCTCGCCCCCCATTCGTGACACGCAGTCGGCGGTCGGTGAGTGTGGTGGTGCATTCCCCCCCCTCCTTTTCCTCTGGGCTATGATACGATCTCAGAACCTTCTGTTAAGCTTTAGCCATTGTGTATGAGTGGGGCGGTTAAGCGTCCCTTGGCTGTACCAAGCACTCTTGCATGGCTAAGGTGGGGAACAACACTGATCGTACCAGGGACACTAGCTACATGATCAAGGTAGGGAACAGAAACAAGAGATAATTCGTCATCTCTGACAGCTCTGAAGCTTTCCCTACCTGGATCATAGCTCAAGTGGAACAATACCATTGTTACCGTGAAACAATACCATAATTACTACCCTGGACCACCTCGGATAGTAGCCAAAATGGAAATTTACTGATGACTGAAGCCAATCATCTTGCAAACCTATAAACAGCGGTACCAAGTGAGACCCTTTGAGCTCTCCTGGACCACAGCGGGCTGCATCCAGAACCTCCCTCTGAGTGGGACGCCTCTCAGAGTCCGCAAACTCGAATTTGCGATGCTCGGAGGATCCCCGAGATTCTGGGCTGAGACACTCCTCGGGGCTCAACTCTTCGCCCGTTGAGAAATGCCAAAGCATTTGACGTGAGTATTTCACGGGACTCGAGGGGAATTTTTAACAGGTATACCTTTAACTCTAGGCCTTTCGTTTAGCTTTGGTACCATATTCATATGAATGCATGTATATATATGTGTATTGATTGATATAGATCTTTTGCGCGCTTACAGTTATCTGTAGTTATATATGTATTAATTGATCTAGATCTTTTATGTGCTTATCTATATAGTTACTAACAAGTATAACCTGTAGTTAAGTTGTTTTAATCTTTGTAGCATCTTGACTAATTCTTTGTGCAAGCTGTCAAATTAATCAATGTTTAAGCATTGTAAGACTCTAAGTTGCTGCTAAAAACTCTTAACCCTTTAGTCATAAACCGTTGCCCGGGTCTGAGACTAAGGGTAGATCCAGCCAAAAGGGTCTACTCTGAACCTCGTGACCCAACAGGAGGTCCTTCCTATCCCTTTCTGTATTAGACATAAACCGTTGTCCAAGTCTGAGACTAAGATTGGGTCCAGTTGGATCTCTTCTGAACCTCGTGACTCAACGGGAGGGTCCCCCTTTTACTTTTTACCTTTTACTTTTTACCTTTTTATCTTTTAACCCTTCTACTCTTAATCTCTGTACAAATCATTCCAACACAATTCTAATACGATTTTCCCCCCTGTGTAACTTAATCCATGTAATAAGTAATAGAGTGAACCTTGCCATCAAATTCTGTTAAGTCACGTTTCTATAAATTTCTATTAAAATCACCCTTTGCCAATACCTTGCCAGTGATTCTTTATGCGACCTTAAAACCACCCATTCGTGACAGTAAGCAGTTGCATTGTGCATTGCCTGCTTTGTATATTCTGATATTGTTGTTGTTCTCATTGTTATTACTACTGTTCTACTTTGTTTTATGTCAATTATTAAACTGTTTTTATCTCAATCCGGGAGTTTTCCTACTTGTGCCCTCCCGATTCTCTCCCCCATCCTACTGGAGATGGGGGGTGAGCGAGCGGCTGCGTGGGGTTTAGCTGCTGGCTGGGGTTAAAACACGACAGTCCTTTTTGGCGCGCAACGTGGGGCAGCGAAGGGTTGAGATAACAACAGGTTAACTAGAGCATATTAAGGAATTTATATCTGTTAACATATTAATTTGTTCTGCACCATGCTCTTGTTTTTACTGTACCTATTAAAGATTGGAGTTGGGTTTTGCAGTCTGCTGTGCTCTGCAGTGATTAATGATGTTTTGCCTGGGAGGTTTGTTACTAAAATGCTGGCATTGGGGGTTATTTGGTATTTGGGATTTGTAATGAAGCCGTTTCTGTATTTCGGGTACCACCTCATGGAGACCATTAGCAATTATACCTTTTCCTCCGAGAGATTTTTTATGGAGGAAATAGAGAATGGCACCCTCACTACCTTCCTCTATGATGTCGTCTCCTTCGTTAAAATAACTTGCCAGTGCCTTGAACATCCCTGGGTAGTTAGGATACATCTATTGGTACTCCTTGGGAATATTGTTGTGGTTTTATCCAAGGTTAGTAAGCAATTTAAGAATGTCATCCAGAGATCTGCCCCAAGGCTGGATAGTTATGAGTGGCAGGGCGAGTGGGATAGCATGGGCAAGTGCCTAGGACGGTGGGCACCCCCAGTGTTTTGGAACTTCACCCCTTGAGCAAGTGCAGAATCCTGAAAAATTAGTAGAATATTTGGAAAAAGCATGCTGTCACCCTGGCCATTCTAGGGAGACACAAATCACTGCAATGTGCTGGGGCCTGGCCCATGCCTACCGAGCCCTGCTTAACACCACTCAGAACCCCCAAGGGGAAGAAAAGGCCTCTGCAGCTGATGACAAAGCAACAGGCCCTATGGCTACCCCACCACCCACGGCAGGCACGGTGGCTACTCCGCCCCCTGTGACAGAGAACCAACGCATGCCGGTATCAGTCGCCCCTATGTTGTCCGAAAAGCGGATTCATGCCCAGCATGCAAGTAACCAATTCCACACGCTCAGGAGAGATAGTGTTTTATTCCGGCCTGGGTGCTCGGTGGACTTGCCACAAATCAAGCACACCTGGTCTAGTCACCTTTCTGTTTATATCCATGCTTCTCATACATATTTTAAATTTCTCTTTTACATATTCATTACATTTTCAAGAACTAATTATAATATTACATCATCTTAAACACATGCGCACTAAAGCCTTTAGGGTCTCCTTGGGGGTCTCGGGTGGTCTCTGGTGGTCGGCAGGGTAGTGAACTCTTCATGAACTTATTTCTTCTTTACCTTATAGGGTCGCAGTTTGTCCCTGAGCCATGCTTGGACCACGTTTGTTTATAGTTTCCAAGGTTATTCTTCACTAGAGCCTAACAATGCTTCCAGGATACACAATTTGTACTAGTTACAATTCTACACACCTGCAAACACAACACCTGTTGGTTACCTGACTTCTAAGCAACAAGTCTTCATTGTTTAGAATTACAGAAGGGAGCAGTAGACTTACAGAAGCAAGCAGTATGGAATAGTAGATACTGTACCTACTACATCACCTATACAAAAAAGAAAAAGCACAAGAAAATCAGCTCGTTTAGTAAGGGATGAAAATGAACCAGGGCCAGCACGAGAACAGGAGGAGGAAGAAGCAGAACCCATAAATGAGATGGTAACCACCCGATCCCTATCCCTGAGTGAGCTGCGAGATATGCGAAAAGACTTCAGCCATCGTCCAGGCGAGCACATTGTCACCTGGCTGCTCCGATGCTGGGATAATGGGGCCAGTAGCCTGGAATTAGAGGGTAGGGAAGCCAAGCAGCTGGGATCCCTTTCTAGGGAAGGGGGCATTGACAAAGCAATTGGAAAAGGGACACAAGTCCTCAGCCTCTGGAGGCGACTCCTGGCAGGCGTGAAGGAAAGGTATCCCTTCAAGGAAGATGTCATATGTCACCCAGGAAAGCGGACCACCATGGAGAGAGGTATCCAGTACCTGAGGGAATTAGCCGTGCTGGAAGTGATTTATGATGACCTGAACAACGAGCAGTTATCCAAAGACCCAGATGAAGTCAAATGCACCCGACCCATGTGGCGGAAGTTTGTACGGAGCGCACCAGCGTCACATGCAAAGTCATTGGCAAAAATGACCTGGAAAGACAGAGAGGAACAAACAGTGGATGAACTGGCTGGCCAATTCCGGCAATATGAAGAAAGTCTCTCTTCCTCCCTACAGGCCTCTGTCTCTGCTGTGGAGAAACTGTCCGGGGAGGTCCAGCAACTCAAAGAGGATATGTCCTGCTCCCCACCTGCACGGGCCAGTGTCTCAGCCATTAGGAGTAAGCGTCCCTCTGCTCAAGAGAGGAGACATTGTGGGTACACACCCCGGGGCACCCTGTGGTTTTACCTGCGTGACCACAGAGAGGACATGAGGAAGTGGGATGGAAAACCTACCTCAGTCCTACAGGCACGGGTACATGAGTTGCAAGGAAAAACAACCACAAAAGGGGGTTCTTCCAGGAAAACTGCTGCTCCAGTCTCCAGTGATCAGCTCCCCAGACAGAGTAGAAGGGCTGATTCCACTTCCGACCTTAACAAAGGGACTTCTGATTCATACTTACAAGAAGTGAGTAGCGAATATGATGACCAGGACTAGAGGGGCCCTGCCTCCAGCCAGGTGGAAGAAAGGGACAACCGGGTTTACTGGACTGTGTGGATTCGATGGCCTGGCACATCAGACCCACAGGAGTATAAGGCTCTCGTAGACACTGGTGCACAGTGTACCCTGATGCCATCAAGCTATAAAGGGGCAGAACCCATCTGTATTTCTGGAGTGACAGGGGGATCCCATGAGTTAACTGTATTGGAGGCCGAAGTGAGCCTAACCGGGAATGAGTGGCAGAAGCACCCCATTGTGACTGGCCCAGAGGCTCCGTGCATCCTTGGCATAGACTACCACAGGAGAGGGTATTTCAAGGACCCAAAAGGGTACCGGTGGGCTTTTGGTATAGCTGCCCTGGAGACGGAGGAAACTAAACAGCTGTCCACCTTGCCCGGTCTCTCGGAGGACCCTTCTGTTGTGGGGTTGCTGAAGGTCAAAGAATAACAGGTACCAATCGCTACCACAACAGTGCACCGGTGGCAATACCGCACCAACCGAGACTCCCTGATTCCCATCCATGAGCTGATTCGTCGACTGGAGAGCCAAGGAGTGATCAGCAAGACTCGCTCACCCTTTAACAGTCCCATATGGCCAGTGCGAAAGTCTAATGGACAGTGGAGACTAACAGTAGACTATCATGGCCTGAACGAAGTCACGCCACCACTGAGTGCAGCCATTGCAGACATGTTAGAACTCCAATATGAACTGGAGTCAAAGGCAGCCAAGTGGTACGCCACAATGGATATCGCTAATGCGTTCTTCTCAATCCCTTTGGCGGCAGAGTGCAGGACACAGTTTGCTTTCACTTGGAGGGGCGTCCAGTACACCTGGAACCGACTGCCCCAGGGGTGGAAACACAGCCCTACCATTTGCCATGGACTGATCCACACCGCACTGGAACAGGGTGAGGCTCCAGAACACCTGCAATACATTGATGACATCATCGTATGGGGCAACACAGCAGAAGAAGTTTTTGAGAAAGGGGAGAGAATAGTCCAAATCCTTCTGAAGGCCGGCTTTGCAAGAAAACAAAGTAAGGTCAAGGGACCTGCCCAGCAGATCCAGTTTTTAGGAATAAAATGGCAAGATGGACGTCGTCAGATCCCAATGGATGTGATCAACAAAATAACAGCCATGTCCCCACCAGCTAGCAAAAGGGAAACACAAGCTTTCTTAGACGTTGTGGGCTTTTGGAGAATGCATATTCCAAGTTACAGTCAGATCGTAAGCCCTCTCTATCACGTGACCAGGAAGCAGAACGACTTCAAATGGGGCCCTGAGCAACAACAAGCATTTGAACAAATTAAACAGGAGATAGTTCATGCAGTAGCCCTTGGGCCAGTCCGGGCAGGACAAGATGTAAAGAATGTGCTCTACACCGCAGCCGGGGAGAATGGCCCTACCTGGAGCCTCTGGCAGAAAGCACCAGGGGAGACTCGAGGTCGACCCCTGGGGTTTTAGAATTGGGGATACAGAGGATCCGAGGCCCGCTACACTCCAACTGAGAAGGAGATATTGGCAGCATATGAAGGGGTTCGAGCTGCTTCGGAAGTGGTTGGTACTGAAGCACAGCTCCTCCTGGCACCCCGACTGCCAGTGCTGGGCTGGATGTTCAAAGGGAGGGTCCCCTCTACACATCATGCAACCGATGCTACGTGGAGTAAGTGGGTCGCACTGATCACACAATGGGCCCAAATAGTCGCCCAGGAATCTTGGAAGTGTTCACGAACTGGCCAGAAGGCAAAGACTTTGGAATATCCCCAGAGAAGGTGGAGGTGACGTGTGCTGAAGAGGCCCCACTGTGTAACAAACTACCAGAAAATGAGAAGCAATATGCCCCGTTCACTGAAGGGTCCTGAAAACATCGGAGGTGGAAGGCTGCTGTATGGAGTCCTATACGCCAAGTCGCAGAAACTGCTGAAGGAGAAGGTGAATCGAGTCAGTTTGCAGAGGTGAAAGCCATCCAGCTGGCCTTGGACATTGCTGAACGAGAAAAATGGCCAGTACTTTATCTCTATACTGACTCATGGATGGTGGCAAATGCCCTGTGGGGGTGGTTGCAGCAGTGGAAGCAGAACAACTGGCAGCCACAGAGGTAAACCCATCTGGGCTGCCGCACTGTGGCAAGATACTGCTGCCTGGGTAGAGAACCTGTTTGTAAAAGTACGTCACGTGGATGCTCACGTACCCAAGAGTCGGGCCACTGAAGAACATCAATTCTATATTGATGAATATAGAACACCAAGATTCTATATTGGTTGCGGAGGGGAACGTTGCCACCAAGGACGAGGATAAGGCTGAGGTACTCAACGCCTTCTTTGCCTCAGTCTTTAATAGTCAGAGCAGTTATCCTCAGGGTACTCAGCCCCCTGAGCTGGAAGTCAGGGACAGCGAGCAGGATAAACCCCCCATAATCCAAGAGGAAGCAGTTAACGACCTGCTACGCCACCTGGATGCTCACAAGTCTATGGGGCTTGATGGGATCCACCTGAGGGTACTGAGGGAGCTGGCGGAGGAGCTTGCCAAGCCACTCTCCATCATTTACCAGCAGTCCTGGTATAACAGGGGAGGTCCCGGATGACTGGAGGCTCGCCAATGTGACGCCCATGTACAAGAAGGGCCGGAAGGAGGATCCGGGGAACTACAGGCCGGTCAGCCTGACCTCGGTGCCAGGGAAGATTATGGAGCGGTTCGTCTTGAGGGCGCTCACAAGCCATGTCCGGGACAACCAGGGGATTAGGCCCAGCTAACATGGGTTCATGGAAGGCAGGTCCTGCTTGACCAACCTGATCTCCTTCTATGACCAGGTGACCCGCCTAGTGGATGAGGGAAAGGCAGTGGATGTGGTCTACCTGGACTTCAGTAAAGCCTTTGACACTGTCTCCCACAGCATTCTCCTAGAGAAGCTGGTGGCTCACGGCCTAGACAGGTACACTCTTCACTGGGTAAAAAAACTGGCTGGACGGCCGAGCCCAGAGAGTTGTGGTGAACGGAGTTAAATCCAGTTGGCGGCCGGTCACGAGCGGTGTTCCCCAGGGCTCAGTACTGGGGCCGGTCCTGTTCAATATCTTTATCAATGATCTGGATGAGGGGATCGAGTGCTCCCTCAGTAAGTTTGCAGACGACACCAAGTTGGGCGGGAGTGTTGATCTGCTCGAGGGTAGGAAGGCTCTGCAGAGGGACCTGGACAGGCTGGATCGATGGGCCGAGGCCAACTGTATGAGGTTCAACAAGGCCAAGTGCCAGGTCCTGCACTTCGGCCACCACAACCCCATGCAACGCTACAGGCTTGGGGAAGAGTGGCTGGAAAGCTCCCTGGAGGAAAAGGACCTGGGGGTGCTGACTGACAGCCGGCTGAACATGAGCCGGCAGTGTGCCCAGGTGGCCAAGAAGGCCAACGGCATCCTGGCCTGTATTAGGAATAATGTGGCCAGCAGGAGTAGGGAGGTGATCGTGCCCCTGTACTCGGCACTGGTGAGGCCGCACCTCGAATCCTGTGTTCAGTTTTGGGCCCCTCACTACAAGAAGGACATGGAGGTGCTGGAGCGTGTCCAGAGGAGGGCAACGAAGCTGGTGAAGGGCCTGGAGCACAAGCCTTATGAGGAGCGGCTGAGGGAACTGCGGTTGTTTAGCCTGGAGAAGAGGAGGCTGAGGGGAGACCTCATCGCGCTCTACAACTACCTGAAAGGAGGTATGAGAAATATGCTGGGGAAGACAGTCTGGGTTACTCCTGCCTCTGGCAAGGGAAAACCCATCCGTGGGATTGCTTTTGCTCAGGGACCTGGATGCACTTTGTGGGTGATGCGAAAGGATGGGGAAGTCCGGTGTGTACCTCAAGGGGATTTAATTTTGGGTGAAAATAGCCAGTGAACTGGATTGTATGATGCTAATTACTATATAATACTGTGTGTCGTCACTTCTATGGTTGCTATATGTCATATCAGCGGTCTTGCAGTAAGAATCACCCAGATTAATGAAGAAGGAACTCCGATGAAACCGAGCAAAGTGCAACGACGATAGAACCTGACGAGCGCAGTGATAATGGAACCAGAATTGGCCTCAGCATGCAACAGTCCAACACCACACACCATCTCTCCTGCCCTGAAAGACTGTTGTGACAGATGGAACCCGAAGTCGTGGGCTAAATTAACTCAATGGACATTTTAGAGGGATGGCCCATAGACTAAGGGAATGATATCCCTGTGTGCGTATATATCAAAAGGCAGGAAAAGCGGTGATGACTAATTGGAATGTATGGGAAAATATGAGACCTGGGCATGATGTAGATGGTATAGAATAAGGGGTGGATATTGTCCCGGTTCCGGCTGGGACAGGGTTAACTTTCTTCCCAGTAGCTTGGGGGGTGTGCTGTGTTTTGGATTTTGTATGAAAGGAACATTGATGGCCCACTGATGCTTTGGCTATTGCTGGGTGGTGCTTGCACCGGGGATGTTTTTGTTTCTCTTTTCGGCCTCCCATGCCCTGCCATGTGCAGGGTAAGCTGTAGGGGGTGGGGAGCATAGCCGGGGTGGTTGACCCAGCTGGCCAATGGGGTATTCTATACCATGTGACATCATGCTCAGTATAAAAACCAGGGATGTGGGGGGGCTCGCCCCCGTTCGTGACACGCGGTCGGCGGTCGGTGAGCAGTTGCGTTGTGCATTGTCTTCTTTGTATATTCTGCTATTGTTGTTGTTCTCATTGTTATTATTACTGTTCTACTTTGTTTTATGTCAATTATTAAACTGTTTTTATCTCAACCCGTGAGTTTTCCTACTTGTGCCCTCCCGATTCTCTCCCCCATCCCACCGGAGGTGGGGGGTGAGCAAGCGGCTGCCTGGGGTTTATTTGCTGGCTGGGGTTAAACCACAACACTGGGTCCCCGGGTCTCTGCATCCGTCTGTCTGTCTCTGGGTCCCTCGGTCTCTGGGTCCATCTGATGGTCTCTGGATCTCCGGTTCCATTGTTGGGTCCATCTCTGGGTCTCCGGGTGCATCTCTGGGTCTGTTCCTTGGGACTCTGGGTACGTCTATCCATCTCTGGGTCTTTGAGTCCATGCCTGGGACCATGTCTCCGTCTCTGGGTGTCTGGGTCTCTGGGTTGGTCTCTCGCTCCCTGAGTCCATATGTCCATCTCTGGGTCTGTTGCTGGGTCTCCGGGTACCTGGGTCTCTGAGTCTGTCTCTAGGTCTCTAGGTTCACAGTTCTGTCTATGGGTCTCTAGGTCCATCTGCCCGTGTTTAGGATCCTGGGTCTCTGGGTCCGGGCCTGGGTCCCTAGGTCCATAGGTCCGTCTCTGGGTCCCTGGGTCTCTGGGCCTGACAGTCTGTCTCTGGGTGCCTGGGTCCTTGAGTCCACCTCCGGGTTCCTGGGTCCCTCCATCCACCTCTGGGTCTCTGGGTCCATCGGTCTGTTTCAGGGTCTCCGAGTCTGTCTCTGGGTCCATCCCTGGGTCTCTGTGTCCGTCTGTCCATCTCTGGGTCTGTTTCTGTCCATCTCCGTGTGTTTGTCTCTCCCTGTGTCAGTCAGTCTCTGTGTGTGTGTGTCTGTCTGTCTGTTGGTCAGTCTCTGTGTGTCTGTCAGTCAGACTATGTGTGTTTGTCTGTCGTTCTCTGTGTCCATCTGTGTCTCTGTGTCTGTCAGCTCTATCAAGTCTGTCAGTCTCTGTGTGTCTGTCAATCTCTTAGCTTTTGTCAATCAGTCTCTGTGTGAGTGCGCACGTGTATGTATCTGTCGGTCGCTGTGTCATTCTCTGTGTGTCCATCTGTCGGTTGGTCTCTGTGTCCATCTCTGTGTGTCCATCTGTATCTGTCTGTCCATCTCTGCATGTCCATCTCTGTGTGTCTGTCTGTCCATCTCTGTGCATGCCTGTTGTGGTTTAACCCGGCAGGCAGCTAAACACCACAGAGCCATTCGCTCACTCCCTCACAGTGGGATGGGGGAGAGAATTGGAAAAAAAAAAGTAAAATTCGTGGGTTGAGATAAAGACAGTTTAATAGGACAGAAAAGGAAGGGAAAATAATAATAATAATAATGATAAAAGAATATACAAAACAAGTGATGCACAATGCAATTGCTTATCACCCGCCGAACGATGCCCAGCCAGTTCCCGAGCAGTGGTGTCCCCCCCAGCCAACTCCCCCCAGTTTATATACTGAGCATGACGTCATATGGTATGGAATACCCTGTTGGCCAGTTTGGGTCTGCTGTCCTGGCTGTGCCCCCTCCCAGCTTCTCGCTGGCAGGGCATGGGAAGCTGAAAAGTCCTTGACTAGAGTAAGCACTACTTAGCAACAACTAAAACATCAGTGTGTTATCAACATTATTCTCATACTAAATCCAAAACACAGCCCTCTACCAGCTACTAGGAAGAAAATTAACTATCCCAGCTGAAACCAGGACAATGACAGAGCTGATATTTCCCTAAATGGACTGTGGCCCATAGATGAGCCTATGCCAGAGCAGGAACACTCTGAAAGGGACTGCAGCCTGTGAAGGACCCATGCCAGCGCATAGGAAACAAGTGAGAAGGAAGGATTGTCAGAGAGAAACCGCTACATCCCGACCACAACTCCCCACTATGCCACTGACTGCCTCACTGAAGGGACTGAGTGTAACTTGCAGTGATAACAAGCGGGGAGGAGAGGAGTCTGGAGGGAAGGAGTGAAGTTGAGCCTGGGAAAGGGGGACAAAAGGTGTTTTCCCTAAGTGTGTAAATGTTTGTTTCTTGTTTGTTTGTTTGTTTTGTTTCCCATGATACCATAATCAGTACTCAAATATTTATATTAGTTGGAAATAAATTAATTTAAATTCCCCAAAGGCGAGTCTGTTTTGCCCATGACGGTACTTGATAAGTGATTTTCCTGTCTTTATTTCGACCCATGAGTCTTGTCACTCTCTTGTTGTTCTTATTTTCTTCTCCATCCCACTGGGGTGGGGTGAGTGAGCAGCTATGTGGGTGCTTGGCACTGAGGCCAACCCACCATAATAAAAAACAGAAGTAAAGCATGACAAGTAGCCTATTTTCCAGTATTAATTCTAGTATCTTAGCTTGAAGACTTTGTTAGAGATGCAACCATAAATCAAAGCTGAATTAGCAACTGTGCCAGATTTGTGCCTGCTTACTTGCAGGAGAGAGATTCTAGAATTAAAATTGAAAGGAGGCCCAAATAGTGAGAGCCTTTATCAGAACCCAAGCTGATTTCAAGTTAGCTCTGCAGAAATTTTAGCACAGATTAAAGACTTCAAAAGATGTAACATTATTGAGTTGGCACGAGTAGATTTTAACCTCAGAGTCCAGGTAAATCTTTGTGTATACTCTAGGCTACTAGGGGAGAATGACCCACAAACTTTCCTGTGAAGTCAGAACCATATTTATAAAATGCCTGAATTATTTCTACTTCTAGAAAAGCTGAGGTTTAGTCAGCTGCATAAGAAGGTCAATATTTGCATCAGCTTCAATGTCTATTTTGACCTACAACAAAGGTAGTTCAGAGAGAAGCTGAAGAAGCACCTAATATTGCAAAGCATCAACCAAAAAAAAAAAAGGTTTTGCAAGGAAGAAATTTCTTAAAATGAAACTCCCTGAACACAAATATTTCTGATATTTGTAGGACCTTCAGTGACACAGGGGTACCTGGGCCAGTGTGCGCTTTGCTCTCAGACCCCATTCTCCCTATCATCTGTGATAGTCTGCTCTAGGACCAGACAATAGCTCTCCTTGAGAAGCAGCTTGGATACATGATTGCTTGGAGCAAATGTACTCCAGTTTCATGCTTAAAACCTTCCGTCATGCTACCCCTTACATTATATCCCTTCTGTAAAACAGACAAAAGCAATATGATTGAAAAAGCTTCGTAACACTGCCTCATTATTGGAGATACTTTGAATTGAACTTGCTCCATCAGCCCAGCCCAAAACATACATGTGGTTACATATCAGAACACTACCCGGGTGGGACCAAGAGCCACTTGGCCAGTCCACTTCAGAAAGCACTAACCCTAAGCATTGCTGTCACAAGGAAGTCCATGAAAAATCACCCCAAGGCTCTCTCCCTGTCACAGGCCACAGCCATACAGCAAATGCAGGGACATTATGATCTATTGTGGTCTTTTGTTAGAGAGGTGGCAGCTGTGACAATTGCTCCTCTCATGTAACTTAAATTCAATAAGGCATAGCCATGTTCTGCATCACACTTAGCAGGAGAAACAAAGGTAACAGTAGTTTGCAGTCACCCTGTTTTATCTGAATGCAGCAGCATGAAAAGTAGAAAACTAGCCATTACATTTTTCTCTTCTGCTATAGCTAAAAAATAATGGGGTGTAATAAGAGTGGAGACCTGAACTCTACCTTCTGCTATTGCTAGATGCAAGAAGGGATGAGAGAAAGAAGATGCTTTGTATTAGATCAAGTTCAGGCACAAAACATGCAAAGTGAACTGGTCTAAAGTGAGGGGTGGGGGTATTTGTTTGGGGGGGGTAGTGTTTTTTTTTAAAGTTTCCCACACATGGATGTCCTGTTTGACCTGACCTTTAGAGAAAAGAGATGCAATTCTGGTTGTTCAAGATCATTAAGTCTTACACAAAAAAAAAACCCTCACAAAAACCCAAACCACAAATAACACAATCCACTGCCCAAATTAAAAAATTCTTATAAAAAAGTATTATTATATCACAAAATGATTATTATTTCACTCAATAAATAACAGCAGAAGTCAATAAAGCAATAACAGTCCTAAAAAGCAACTACCACTGCACAGATATGTCTGAAGCTATATCCAAATGCTGCACTATATTAAGATATACACTTACCTTGGGTCTGAAGTTGGTAGTCGGTCCTACGTATTCATGCTGGGCTTTTACAGTTCCCCAAGGATGGTATATTTTGAAACATTCATTGCAATAGCTTCCATTGCAGTACATGCAGTGCTCTCTGGATTATCAAGTTGAAAGTTTGTAGAAATCATACATAATAGCTGTGGCTGCCCTGCCTGTATCTTTCCCCAATGGTTTCCAAAGTAAAGTTTTGAAATAAGCCAGTGATGCCACGTTCTCCAAGATCAATATCATGCTGACAGCCAGGACAAGGAAACACAGTCATTCTAGGAGTCAGTGAATTGCATTTTCTGCCTGTATAAACCACAAATCCTGGTTTAGTAGGAGCATAAACAAAAGTTTTAGATTTTAAAGGGAAAAGCACAGGAATTTATGAACCAATCCCAAACTATTTTAGCACATCATCCAAACCAGTACAATACTAATTCATATGCATTCTGCCAAGCCAAAGAGAATAGATTTGCCATTACAAGGCACTGTGTGTGAGTCAGCACAGGCAGAGCACAGGAACAACCACAAAACCATGGGTGAAATGCAAAGAGTAAATTTATTCTCGTTACCTCACCAACCGGGGGGATCCTTGAAGCAGCACCTGGGCAGAGGCACACAAGTGGGGACGCAGGCACCACTGAGCTCGGTCCATGCTGGAGGATCGCCGACCCTGCCGTTTTCGCCTGTTTATCAGGGATTCGCACAGGCGTAGTTTACCACTGTGCTTTGATCTTTCCCACAGCAGGGCAGGAATCTCAAGCATGTTCGATAGGGTGCCTCTAAGTCTATCACAGGCCTATGTTATCTAAACACAGATGTTCTACTTGTCCAACACACAAGGCTAAACAACAATTAGAATGATATATGTGTTTTTCAACACCCCAGCTGCAAGTCACTTGAGCGTGTTTACAATCCTCCTCGCCAATCTTCCGTTATTTTCCCACACACTGTAATGTTCAAATCCAGAGGACATTACAAACTACTCTAAAACTTAATTCCATGTCATTTAACTGTTCCAATTCTATCATCTGCTTTCCACAGTTTTGTTTCTTGCAACAGCACTATGTCAACAACACTACCCTTTTCTTCAAAGCAGGCACTGCACAGCCAGACATTTCTAAAAACAGTTTCTTTTCTGTTCAGAATGTCTCACCATCCCTGCACAAGGTGGGGAAGTAGACTGGCTAAACCTGGGGATGGTTACTTTAACTAGTCTGAGGGTTTACACAGGAAGAAACTGTTTGACTTCATAACCCTAAGAAACTCCTATGGTAATTACGTAGCATGTAGAGCTTAAAAAGGCACTCCCTTAAGAGAACATGCTGTAGATCCTGGTCTAGTTTTGGATGCATTCAATTTGCAGCCTTTTTAAACACTAAACATGTACTTTCTGTAAACCAGTTGGTATTAGGCTAACTGGCTGCCCAAATACAGAGTCATGGCTTTGTAACTTTGATGGTAATTGGTGAGTGATCTCTCCCTGTCCTTATCTCGATCCACGAGCCTTTCGTTATATTTTCTCTCCCCTGTCCAGCTGAGGAGGGGGAGTGATAGAGCAGCTTGGTGGGCACCTGGCGTCTAGTCAAGGTCAACCCACCACAGATGCTTATTCCCAGAGTGAGAATAAACAGTTTTTCCCAGATGAATACAGCCAATTTTGAGCTCCTAGAAGTTTGCTCTGGCTGAGACAACTTTCTTATCCCAAGAGGATTCAGAAAAGCAAAAGAACTAGGCATTACCACTACGAAATACCAACCAAATCAGTTAGTCAAAACATACAGAGGCTGACTTGGCCTTTCCCCAGCTAAATGGCTTTAATAAAAGATCACTGAGTCCCTACACCAATTAAAGGGAACACTGAGATGAGTAAATTTGAGAGATACCTCTACCTTGAATTAGGGAACCATAGAACTGCACGGTTAAATAGAATATGTCCATCTCTTTTTGTTTTAGAAGGGGATTGCAGAGAAGTTACATTCCCACCAAATAGCTATGCACACATTTCTTCTCCTCTCCAAAATAAAGTGATCCAAGGTTCAAGTAAAGCTGCAAGCTTAAAAGCTTAAAAAAGCCTTTGGAATTTGTTCTAAAAATGGCTCATGCAGACCCAAAAGCTATTCATGGCACAATGTTCTTAAAGCTATCAAACAGGGAGTGCATCCCTGTCTCGTTCATGAACTCAAGTGGAGCAACAATCAAAGAACAGTCATTTAAGTAATTCTGAAGCAGGCTAAGCCAGCATTTATGTCTAACATATCCTCTCAGCTTCCCCTTACAAAGAAACTAAAATCTAACCTCTATAACTGGAGCACAGTTTTAAAATCCCTTTGAGAGGATCACAAGTTGCTACAACTAGCAAGCTTATAAATGGAGGTATGACTTGGAGTACATACAGCTGAATTCTTACAGTGTTGAAATAGGTTATTTTTTTAGAATGGGAAATTTGTTCTTAACTGTATTTAGTCATCTATCTTCTCTTCAAAAAGAAATGAAGCATCAACGTTTCTGAAGTGTCCTTTGATGCTAGCCAAAAGACACTTGCCTTGCACTGCTCTTTTATGGTTGCTTCAACCAACAATTTAAAACCAAAATTTAAAAGCAAACCAAAATAAGGAATTCATTCACTACTTCCCATCAGCAGGCAGATGTTTAGCCATTTCCAGGAAAGCAGGGCTTCATCACCTATAAGAGTTACATAGAATCATAGAATATCTCAAGTTGGAAAGGACCCATAAGGATCATTGAGTCCAACTCCCTGCTCCTCGCAGGACTACCTAAAACTAAACCATATGACTAAGAGCATCGTCCAGACGGTCCTTGAACTCTGACAGACTTGGTGCTGTGACCACTTCCCTGGGGAGCCTGTTCCAGTGACCGACCACCCTCTCAGGGAAGAACCTTTTCCTAATGTCCCATCTGAACTTCCCCTGACGCAGTTTCATTCCATTTCCTCGTGTCCTATTGCTGGTCACCAGAGAGAGGAGATCAGCACCTCCCCCTCCGCTGCCCCTCTTGAGGAAGTTGTAGACTGCGATGAGGTCACCCCTCAGCCTTCTCTTCTCCAAGCTGAACAAACCAAGTGACCTCAGCCACTCCTCATAAGTCTTGCCCTCGAGGCCTTTCACCATCTTGGTCGCCCTCCTCTGGACACACTCTAATAGTTTGATGTCCTTCTTATATTGAGGTGCCCAAAACTGCACACAGTACTCCAGGTGGGGCCGCACCAGTGCAGTGTAGTGTGGGACAATCACCTCCCTCGACCGGCTAGCTATGCTGTGCTTGATGCACCCCAGGACACGGTTGGCCCTTTTGGCTGCCAGGGCATGCTGTTGACTCATATTCAACTTGCCATCAACCCAAACCCCCAGATCTCTTTCCACGGGGCTGCTCTCCAGCCTCTCGTCCCCCGATTTGTACGTATAGCCAGGATTACCCCGTCCCAGGTAGAGAATCTTGCACTTGCTCTTGTTAAATTTCATATGGTTGGTGATTGCCCAGCTCTCTAGTCTATCCAGATCTCTCTGTAAGGCCTCTCTACCCTCAAGGGAGTCCACAGCTCCTCCTAATTTAGTATCGTTGGCAAACTTTCTTAATGTACATTCGATTCCTACTTGCTGGGGAGGGAAAAAGAGCGAGGAAAAAGAGAAAGCCTTGATGCTGTGCAAGTACTGTTCAGCAATAGCTAAAACATTGGTGTGTTGTCAACACTGTTTTAGCCACAAACCCAAAACACAGCACCATACAGGTTGCTATGAAGAAAGTTAAGTCCATCCCAGCCAGACCCAATGCAATCTTCTTTACTGAAATTATTGGTCCAAAGCCCTCATGATTATTTTTATCTGTAGTTGCTGCATGCAACATCAGCAATTTTCGGTAATCTGGTCTGTAAAGTCTCATACACTATCAGTCATACTATGAGGTTTGGCAGGAGAATTCAACTCTCCTGGTCTCTAAAGTCTTTCAGATTGTGATATTTCATGACGCTCTTTGTACCATGATTATTCAGCTTCTCAAATCAGTCACTTGAAAAGGTTTTTGAATTATGAGAAACTATAGTCTTTGTACTTGGCTGAAGATCAAGAGCTCTGAATCTGTCATCAGAAATGTCTTTATTTGCTTATCTTGGAGGGGACCTTAAGACCCAGGATATCTGTTATGTAAGCTTTCAGTAGGTCAATTAAAAAATAAATTTCAGATGTCAAACTTTGATGCTTGACTTCCTAAATTAATACATGTTGTTTTGGGTTAACCCTGGTAGGCAGCTAAGCCCCACACAGCTGCTCACTCATTCCCCACCTCAGTGGGATGGGGAAGAGAATCAGAAAGGCAAAAGTGTGAAAATTCATGGGTTGAGATAAAGACAGTTTAATAGGGAAAGCAAAAGCTGTGCACACAAGCGAAGCAAAACAAGGAATTCATTCACTACTTCCCATCGGCAGGCAGATGTTCAGCCATCTCCAGGAAAGCAGGGCTCCATCACGCGTAATGGTTACTTGGGAAGACAGGCGCCATAACTCCGAACGTCCCCCCCTTCCTCCTTCTTCCCCCGGCTTTTATTGCTGAGCATGACGTCATATGGTATGGAATATCCCTTGGGTCAGTTGGGGTCAGCTGTCCCAGCTGTGTCCCCTCCCAACTTCTTGTGCACCTCCAGCCTACTCGCTGGCGGGGCAGTGTGAGGAGCAAAAAAGGCCTTGACTCTGTGTAAGCACTGTTCAGCAATAACTGAAATATCCATGTGTTATCAACAGTTTTGGTCCCAAATTCAAAGCACAGCACCATACAGGCTGCTATGAAGAAAATTAACTCCCTCCCAGCCAGACCCAGTACACACATGCAGTAACTATAGTTGTTGTAGAAGGCATGAAGAAAAGGTACAGCAATAGTGATGCCAGACTTGGGGGTTGTATTAAAAAGGGCTGCTCTCTCTGAATTGTTCTATATGAAGTTTTTTAATTTCATAGAATCATAGAATAGTTGGGTTAGAAGGGACCTTTAAAGGTCATCTAGTCCAACCCCCCTGCAATGAGCACGTACCTGATCCACTAATCCTGTCAATTCTATCCATGCTAGTAGAATAGATTCTAATTTGAGGGCTACTCTGATTAGAGGATTCAGAGCCTCCATCAGTGAAAGAGAATTTCTTTTATACATTTGTGACAGATACTGTGCTGATAAGGAAGGATTAATGGATGGGTAAATAATTCCTTGCATGCTGGGCAGAGGAGCTCTCTTTCAATATTCTTAATAGTAACCTTCATGACAGAAAGGGGGTAAAGCAAGTGTAAGCACAGAAAATGTGAGCCAGTAAGACTTACTGGATAACTGTACACATATATGTCACCAAACCCCAGATCTGCAGAATAATCGTTCTACACAGTTTTAGCTGTTTTGAGGCACAGCTCTGATTAACACTGCAAACAAAGCTTAATTACCATTTATGAAAGCATTGACAACATTCATTTCAACTGAAACAAACACTGCTAATATACAAACTTGGTTCATCTTTAGGTCATGTCTGCATTGCAGGGGAGGAAAAAAGAGGAGGGGAGTAGTCTTAATACAGGTTACAAACCTAGTTAAATGAAAGCAATGATACTTCTTAAAAATAGGAATCTATAGGTTTAACTCAGTTTGCTTATTTGCTTTTTCAAGAACAAAAACCAACCAACCAACCAAACAAAAACCTCTCGAGAGTCAGACTGGTTAAACAACAGGCTTTCCTGCAGTGTAACTCACATTTAAGCACTGAAACTGCCTTGACTTCCTTAGGCTAATAGTTTCATAGAATCATAGAATCATAGAATAGTTTGGATTGGAAGGGACCTTTAAAGGTCATCTAGTCCAACCCCCCTGCCGTGGGCAGGGACATCTTCAACTAGATCAGATTGCTCAGAGCCCTGTCCAACCTGACCTTGAATGTTTCCAGGGATGGGGCATCTACCACCTCTCTGGGCAACCTGTTCCAGTGTTTCACCACCCTCATCATAAAAAATTTCTTCCTTATATCTAGTCTAAATCAACCCTCTTTTAGTTTGAACCAAGATAATTTTTTTTTGGCACAAAGAGCAGTCAGTCCTTGGAACTATACAGTGTAAGGATATGTGGAAGGAGAGTGTCTGCTCCTTTAAGAGTATCTGGTCAAGTGCCTTTTTCAATGCAACAAGGGAAAATAAGAAAAGGTGGAAGCCATAAACAAGAACATACAGAGATACAACTAGATTTAGTGGGGGAAGGGGATGGAGTTTTGAGCAACAGAGAAAAGCCAGGGGCTGCTGATGTATTAGGAACCAACAGGGAAACACCTGTGAAATGCCTCAAAGGAATTAGGGTGTGTTCACCTGTCCACGAAACGTTCTTACTTCAACTACAGGAAGCATCATGCTCGCAGGCTCTGATCCTGCTGGGGGACTTCAATCACCCTGACATCTGCTGGAAAAGCAGCACAGCAAGTTTAAGCAGTCCAGGAGACTCTTGGAGTGCATCGAGGATAATTTCTTAATCCAGGTGATAGACAAGCCAACCAGAGGACAAGGGTTACTAGACCTGTTGCTCACCAACACAGATTAATTTATTGGAGAGGTCAATATTGTTGGCAGCCTGGGCTGCAGTGATCATGCCCTGGTGGAATTCACAATCTTGAGGGATATGGACTAGGTGAAGAGTAGTTTCAGGACCCTGAATATTAGGAGCGCAAACCTTCACTTCTTTAACGAATTAACAGATGGGACCCCCTGGGAAACTGCCCTCAGGGACAAAGGAGCAGAACAGAGCTGGCAGCTCTTTAAGGACATTTTTCTTAGAGCACAAGAGCTCTCAATTCCCATGTGCAAGAAATCAGGCAAGGAAGGCAGGAGACCAGCATGGCTGAGTAAGGACCTCCTGGTCAAACTAAAGTGTAAGAAGGAAATGCACAGGCAGTGGAAGCAGGGACATGTATCTGGGGAAGAATATAGGGATGCTGCCCAGATGTGTAGGGATGGGATCAGGAAAGCTAAGGCACAGCTGGAGCTGAATTTGGCGAAGGATGTGAAGAATAATAAAAAGGGCTTCTACAGGTATGTTGGCCAGAAAAGGAAGATTAAAGAAAATGTACACACACACACACACACACAACCCCAATAAAAAATACAGGAGAGCTGCTGACAACTGACATGGAGAAGGCTGAGGTACTCAACAACTTTTTTGGCCTCAGTTTTCAATGGTAATCTCTCTTCCCACATATCTCAAGCCCCTGAACCTCAAGGCAGGGACTGGGGGAATGAAGTCCCTCCCATTGTAGGACAAGATCAGGTTTGAGACCACCTGAGGAACCTGAACATACACAAGGCCATGGGACCGGACGAGATGCACCCCAGGGTCCTGAGGGAGTTGGCTGATGTAGTTGTCAAGCCACTCTCCATCATATTTGAAAAGTCATGGCAGTCAGGAGAAGTCCCCAGTGACTGGAGAAAGGCAAATATCACACCCGTTTTTAAAAAGGGTAAAAAGGAAGACCCTGGGAACTACCGACCAATCAGTGGTGCAGTTGATAAGCTAGAGGGAAGGGATGCCATCCAGAGGGACCTTGACAAGCTTGAGGAGTGGGCCTGTGCAAACCTCATGAAGTTCAACAAGGCCAAATGCAAGGTCCTGCACCTGGGTCAGGGCAATCCCCAGTATCAATACAGACTGGCTGCTGAATTGATTGAGAGCAGCCCTGCAGAGAAGGACTTGGGGGTACTGGTGGATGAAAAACTGGACGTGAGCCGGAAATGTGCGCTTGCAGCCCAGAAGGCCAACCGTATCCTGGGCTGCATCAAAAGTAGCGTGGCCAGCAGGTCGAGGGAGGTGATTCTGCCCCTTTACTCTGCTCTGGTGAGACCCCACCTGCAGTACTGCGTCCAGCTCTGGGGTCCCCAGCACAAGGCAAACATGGACCTGTTGGAGTGGGTCCAGAGGAGGGCCACAAAAATGATCAGAAGGCTGGAACACTTCACCTATGAAGAAAGCCTGAGAGAGTTGGGGTTGTTCAACCTGGAGAAGAGAAGGCTCTGGGGAGACCTTATTGCGGCCTTTCAATACTTAAAGGGGGCTTATAAGAAAGATGGAGAAAGACTTTTTACCAGGGACTGTAGTGACAGGACAAGGGGTAACAGTTTTAAATTAAAGGAGGGTAGGTTTAGATTGGACTTAAGGAAGAAATTTTTTACGATGATGCTGGTGGGACACTGGAACAGGTTGCCCAGAGAAGTTGTGGATGCCCCATCTTTGGAAGTGTTCAAAATCAGGTTGGATGGGCTTTGAGCAACCTGATCTAGTGAAAGATGTCCCTGCCCATGGCAGGGGGGTTGGAACTAGATGATCTTTAAGGTCCCTTCCAACCCAAACCATTCTATGTTCTAATGGTAGGCTAATGGAGGAATGTTGCCAGCAGGTCGAGGGAGATGATCCTTCCCCTCTACTCAGCACTGGTGAGGTCACACCTGGAGAGCTGTGTCCAGTTCTGAGCTCCCCAGTACAAGAGAGACATGGACATACTGGAGGGAGTCCAGCAAGAGGATTAAGGGACAGGATCCTCTCTCCTATGAGGAAAGGCTGAGAAAGCTGGGACTGTTCAGCCTGGAGAAGAGAAGGCTCCAGGGGGATCTTATTAATGTATATAAATACCTGAAGGGAGAGTGCAAAGAAGACAGAGACAGGCTCTTTTCAGTGGTGCCCAGTGATGGGATAAGAGGTAATGGGCACAAACTGAAACACAGGAGGTTCCCTTTGAACATCAGGAAACACTTTTTCACTGTGAGGGTGACTGAGCGCTGGCACAGGTTGCCCAGAGAGGTTGTGGAGTTTCCATCCTTGGAGATACTATAAAAGCCTGTCTAGACACAGTCCTGGGCAACTGGCTCTAGGTAGCTCTGCTTGAGCGGGTGTTTGGACCAGATGACCTCCAGAGGTCCCTTCCAACCTCAACCATTCTGTGATTCAGTACATCCAGAAATACCTGCTCTGGTGCCACAGAGCACCTCCTCCTCCTTCTCTGTGAACCTTAGTGTTCACACTGCTGTTTCTCAATCTCTTTTTTTTTTTTTTTCCCTTCCTTCTCTGCCTGTGTGGAGTTTTTTGCCCTTTCTTAAATATGTTTTCACAGAGGGACCACCAACTTGGCTGATGGGCTCAGCTGTGGCCTTTGGTGGGTCCTTTGTGGAGCCATCTGGAACCAGCTGTGTCCAGTGCAGGGCAGCCCCTGACCTCTTCCCACAGAGGCCACCCCTGCAGCTGCCCCGCTACCAAAACCTTGCCACCTACACCCAATACAAAAGAACAGCACTGTTTGTAATAAATATACATATTTCACACTAATGTACTAAATCAGTTGTTTTTTGTTTGGTTGGTTTTTTAATATACAGCTTACAATATACAAGAAGTTGGATTTTTTTTTCCTGTTTTAAAAAATGCACATGCTACTGTTCCCCTTAAAATATTCGCAAACTCTCAGTTATTTCCTGTGGGTGACACTTTCATTCCAGCATAGCCCCCAGCCACATCAACTATGGATAATAGAAAAAGCACCAAGTAACACATTGGCATGGGTAATGCCTACATTAGCACACTATATCCACAAATTAGCAGGACAAACTGTCATATACAGAATAGAAAGCTGAAAAAATGCCAGATGTCTAACTGATTCAGGCTGAATAACACTTCACATTTGTTTCTTTTTACTTTTTCATCTCACAGCCTCAGAAGTGTGCTGCAAACATCAAGCAAGCCTCCAAAATTCATCACTTTTAAAGATGAGTTGAGTAAATTGCACCCCAAAAATGAGAGTGGGAATGGGAAAGAGCTAAAACTAAGAGGGCAGGAGGCGTTTGTCCCATGCTATAGCAAATGACCCTTTCTTTCAGGCACATCTTGAAGAACACCGAATCAGAGAATGGTTGAGATTGGAAGGGACCTCTGGAGGTCATCTGGTCCAACCCCCTCTGCTCAAGCAGGGCCACCTAGAGCAGGCTGCCCAGGACCATGTCCAGATGGCTTCTGAGTGTCTCCAAGAATGGAGACTCCACAACCTCTCTGGGCAACCTGTGCCAGTGCTCAGGCACCCTCACAGGAAAAAAGTGTTTCCTGATGTTCAGATGGAACCTCCTGTCTTTCCATTTGTGCCCATTGCCTCTTGTCCTATCACTGGACACCACTGAAAAGAGCCTGACTCCATCCTCTTTGCACCCTCCCTTCAGGTATTTGCACACATTGATGAGATTTCCCCCTGAGCCTTCTCTTCTCTAGGCTAAACAGTCCCAGCTCTCTCAGCCTTGCCTCATAGGAGAGATGCTCCAGTCCCTTAATCATCTTAGTGGCCCTTTGCTGGACTCTCTCCATTACGTCCATGTCTCTCTTGTACTGAGGAGCCTGGAAATGGACACAGCTCTCCAGGTGTGGCCTCACCAGTGCTGAGTAGAGGGGAAGGATCACCTCCCTCGACCTGCTGGCAGCACTCCTCCTAATGCAGCCCAGGAAACTGTTGGTCGTCTTTGCCACAAAGGCACAACCTCTCGTTTCAGTCACAGGAATACACGGGTTTTAGTGCTGCTCCTGCCCAAGGAGCACATAAATAACAGTGACCTTGGACATTAATTTTTTTTCTTATTTTCTCTAGGATGACTTACTGCATCCCTACTGTAAACGTCAAGACCTTTGCATCTAGGCTCACCACTTTTCAATAGTCCAGCTAAGTACATAGGAAAGAGCTCCGTGCATTAATGCTGATGTCCTGGGATTTGTCTTGCTAAGTGGTATGGACACACTGAGATTAAACAGGCAAGTACCACCACAAGCTTGACCCCACTAGAAAAAGGGCAGTTTTAACTGACGTTAAATTCTGAGTGCAGTTGGACAACAGCTATAGTCTTTTTTTCCACACTTGGTAGGCAAGGGGGAACACAGATCACATCCAGCAGAGGTATCTGAGCTTGCCTAACAATTGTCCCAGCCCACGGACACCCCCATAGGCAGGCCCGGGGACCCCTCCCACAGGTAGGCCCGGCCCACTCCCACCCCTGCCGCCTCTGTTCTGCCCCGGTGGCGACCCCAGCCCCCACCGCCAGAGGGTGACCTTGCCCGGGGATAGGCATGGCCTCGGCCCGTCCCGCCCCCGCAGAAGCCCCTGGCCGGGGAGGCGACATCGCTGACTAACGGCACCCACCGCGGGAGGTTTGCGGTCACTACCCCTACTTTGCCCTGCTCCAGCAACTCCACGATGTAGCCAAAATTACTCCCGTCTGCCATGGAGTGGGGGGGAGGGGGGACAGGGTGCTGCGCAGAGCTGCCAACCGTGTGGCCACGAGGCTGACAGCGAAGCGCCTGAGGTTGCCGGGCTGTGAAAATTTCATGAGGGGCGGCTGTGCCTTGGGAAGGGGTGACCCTGCCTGAGAGTCACTCCCATCGCACCGGGCTTACCCCGCGGATGTGGAGTGGAGGGGTCGTGGGGTCGCACATCCTCCCCCTGCTTGCAGTACATACGGTAAGGACAGGTAAATGATCTCTCCTTAGACCAATCAGTCTGAAAATGTATGCCCAGCCATCACAATACATATATTTTTTTCTAGTTCTGGCATTCCACGCGCTTGGTGAAAGCAAGCACCGTGCTCCCCAGGCACCTTGCCCTCCCCAGGCAGCCCTGCTGACCATGCATAGGGCACATTGGCATGGGTGCACAAGGTGCTGGGACAGCCACTGTGGGACAGGCATGGTGGCATGGATAAACAACCCCCAACCTTTTCCAGTTTGTAAGCTCTAATGTGCTTTCCAAGTGTAGTCTAATCAGATCCATATGTTTGGGTTGGCTTTTGGGTTGCATTGGCATTGTTTGTCTTGGGGATTGGAGGCGCCGGGGGTGGTGGGTCCCGGAGGGGGGGGGCTCTGGTGAGATAAGTGAGGAGGTACATCCTTGAAACTAGATAAGAGCTACCAATTAACCCCATTGTTTAGAAAAACCCAGCAAATTCCTCTAGAGTAGTCTGACCTAGTCTGACCTATTCTAATTAGCATAGTAAAAACCCCATCCCCGGGCAGGAAAGCCCCCTACCCAACAAAGCCCCTTCCCCACTGAATATGCGCAGTAAAAAGAAAGGACACTGTGACTTTAAGTGAAGACGAGGCATTACAAGAACCAATAGAAGCAAGGATGACTAAGCATAGATGTAAAAGTACTGATAACTGTTGCTCAGGATGTATAAAATGCTTACCGTGTGTTAACTGAGGTGTGCTAGCTTTGTGGAGTTACCACCTAGCACCCATCTCTGTGCAGACATGAAAGAAACAAATATCTCGGCTCTGTGTGTGAGATTGGCTTATTGCACACCGGGTAATGGACCCCGCTTGAGGGACAACACAAGGAGGCACTGCCCCTCCAGTGGGTGTCGGAGTGCTGTGATGTTAGGGGTTTTTCTTAGATTTGCTCACCTGGTAGAGGCTACTACTCTTGGGACCATGGGAGCATATAGACCACAGGCTGAAAACCTCTTGCCTAGCAGCAGTACAGGCTTCAGCATGGGCTGACCATCAGAGTGCACATCGAGGTACTCAGAAAAACCATGCTGCTTACGTTCATACTTTGATGCTACAGCTGCTTGTGCTGGGTTGAAGCTAGCAACACTATACATACTTGTGCTCTGGTCAAATCTAAGTATAAATACTCTCAATCTTCACTAGATGCTATGGCATGGGGCTGATCCTGCAGCTGGATCTGCCAAAGGCAGTACCCAAGGTAGACATGCTTCTTTTCAAAAAGAGACTTGAAAGCACAAAGTGGGATGTATACTGAGGTACAGCATAATGCATTTCTCCCAAGGCACCATCTGGTTTTCTTAAATTCCAAACTTTTGTTTAGATGAAAAAGTGTGTGTGTGTAAGCTCATCTATACAGAAGAACATCTACTTATGTAATGTAGTAAGGGATGTTAAGATAGGCCTGCCTCCTCCAGCTATTCCAGCCCAGAACTTCCTTCTGCCTGGCCACTGGAGCCCAGCCCGGTGGGCCCTGGAACCCAGGGTCTCTGCCAGGCTGAGGGATGCAGCTGCCACTTTCCCATTTGCAGGTTCAACCAGTAGCAAAGCTGAGCACATATCACACAGACATACACACACAGACACAGGACACACACAGACACACACAGGACACTGACACGGCCGGATACAGAGACTGCCACAGACAAGGTGCTGCCTTCAACAGCACCTACATACATAAACACAGACAGCCAAGTCCCCTTCCTCCTCTTCAGCTGGTAAAGATAGAAGTTCACTAGTGAAGGCACACACACGACACTCTAGATTCACAAGCACATGCACATTCGTGGATCCCCCAAGTACCGGCACAGCACCCTCTGTCCATCCGGTACCACTTCCCAGATGCTTACTGTGAAATGTGTTCACCTGATTCGTGTCAATATGAAACAATGCTAGGGCCGCAGGGTAAGATGTGACCCTCTCTGTATATGTAATCTTTAACCATTCTGATTGTTCTTGTATAACCCGCAGGCTGATGGTTGCCCTGAAAAGAAGATAGTTCAAGTTATCAGGTCTGTTCCAGACAGACTATCCTGATAGTACCTTAGTGAATGTGTCTGCAAAGCCCCTGCATCCTGATTATGTGGGTGGGGGAGCCCTATCTTTAGAGATAAGTTTCAACTTCTGTTCCTGCCTCTTGCGAAAGCCACCAGTTTGACCACTGACCGCATAGTATTGTGTAAAGAGAAACTTATAAAGTGCATGCATAAAGTTGGGGGGCAAGCTGAGGAAGATTTGAGAAGACCCTAGAAGGAGAAGAGGGCACGCGCCGAAGAAGATACACCTATTCATGAATATGTATAAGTATAAGGGATATAAACCAAAAACAGGAACTGTACGGTGTGCGTCTTGGTAGAGCAGAGACTCCCGACGCACCCAGCGCTGTTTACTTGCCTCTATTCATTTAATAAATTATTAACTTAAATTGGAATCCTGTTTGGGACTAAATCATTTATAACACTTACTTGCTTCAGGGGTCCCCTACTCACTGGCTAGTACAACTTGATGCTGCTAGCAAACACACACACATTCACATGCTTGTCCCATAGGCACTCCACACATGCATGTCCCCCTGGGCATACCAGCACAGACCCGCCACCCACCTGATATCCCCGCCTGGACCCAGGGCCTCCTACTTGCCAGCTAGTCCAGCTTGAAGTTTGCTAGTGAATACACACACACACCCCCG
This sequence comes from Calonectris borealis, assembly GCF_964195595.1. NCBI lineage: Eukaryota > Metazoa > Chordata > Aves > Procellariiformes > Procellariidae > Calonectris > Calonectris borealis. The sequence continues at coordinate 47,603,055 of NC_134351.1, read as the reverse complement.
TGCACACCTGGTTTGGGGAAGATACAGACACTCACTCCCTGAGTGCAGCCGGCACCAGGCACACAGGCTGTGACCTGCGGTCCTGCTCCAGCCACCGGCGCTGAGACTCTCGCTTGCCTCACTAGATCTGGTCCCTCCCAGTACCTGTTTTTTGGGACACACACCGTTCCCGTTCCAGTGGCTGGAGGTAAAAGACCACCGCTCGCTCCAGTAGCTGACACCACAGGCCACATGGAAACATGGACCTGTTGGAACTGGTCCAGAAGAGGGCCACGAAAATGATCAGAAGGCTGGAACACTTCACCTATGAAGAAAGCCTGAGAGACTTGGGGCTGTTCAACCTGGAGAAGAGAAGGCTCTGGGGTGACCTTATTGCGGCCTTTCAATATTGAAAGGGGGCTTATAAGAAAGACGGAGAGAGACTTTTTACCAAGGCCTGTAGTGACAGGACAGGGGGTGATGGTTTTAAACTGAAAGAGGGTAGATTCAGACTAGATATAAGGAAGAATTTTTTTTATGATGAGGGTGTTGAGACACTGGAACAGGTTGCCCAGAGAAGCTGTGGATGCCCTGTCATTGGCAGTGTTCAAGGTCAGGTTGGATGGGCCTTTGAGCAACCTGATCTAGTGAAAGATGTCCCTGCCCACAGCAGGGGAGTTGGACTAGATGATCTTTGAAGGTCCCTTCCAATCCAAACCATTCTATGATTCTATAAATAGAATCATAAAGAGATGCAAATTTAGCTCAAGTCATGAAGTCAACCAGGGCAAGAAGGATACTGGAAGAGAAGGAAGAAGCTGGTGGTTCTTTCAAGATCTTTTCTTGAAGCAGCTTTATTTCAGTTAGCTTTGCTAACAGTGGTATTTCCTCCAGGTTTGGGTGGCTGTCAGTGATAGGTAAACAGGAGGATTTCACAGCCCACTTTTGCATTGATTTTACAGCTTCAGCAATGGCATCATCTCAAGCAGCTCTGTTTGGGATGACCATGGCTCCTATATGACAGCCCTCTCTACCATCAGCCCTGCAGAAAAGGGTATTTCTGCAGAGAACGGCAAGACTTGACTGAGCCTTGTCGACAATTCAGTAACATTAACATGAGCCATTTCCATAGATCCATAATAGTTAGGAATTCAGGACTATTCTCTGCAGTAAATATTTATTCCATTAGCTGTTCTAATCCAGTTTACCTTCCTTTGGATGGAAGAAAGTTTGTGCTAGCCTTTATCTTGAATAGCTGCAAACTGACAGTAGAATGTGCATTTGGAAGGCTGGAGACAGATGGAGAAGCTTCATGTTACAGCTGGGACCAAGGACTTTCACCCCCTTGGTAACTGGTCACTGTTTTATACAACCTTTTTGAGGTAGGCTGCATATCGGAAATAGCTGAGAACTCCTCACCTGTTCCACATAAATTGCTGATATGAATTTGCTTTTCATGCTTTTTCTCCTTTTGCTTCCTCTCTGAGATCAGTTCCTTCCTATGGAACATGCCTGAAAATAAATTAAAAACTTTGGTTGGCATGAAATTATGAATCTCAAAATATGTCATAACATATTAAAATTAAATAGTAGAATGATTTAATTTGCTTTATATCACTTAGACTTGAAGCAGGTTTCCGAACAAGCAAGTACGCCGGGCCAGATTATCAGCTGATCTAAACTAATTTGTATAATTTTATGCTAGTGGAAAATCTGGCCCTGTATTTTAATCCTGAAACGTCATGTGACAAAGTGCTCTGTATTGGCACATTGGTAAAGAAATTAAATTATAAAGGAAATTTGTATTTCCTGACCTGTGAAATATGTTGATTTTCCAAGGACAGTAGTGACAGCTCTAGATCTGTTGCTTGATGTCCTTCTCTAGCTTAGTTTCTGCTTCTGAACTAAATCTGAGCAGTGAATCCTGATGCTATTTTCTTTCCACTCTCGTAGGATTCTAAGGTATTTTCCCATTCCCATTATACAGTGAATTCACTCGAGCACACACCTTTTACAGCAGTCTAGCATCCTGAGCAGGGGTCTTCCCCCACTGTACATCTGCACACCATGCTTAAAATTGTTGGCCATCATAACATGAGGAAATCTACTTAAAGAGTGTTTGAAACTAGTTACAAGAGGCAATACAGAAGGAAATAATTCAGTACAGAGGAGAGCTTCCATTTTACAATATTCATGGGGGAAATTGATCTGTATAGACGTACTTCCATCTCACAGGACTCAAATGTCATCAACAAATTCAATGCCAGAGCAATGGAGATGGCAAGAAAGATGATGCTATAAGTAGTGGAAAACTATGCCAGTATTCAGTATGACCTATTTCAATGTTAAATTGTACATTTAGACAAATATTTGAAATCACAAAAAAAAAACCCTTATGCATATCCAAGCATGCATGCCTCTGGTAAGAATTATAACCTGCTTTTATTCTCTTAGCAGGATTCAAAGGCCTACATCGAACTTGAGCAATACTGAAGAGAATGGATGTTTATGAATTTTATATAAACTACTTCTTTATATAGGGAATGATGTTGATGGGAACTGTCACTAGCCAAAAAAAAAAAATTGCCATGAAACAGATGAGCCCATCTGATGGTTGGAAAGGTTTTACAAGCAGGATAACTGTGACCAAGCTCACAGTATCTGCATGCAGACCTAAACCTCTCCCTGCAACAAAACCCATCCCCACTTGTTCTTTTAGGGATCACAGTGGGATGTTAAATTCTTTCCGTTCCCACCCATGCTGCTCTGGGGACGAAAAAAGAACACAGCTAGCTGGAGTCTCTTAGTAAGCAATCAGTGCACAGACAAGCAGCCATCTGCTTCTACATCTGTTCCACATTGAGCTGAGGTTCCACCAAAGCCACCTTGAATAGACAAACTCCTGCGCCTTCTCTCTGACACTCTTGTTAATAAATCCCACTCTGGATTCAGATTTAGTTTGTGATTCCCTAGAATCTCCAAATCTCTCTCTGTGATGCAGTTGACTATTCACATCCTCACTTTGTGTTGGAGAATTTGATTTTACCTCCGCAATGTTTCCAGGTTTCCTTAGCGATTTTAATCCCCATCACCATAGACTGAAACAGGGTTTTATTTATTTTTATATACTTTATTCTGATAGATACTGGCAAAACCAAAAATATCACTAAACATGTAACACTAAATATAGCAAACAAATAACAATTATCAACATCAGATACTGAAGCACTTCTGATGCTCTTCCGTGGCTAAAAGTCAAATATTAGCCATTACTGATGACCAGAAGAAACAGTCTCACCTTTAACCTTTAACCCTCTTGTTTCCCTTATTTCTGGATGTGAGGTCCTGTTGTGGTTTAACTCAGCAGGCAGCTAAACACCACACAGCCGCTCGCTCACTCCCCCGCAGTGGGATGGGGGAGAGAATCGAAAAAACGGTAAAATTCGTCAGTTCGGATAAAGACAATTTAATAGGACAGAAAAGGAAGGGAAAATAATAATAATGATAAAAGAATATACGAAACAAGTGACGCACAATGCAATTGCTCACCACCCGCTGACCGATGCCCAGCCAGTTCCCGAGCAGCGGCCGTACCCCCTGGCGAACTCCCCGCATGTTTTTTGTTCAGCATGACGTCATATGGTATGGAATATCGCTTTGGCCAGTTTGGGTCATCTGTCCTGGCTGTGTCCCCTCCCAGCTTCTTGTGCACCTCCAGCCTTCTCGCTGAAAAGTCCTTGACTTAGTGTAAACACTACTTCACAACAACTAAAACATCAGTGTGTTATCAACATTCTTCTCATACTAAATCCAAAACACAGCACTATACTAGCTACTAAGAAGAAAATTAACTCTATCCCAGCTGAAACCAGGACAGGTCCTCTGTCAAAGACAAATGTAGTAAAATAAAAAGGTGAATTTGATATCCATAATATTTTAGAGTCAAACTTTTTGTTCTACTATGTTCAACAAAAGGCAGCTGTGAATTGTGTTCAGACCTCTGACACCAGAGGTGTCAAAAACCTCTAGGTTTTTTGTCTTGCTCCATTTAAAGACCTCCATCCAAATACCATAAACATCTCCATCCAGTATTTATGAGGTACAAACACACAAAAGAATGTAGAGTGAAAACTGCATCTGCGCTACATGGAAGTATATCTTAATGTATGTTTTCCTCTTAAACTGTCCCATATGATACTGGTACAATATCACATGCCCCTGAAAACAAGTTAATTTAAGAAATGATTAAATTATATAGCCTATTAATATTTAATGTATTGGGTATATTATTATACATTTATAAGGAATCAACTGAAGTATGTAATGATGAATACTATGAATATATAATGTAGTGGCCATTTTATGCTATAACTACAGTTAATCAAGTTTGACAATATAAAGAGACGTTCAGGTATCTATAAATTTAACAAATAATAATAGAGTAAAACATGGCAGACTGATTCTATTAATTTACTTCAAAGAATTTGTCCAAGAAAGAAATCAGAGACATATGGAAATAAGGGAAAGGTAAGGGAAAGATGAGTGCTACTGAGATCTGTATGTGACTACAGCAATATATATATTCATGATTTATGTGTTTGAGTTACAGAAGAGGCATGCCTATAACAGTTATAGGCTCTGAAGAAGGCAGCATAGGCGTGAAAGCTTTTCAGACTCAGCTGGCCTTCAAAGAGTATTATGTCTCTCTATCAAGTTTGTCAAATTTATGTGTTCAAGGTTTAAATGCATCAGGTGGGCTCCTACACTTTTCTTTAAGCTTAACTACACCAGGATTAGGTTTCAGTTGACTTTCCTTTTCCAAACAGCATGCCTCGTGTTCAGTCAACTAAATTCTTCATATGTATATACCAGCCAGTTAATACAGTCTTTAACCCCCACTGAAAGTGGATTAAGTTCACTGTGGATTGAATTTGCACAGAACAATGTCTGTATAGACCCCATTGTACTCTGCATTAGTTAGACAACTACCATCCTTCCCTGCTTTGCACCACACCAAGTGTCCTCCACTTGTCTGAGGTCCTCCTGACCAGATCCTACAACCCAATTTTACACTAATAGCCAACTGGGATCAGTACTTACACTGCTGGAGTAGCATCCCACAGCACTCTAACACAGTTACCAGGGCAATGTCACAGGCAGCCTGGGCAGGCAACATGGAATGTGGGGGGTTCCTGCATCTCTTTCCCCCTCTGAAGACAGACAAAGGCTTTCCCACTGTTAGTTGCTGTTCCCCCCTCGTTCACAGAGCTGGGAATACCCCTCTTGGGGAAGGGGGACACCTGATCTTTATAGTACAAACATATAGAATGGAGTGCAAATATGCCTTATTCTTCTAAAACTTCTGATTTGCTCTAAAAGTATCTTTGCACTATTTATATAAACACCCCCCAATTCCCGTTTATGTACCTTGCAGTTCAGCACTATGTTAAAGAGTCCCACCAGCAAAAACTGACCTCAATGTAAGAATTTACAGGCTGAGGAAAAAAAAAGAAGTAGGACTAAAAAAGTGTAAAAAATAGGCCAGGAGGGTCCTTAAGAGATCAGTGAGCCCACCAAACTGCCCCAAGGCAGGATAAATTGTACCTACTGTCATTCCTGATAGCTGTTAGTTAACCTGATGTGAAAGAACACCACTGATGAAAGCTCCACATCCTCACAGAATCATAGAATCATTTAGGTTGGAAAAGACCTTTAAGATTATAGAATCCAACCAGTAACCTAACAATGCCAAGTCCACCACTAAACCATGTCCCTAAGCACCACATCTACACGTCTTTTAAATACCTCCAGGGATGGTGACTCAACCACTTCCCTGAGCAGCCTGTTCCAGTGCTTGACAACCCTTTTGGTGAAGAAATTTTTCCTAATATCCAATAATCTAAACCTCCCCTGGCACAACTTGAGGCCATTTCCTTTCGTCCTATTGCTTGTTACTTGGGAGAAGAGACCGACACCTACCTTGTTACAACCTCCTTTCAGGTAGTCGTAGAGAGCGATGAGGTCTCCCCTCAGCCTCTTTTGCTCCAGACTAAACAACCCCAGTTCCCTCAGCCACTCATCATAATATTGTCCCTCAAGCGGGGTTCGTTACCCGGTGTGCAATAAGCCAATCTCACACACAGAGCCGAGATATTTCTTTCTTTCATGTCTGCGCAGAGATGGGTGCTAGGTGGTAACTCCACAAAGCTAGCACACCTCAGTTAACACACGGTAAGCATTTTATACATCCTGAGCAACAGTTATCAGTACTTTTACATCTATGCTTAGTCATCCTTGCTTCTATTGGTTCTTGTAATGCCTCATCTTCACTTAAAGTCACAAGTGTCCTTTGTTTTTACCGCGCATATTCAGTGGGGAAGGGGCTTTGTTGGGTAGGGGGCTTTCCTGCCCAGGGGTGGGGGTTTTACTATGCTAATTAGAATAGGTCAGACTAGGTCAGACTACTCTAGACGAATTTGCTGGGTTTTTCTAAACAATGGGGTTAATTGGTAGCTCTTATCTAGTTTCAAGGATGTACCTCCTCACTTATCCCACCAGAGCCCCCCCACCCCCCCCTCCGGGACCCACCACCCCTGGCACCTTCGTCCAGGCGAGCACATTGTCACGTCGTCCAGGCGAGCACATTGTCACCTGGCTGCTCCAAAGCTGGGATAATGGGGACAGTAGCCTAGAATTAGAGGGGAAGGAAGCCAAACAGCTGGGATCCCTTGCTAGGGAAGGGGGCGTTGACAAAGCAATTGGAAAAGGGGCACAGGCCCTCAGCCTCTGGAGGCGACTGCTGTCAGGCGTGAAGGAAAGGTATCCCTTCAAGGAAGATGTTATATATCGCCCAGGCAAATGGACCACTATGGAGAGAGGTATCCAGTACCTGAGAGAATTAGCCGTACTGGAGGTGGTTTATAGTGACCTGGACAACGACCAAACGCCCAAAGATCCAGATGAAGTCCAGTGCACGCGACCCATGTGGCGGAAGTTGGTACGGAGCGCACCAGCGTCGCATGCCAGTTCTTTGGCAGTATTGTGCTGGAAAGAGGAAGAAGCACCAACGGTGGATGACGTCGTTAGCAGACTCCGGGATTTTGAAGAAACTGTCTCCTCCTCCCTTTTCTCAGCTGTGGAGAAACTGTCCCAGGAGTTCCATCAATTCAAAGAGGATATGTCCTATTCTCCACCTGTACGGACCAGCATCTCAGCCATTAGGAGTCAGCGCTTTTCTCCTCAAGAGAGAAGATATAGAAAGTACACACCACGGGGCACCCTGTGGTTTTACCTGTGTGACCACGGAGAGGACATGAGGAAGTGGGAAGGAAAACCTACCTTGACCCTAGAGGCAGGTGTACGTGAGTTGCAAGGAAAGACAATGACACAAGGGGGTTCTCCAAGGAAAAATGCTGCTCCAGTTTTCAGGAAAAACCTGTCTCATGATGGTCCAGTTTCCAGTGAACAGTTCCCCAGACAGAGTAGAAGGGCTGATCTTACTTTGGATTGTAACGAAGGAATTCTTGACTCGCGTTTGCAAGAAGTGAGAGATGGATACTATGACCAGAATTAGAGGGGCCCTGCCTCCAGCCAGGTGGAGGAAAGGGACAAGCAGGTTTACTGGACTGTGTGGATTCGATGGCCTGGCACATCAGAGCCACAGGAGTATAAGGCTCTCGTAGACACCGGTGCACAGTGTACCCTGATGCCATCAAGCTGTAAAGGGGCAGAACCCATCTGTATTTCTGGAGTGACAGGGGGATCCCAAGAGTTAACTGTATTGGAGGCCGAAGTGAGCCTGACCGGGAATGAGTGGCAGAAGCACCCCATTGTGACTGGCCCAGAGGCTCCGTGCATCCTTGGCATAGACTACCTCAGGAGAGGGTATGTCAAGGACCCAAAAGGGTCCCGGTGGGCTTTTGGTATAGCTGCCCTGGAGACAGAGGAAATTAAACAGCTGTCCACCTTGCCTGGTCTCTCGGAGGACCCTTCTGTTGTGGGGTTGTTGAAGGTTGAAGAACAACAGGTATCAATCGCTACTGATGTAGTAGGTACAGTATCTACTATTTCATACTGTTTGCTTCTGTAATTCTACTGTTCGCTTCTGTAATTCTAAACAATGAAGACTTGTTGCTTAGAAGTTAGGTAACTGGCAGGTGTTGTGTTTGCAGGTGTGTAGAATTGTAACTAGTCTAAATTGTGTATCCTGGAAGCATTGTTAGGCTCTAGTGAAGAATAACCTTGGAAACTATAAACAAACGTGGTCCAAGCATGGCTCAGGGACAAATTGCGACCCTATAAGGTAAAGAAGAAATAAGTTCATGAAGAGTTCACTACCCTGCCGACCACCAGAGACCACCCGAGACCCTCAAGGAGACCCTAAAGGCTTTAGTGCGCATGTGTTTAAGATGATGTAATATTATAATTAGTTCTTGAAAATGTAATGAATATGTAAAAGAAAAATTTAAAATATGTATGAGAAGCATGGATATAAACAGAAAGGTGACTAGACCAGGTGTGCTTGATTTGTGGCAAGTCCACCGAGCACCCAGGCCTGAATAAAACAATATCTCTCCTGAGCGTGTGGAATTGGTTACTTGCACGCTGGGCATGAATCCGCTTTTCGGACAACACTACCACAACGGTGCACCGGCGGCAATATCGCCCCAACCAAGACACCCTGATTCCCATCCAGGAGCTGATTCGACGACTGGAGAGCCAAGGAGTGATCAGCAAGACTCGCTCAGCTTTTAACAGTCCCATATGGCCAGTGCGAAAGTCCAATGGAGAGTGGAGACTAACAGTAGACTATCGTGGCCTGAACGAAGTCACGCCGCCACTGAGTGCTGCCGTGCCGGACATGCTAGAACTTCAATATGAACTGGAGTCAAAGGCAGCCAAGTGGTACGCCACAATGGATATTGCTAATGTCTTCTTCTCCATCCCTTTGGCGGCAGAGTGCAGGACACAGTTTGCTTTCACTTGGAGGGGCGTCCAGTACACCTGGAACCGACTGCCCCAGGGGTGGAAACACAGCCCTACCATTTGCCATGGACTGATCCACACCGCACTGGAACAGGGTGAGGCTCCAGAACACCTGCAATACATTGATGACATCATTGTATGGGGCAACACAGCAGAAGAAGTTTTTGAGAAAGGGGAGAGAATAGTCCAAATCCTTCTGAAGGCTGGTTTTCATAAAACGAAGTAAGGTCAAGGGACCTGCACAGGAGATCCAGTTTTTAGGAATAAAATGGCAAGATGGACGTCGTCAGATCCCAATGGATGTGATCAACAAAATAACAGCCATGTCCCCACCAACTAGCAAAAAGGAAACACAAGCTTTCTTAGGCGTTGTGGGCTTTTGGAGAATGCATATTCCAAGTTACAGTCAGATCGTAAGCCCTCTCTATCAAGTGACCAGGAAGCAGAACGACTTCAAATGGGGCCCTGAGCAACAACAAGCATTTGAACAAATTAAACGGGAGATAGTTCATGCAGTAGCCCTTGGGCCAGTCCGGGCAGGACAAGATGTAAAGAATGTGCTCTACACTGCAGCCGGGGAGAATGGCCCTACCTGGAGCCTCTGGCAGAAAGCACCAGGGGAGACTCGAGGTCGACCCCTGGGGTTCTGGAGTCAGGGATACAGAGGATCCGAGGCCCGCTACACTCCAACTGAGAAGGAGATATTGGCAGCATATGAAGGGGTTCGAGCTGCTTCGGAAGTGGTTGGTACTGAAGCACAGCTCCTCCTGGCACCCCGACTGCCGGTGCTGGGCTGGATGTTCAAAGGGAGGGTCCCCTCTACACATCATGCAACCGATGCTATGTGGAGTAAGTGGGTCGCACTGATCACACAATGGGCCCAAATAGGAAACCCCAGTCGCCCAGGAATCTTGGAGGTGATCACGAACTGGCCAGAAGGCAAAGATTTTGGTATATCCCCAGAGGAGGAGGTGACACGTGCTGAAGAGGCCCCACTGTATAACAAACTACCAGAAAACGAAAAGCAATATGCCCTGTTCACTGATGGGTCCTGTCGCCTTGTGGGAAAGCATCGTAGGTGGAAAGCTGCTGTATGGAGTCTTATACGCCAAGTTGCAGAAACTGCTGAAGGAGAAGGTGAATCGAGTCAGTTTGCAGAGGTGAAAGCCATCCAGCTGGCCTTGGACATTGCTGAATGAGAAAAATGGCCAGTACTTTATCTCTATACTGACTCATGGATGGTGGCAAATGCCCTGTGGGGGTGGTTGCAGCAGTGGAAGCAGAACAACTGGCAGCGCAGAGGGAAACCCATCTGGGCTGCTGCGTTGTGGCAAGATATTGCTGCCCGGGTAGAGAACCTGACTGTAAAAGTACGTCACGTAGATGCTCACGTACCCAAGAGTTACAAGGTTAGCTTCCTTATCTATTTTACGCAGAATACAGATTTCAAGGCCTTTTAATCTACTGAATGTCCGGCCTATCTATTCATAAAGCATTTCAAACTCATCTACATCATTTCAACCAAAGAACCGTATGTCTCTTCACTGTTCCTTTGTAATTGGTATCAATCCCTCCTTTTCTTTTGAGGGTATATAGTTAAAGCTATATCCCTCATTAAATTAATTTGTAGCTCACATATTGCAATTATAAAAAAAAATTTTTATCAAAAATAAATCAAACTTTTGAGACTATAGAAGGGCGACTTCACTGTTGTTCTTCTTATATTAGTCTCACCTTCTCATAGCTTTGGTTTCCAATTATAGAACAACATTTCCAAAAACACTGTATTATTACATATGTACAAACAAAAACCAATATAGCAATCATTAAAATGCCTAATAACTTTTTCACCCATTAACTAAGGTCGGGAATCCAGGAGGTTAACCATTTGAATGTTTCCCCAAGTCCATATGAAGTGTCATCTTTCTGTATTTCATGGAGCAATTTTGTCTGTTTCCAAATTTCTTCTAAATCAGTAGAAATTCTACCACTTTGATCTACGTATACACAACAGCTTGTGTTTAGCATTGTGCATACTCCTCCTTGAGAGGTTAACATCATGTCCAAAGCGATTCTATCCTGAAGGGTTATTTCTGCCAATTCAGACACTTCTTCTTAATAATTCTATGATTCTATGATTCTAATTCAATGTCAAAGTTCCAAGTGCAATTCATTAGATTCGAGAGAACTTCAGCCTCAATGGTCCTGTCTCTTCAGAAGTCCATTCTCCTTGCGGAGCTTTCTTCACACAAGTATAATGTATCCAAGAGTCTATACCCTTCACCTTCACAGCAGTGTAAGTGGTAAGTAACACCAAATAGGGTCTTTTCCACTTCTCCTTTTAAATGCATTTGGTCTCCTTTTTTTACAACTAAAGTAGTAGGGTGTGGTTTCTCATATAATATTTCAAAAGGGCTTACCCTTTCCCTAACTCTAGGAATAATTCGAATTCGCATTAATGCTATGGGCTGCACATCTACCCACCTCATCTGCGTTTCTTGACACAGCTTTGAAATCTGTCTCTTTAGAGTCTGATTCATCCTTTCTACTTTTCCACTTGACTGGGGTCTCTAAGGTGTATGTAAATCCCATTGTATCTGTAAAAATTTAGTTACTCCTTGGACTATTTCTGCTATAAAATGAGGCCCATTATCTGAGGATATCCCTTCCAGTATACCAAACCTTGGAATCACTTCTTTGAGTAAAACTCTAACCACTTCTCTAGCCTTGTTGGTACGACACAGGAAAGCTTCAGGCCACCCAGAGAAAGTATCTACCAAAACTAAGAAATACTTAAACTGGTTACATTTTGGCAACTCATAAAAATCTATTTGCCAGTATTCCCTGGGGGAATAACCTTCTTTCACTTTTCCGACTGGAGGTTTCTTTTGAAATTTTGGATTGTTCGCACAACACTGTTGACATTGTCGTACAGTTATATCAGCTAATTTTTGCATTTTTGGTCCTATAGCATATCTTTTAACACTTGCTACTAAAGCATCTGCTCCCATGTGTGACTCATTATGAGTTTTCTTCATTATCTCTTGTACCATTGGAGCGGTAATTAAAACCTGCCCATCACTAGTTACCCACCAACCTTCCTTTGACTTTGTGCTTTCTAAATATTTAGCGAGTTTATCTTCCTCCTCTGAATATTTCGGGGGTTCCCACTGAATTTTTTTTTTTGGAGGGATTAATGCTCCTATTAGTTGTCCTGTTATTGCAATCTTTTTAGCTGTTTCATCTGCTTTCCGATTTCCTTTAACTACTTCTGTTTGTCCTTTCTGGTGGGCTTTGCAATGTGTAATTGCAACTTCTTTTGGCTTTTGGACAGCTTGTAACAGTTTCAAAATTTCTGATCCATATTTAATAGGAGTCCTTTGTGAAGACTGTAGTTCACGTTCTTTCCAAATGGCTTCATGCGCATGGACTACTCCAAATGCATATTTAGAACCTGTATATATATTTACTTTCTTGTCTTTAGATAGCTCTAATGCTCGGGTTAGAGCGATGATTTCTGCTTTCTGGGCAGAAGTATTTGGAGGTAATATTCAGGCTTCAATTTCGTCCTGCAGGGTTACCACAGCATAGAATCATAGAATCATAGAATCATTAAGGTTGGAAAAGACCTCTAAGATCATCGAGTCCAACCATCAACCCAACACCACCATACCCACTACACCATGTCCCTAAGCGCCTCATCTACACGTCTTTTAAATACTTCCAGGGATGGTGACTCAACCACTTCCCTGGGCAGCCTGTTCCAAGGCCTGACCACTCTTTCAGTGAAGAAATTTCTCCTAATGTCCAGCCTAAACCTCCCTTGGCGCAACTTGAGGCCATTTCCTCTCGTCCTATTGCTAGTTACTTGGCAGAAGAGACCAACACCCACCTCGCTACAGCCTCCCTTCAGGTAGTTGTAGAGCGCGATGAGGTCTCTCCTCAGCCTCCTCTTCTCCAGACTAAACAGCCCCAGTTCCCTCAGCCGCTCCTCATAAGACTTGTGCTCCAGGCCCTTCACCAGCTTCGTTGCCCTCCTCTGGACACGCTCCAGCACCTCCATGTCCTTCTTGTAGTGAGGGGCCCAAAACGGAACACAGTATTCGAGGTGCGGCCTCACCAGTGCCGAGTACAGGGGCACCATCACCTCCCTACTCCTGCTGGCCACACTATTTCTGATACAGGCCAGGATGCCGTTGGCCGCCTTGGCCACCTGGGCACACTGCTGGCTCATGTTCAGCCGGCTGTCGACCAGCACCCCCAGGTCCTTTTCCTCTGGGCAGCTTTCCAGCCACTCTTCCCCAAGCCTGTAGCGTTGCATGGGGTTGTGGTGGCCCAAGTGCAGGACCCGGCACTTGGCCTTGTTGAACCTCATACAGTTGGCCTCGGCCCATCGATCCAGCCTGTCCAGGTCCCTCTGCAGAGCCTTCCTACCCTCGAGGAGATCAACACTCCCGCCCAGCTTGGTGTCATCTGCAAACTTACTGAGGGAGCACTAGATCCCCTCGTCCAGATCATTGATAAAGATATTGAACAGGACCTTCCATGCAGTCTCCTCAGGCACATGTAGCTGAATAGACTTATCAGAGAACGTTAGTTGAGCCTTCAGTTTACACAATAGGTCACGTCCCAATAATGGTAGAGGGCATTCTGGCATATATGGAAATTCACCAGTCAATGTAGTTTTTCCAATTGTACATTCCATAGGTTTTAAAAACGGCTTTAATGCGGCGCCGGGCACACAGGGGATCGCTCCACCTAGTGTGCGCACCAAATCACTCAATCATAGAAGTTATATACAATTAGAGTATACATATTCATTACATTTCCGAGAAATAATCTAAATATTCATGTTATTTCCCAGAATTCATTAACATATGCAGAAGTCTTTGACGCATGCGCCCTTGTGTTCATTGGTGGTCTTTCAGGGTCTTCTGGTGGTCTTTCAGGGTCCTCTGGTGGTCGTCGATAGTCTTCCTCACAGCGTCCTTTAGTTGAACTCAGCCTTTATGCATGCTCAGTTTTAACCCTTGGCTTAATTAGCACAATTCTCATTAGCACAAACTAGCTTAGGCTGGCACAACCTCCTTATGTGTTCTACTCAAGATACAAGGTTAGCTTCCTTATCTATTTTACGCAGAATACAAAGTTTCAAGGCCTTTTTATCTACTGAATGTCCGGCCTATCTATTCATAAAGCATTCCTAACCCATCTGCATCATTTCAACCAAAGAATCATGTCTCTTCACTGTTCCTTTGTAATTGGTATCAAATAGACCAAGATTCTCATTCAACTGTTGACTTTCAGACACATTTCACATTTTAGCTGCAGCAATAGGATCTGCTTACCTGGGGTCTCCCTCCTTCTCACATCCCAACAGCATGTCTTCTACCTCAAGCAGGAGCAGCAATAGCAGGGTTCTTCCAAAATGCAAGGAGATGAGCTGTCCACAAAGGCTATTGACTTTGGAAATCATTGTTCCTTTCCCTCCACACAAGGTAACTCCAAACAGAATGGCTAAGGGCTTGCTGCAAAGGTAAAATGTAGTTTTCTGGGAACACTATTGTTTCTAAGGGATATTTCAGTTTTGATACTGGCTTGCATTGAGAACAGTTTATTTGATGCAGCTTCATCTGTTCCTCTTATGTCATCTTTTAGTTTGTTCCATGGAATTAGAACATGAAGCAAGGCAGACGTGTTTCAACATATAAATATTTCAGATGTTTCTCCAATGCCCAATTTATTTATGTCAGGTCTATTACAGCTGATGATTGTCCCATTTAGAACAAAATTTCTCAAGATTAAAAGTCCATATATAAATACAAATTTATTTATCAATAGCTTTCCACGGTGGTGTTATCACATCTGCCAGTAGCTATATACAAATCAAGAGACTGAAGTTGCTGCAAAAGCCTTAATGATGTTTAAAGCCTCAATCCCCACATCCTGTTTTAGCTTATGGACTCCACTTGTCTTTTTATCTATGAAATTTTTATCTATCAATTTATCATTTAGCATATTTCTAGTCAGAAGACATCATACACACAAAAAATGGGAGAGGCAATGCAGTCTAGCATTAACCACAGTAAGTCAGAATCAAAATCACTGCTACACAGGAATGTTCAATGGTCATCTTTGTTAGCCTGATGTAGATTGGAACGTTAAGAATGGCCAGTCATGCGTGCAGAGCTGGTTAGTAGCACAGAGGCAGATTTTCTGTCAACTTAAAAAAGATTAAAGATATCAATTAAAGTAATTAGATTTTCAATGAGGGGTGAAGGCGTAAGCAGTTTGCTGACTTAAAAAGCAAGCCATAGGAGTTAATGGGAAACAAGTATGTCCTCTGCAACCTTTAGAAAATGATTAACTGCTGTCAACATTCAGCCTGAAAAGTAAATATAGGAAGGAAAGGAAAATATATCATGCCAGATCCAACAGCACAAGAGAGGTGAGGCTGCTGCTGCTCCATGTCCCCAGGTCCAACCAGTAGTGAGGCTGAAGATGTATTCCCAGCAGGTGTGCACACACAGAGCACACATATACATATGTACACATACATATATACATGGCCAGCCACACAGATCAGACAGACACTCAGAGCACTCACATGAACACAGACAGCACCAATGGCCTCATCCTGCTCCCCTCTCTGGCTGAGCAGGATGAAGGTCCACTAGTGGGAATATATATATCTCTCTCCACACACACACATACATACATACATACACACATACATATGTAGCTATGACTTAGTCGCCATCACGGAAACGTGGTGGGATGAGTCGCACGATTGGAGTGCTGCAATGGACGGCTATAAGCTTTTCAGAAGGGACAGGCGAGGAAGGAGAGGCGGTGGAGTAGCCCTGTATGTTAGGGAATGCTTCGACTGTCTAGAGCTCGATGGTAGTGATGACGAGGTCGAGTGCTTGTGGGTAAGGATGAGGGGGAAGGCCAACAAGGCAGATATCCTGCTGGGGGTCTGTTATAGACCACCTAGCCAGGAAGAGGAGGCAGACGAAATATTCTACCAGAGGCTGGCAGAAGTCTCCCAGTCGCTAGCCCTTGTTCTCGTGGGGGACTTCAACTTTCCGGATGTCTGCTGGAAATACCACACGGCAGAGAGGAAACAGTCGAGGAGGTTCCTGGAGTGTGTGGAGGATAACTTCCTGACGCAGCTGGTAAGCGAGCCCACTAGGGGAGATGCCTCGCTTGACCTGCTGTTCACGAACAGAGAAGGGCTGGTGGGAGATGTGGTGGTCGGAGGCCGGCTTGGACTTAGCGACCATGAAATGGTAGAATTTTCGATACTTGGTGAAGTAAAGAGGGGGGCCAGCAAAACCGCTACCATGGACTTCCGGCGGGTGGACTTTGGCCTGCTCAGGACACTGGTCGAGAGGGTCCCTTGGGAGACGGTCCTGAAGGGCAAAGGGGTCCAGGAAGGCTGGACGTTCTTCAAGAAGGAAGTCTTAAAGGCGCAGGAGCGGGCTGTCCCCATGTGCCGCAAGAAGAACGGGCGGGGAAGGCGACCGGCCTGGCTGAACGGGGAGCTCTGGCTGGGACTCAGGGAAAAAAGGAGAGTTTATCACTTGTGGAGGAAGGGTCAGGCAACTCAGGAAGAGTACAGGGATCGCGTTAGGTCGTGCAGAGAGGAAATTAGAAAGGCAAAAGCCCGGCTAGAACTCAACCTGGCCACTGTCGTGAGAGACAACAAAAAATGCTTTTATAAGTATGTTAATGACAAAAGGAGAGCCAAGGAGAATCTCCATCCTCTATTGGATGCGGGGGGGAACGTTGCCACCGAGGACGAGGAAAAGGCTGAGGTACTCAACGCCTTCTTTGCCTCAGTCTTTAGTAGTCAGAATGGTTATCCTCAGGGTACTCAGCCCCCTGAGCTGGAAGACAGGGACGACGAGCAGGATAAACCCCCCATAATTCAAGAGGATGAAGTTCATGACCTGCTATGCCACCTGGACGTTCACAAGTCTATGGGGCCGGATGGGATCCACCCGAGGGTTCTGAGGGAGCTGGCGGAGGAGCTTGCCGAGCCGCTCTCCATCATTTACCAGCAGTCCTGGTTAACTGGGGAGGTCCCGGACGACTGGAGGCTCGCCAATGTGACTCCCATCTACAAGAAGGGCCGGAAGGAGGATCCGGGGAACTACAGGCCGGTCAGCCTGACCTCGGTGCCGGGGAAGATCATGGAGCGGTTGGTTTTGAGGGCGCTCACGAGTCATGTCCGGGACAACCAGGGGATCAGGCCCAGCCAGCACGGGTTCATGGAAGGCAGGTCCTGCTTGACCAACCTGATCTCCTTCTATGACCAGGTGACCCGCCTAGTGGATGAGGGAAAGGCAGTGGATGTGGTCTACTTGGACTTCAGTAAGGCCTTTGACACTGTCTCCCACAGCATTCTCCTAGAGAAGCTGGTGGCTCACGGCCTAGACAGGTACACTCTTCGCTGGGTAAAAAACTGGCTGGACGGCCGAGCCCAGAGAGTTGTGGTCAACGGAGTTAAATCCAGTTGGCGGCCGGTCACGAGCGGTGTTCCCCAGGGCTCAGTACTGGGGCCGGTCCTGTTCAATATCTTCATCAATGATCTGGATGAGGGGATCGAGTGCTCCCTCAGTAAGTTTGCAGACGACACCAAGTTGGGCGGGAGTGTTGATCTGCTGGAGGGTAGGAAGGCTCTGCAGAGGGACCTGGACAGGCTGGATCGATGGGCTGAGGCCAACTGTATGAGATTCAACAAGGCCAAGTGCCGGGTCCTGCACTTCGGCCACAACAACCCCAGGCAACGCTACAGGCTTGGGGAAGAGTGGCTGGAAAGCTGCCCAGAGGAAAAGGACCTGGGGGTACTGGTTGACAGCCGGCTGAACATGAGCCGGCAGTGTGCTCAGGCGGCCAAGAAGGCCAACGGCATCCTGGCCTGTATCAGAAATAGTGTGGCCAGCAGGAGTAGGGAGGTGATCGTGCCCCTGTACTCGGCACTGGTGAGGCCGCACCTCGAATACTGTGTTCCGTTTTGGGCCCCTCACTACAAGAAAGACATGGAGGTGCTGGAGCGCGTCCAGAGGAGGGCAACGAAGCTGGTGAAGGGCCTGGAGCACAAGTCTTATGAGGAGCGGCTGAGGGAACTGGGGTTGTTTAGCCTGGAGAAGAGGAGGCTGAGGGGAGACCTCATCGCGCTCTACAACTACCTGAAAGGAGGTTGTAGCGAGGTGGGTGTTGGTCTCTTCTCCCAAGTAACTAGCGATAGGACAAGAGGAAATGGCTTCAAGTTGCGCCAAGGGAGGTTTAGATTGGACATTAGGAAAAATTTCTTTACTGAAAGAGTGGTCAGGCCTTGGAACAGGCTGCCCAGGGAAGTGGTGGAGTCACCATCCCTGGAGGTATTTAAAAGACGTGTAGATGAGGCCCTTAGGGACATGGTGTAGTGGGCATGGTGGTGTTGGGTTGACGGTTGGACACGATGATCTTAGAGGTCTTTTCCAACCTGTATGATTCTATGATTCTATGATTCTATACAAGGTGGATCCCTCCAGCAGCTGAGCTCAAACATTCAGTCTGCCCAGTAGCTGGCCACTGCATGCCAGTCTTCCCAGTTGCTGGCACCTGGCTGTACGAGCCCCTGAGGCTGCAGCCCCTCTCCAGTTGCTGGTACAGACCTTTGCACACACACACAGCTGGCCAGGATTTCCCAGGTCCCAATAGCTGACCCCCCCTGCACTCTCACCCTTAGAGACACACAGGTGCTCTCACACTCAGAGCTGGCCCTTAGAGACCTACTTACCCCCTTGCTCCCAGGTCACTTATTCGCTGGCTAGTCTGGCTTAATCTTCGCTAGTGATCACACACTTGTACACCTGCACTCACTCCAGTCACTGGCACCATGGACACATGGGCCCTCCAACCTGTGGTCTGACTCCAGTTGCTGCACTCACACGCCCATACACATCCATGCACACAGAATAGAGAGCCCTCACACAGGAAAAGAGTTAGAAAGGAATTTAGTAAGAAGATAGGACAGACTGTGCTGATCAGGCGCAGGGCATAGCCAGACAAGCATACTGACCAGCCAACTATTTACACTCCACTGACCCTTTATTTATCCCCTTACCCCTCTATTTTCCCAATCTTGTTCCTCCCCAAATCACCTAAACCCCTTCCTTTTCCCGCCTTTAGTTCCTCCGCAAATCACCTAATCCTCTCCCTTTTCCCGCCTTTGGTTCCTCCCCTAAACATCCCATGACAAGTCCTGTGTGATCTTTAACTGTTCATCCCATAGTGTGTCCCACACCCCCAGGCAACAACTCCCCTTAGTTCGAAAGGTGATCCAGAGAGCTGCTCCTGATGACTCACCTAACCAGGATGAGGAGGCAGACGAAATATTCTACCAGAGGCTGGCAGAAGTCTCACAGTCGCTAGCCCTTGTTCTCGTGGGGGACTTCAACTTTCCGGATGTCTGCTGGAAATACCACACGGCAGAGAGGAAACAGTCGAGGAGGTTCCTGGAATGTGTGGAAGATAAATTCCTGACGCAGCTGGTAAGCGAGCCCACCAGGGGAGGTGCCTCGCTTGACCTGCTGTTCACAAACAGAGAAGGACTGGTGGGAGATGTGGTGGTCGGAGGCCGGCTTGGGCTTAGCGACCATGAAATGATAGAATTATCGATACTTGGTGAAGTAAAGAGGGGGGTCAATAAAACCGCTACCATGGACTTCCGGAGGGCGGACTTTGGCCTGCTCAGGACACTGGTCGAGAGGGTCCCTTGGGAGACAGTCCTGAAGGGCAAAGGGGTCCAGGAAGGCTGGACGTTC